>NC_056739.1:1110801209-1111125293 GCF_019279795.1 Protopterus annectens
TTTACACAGATGTTTAAAGTTTTGAACTCTGTAAAACCTATTTCCTGACTGCATTTTTAGAACTAGACTCCAAAACTCAAATGCATGTTCCGAAGACTGGACGACCTGGAGCAGCCATCAGTCTTAGTTTCTCTATGCTCAAGAATCTTGGGTACTTCTTTTGCAACTCTGGTATCACTTTCAAGTCTATTTAAAAGACTCCCTCATAAAATTAATATGTAGCCAATGAAAATATCATCTACAGTGGAGCATGAATTTTTAAGGTTTCCCAGTTCTTCATGTCATATCCTAATTGCAAGGAGACCTGGTGTGAATTTATTAGTTCCCCCATCTCCTCCAAAGTTGACAATCAACTGCCAGCAGCTCTTTGCCTCTATTCACTTGCTTTACCAGACATGCTTTAGCCTTTTCTGGGCTCTACCCAACTCACCTCAGGAGCCTGGAAGAGGATCAAAGATGTTGTTGTAATGTCATACTTCTGTCGCAAAGCGGGTATGCCTTAACTCACTATCCCCACAGTAACTTTGTAAGCTGTACTATGGCTGCTTTTGGGAACTGCATACATGCTACTGCACATGAACAGTCTCCTAACCTAGAAGCACACTACTAGCAGCACAGAGCCTGGCCAGATTTTCTGCTAGTACAGTCCAAGGAACCCAAGAGGTAACATGAGAATCCAGGAAGGTAAAGAACTAGGTGGGTGAACTGAGGGAGTGAACACTGCAACAGTGAAGGCAAGGCCATGTACCATTATGTTAAGATTTTACACAACTGTACTATGTCCTTACTTTCACTGCTGCAGTATTCTTAACATGGAAGAGTGCCAAAGCTCAAGAGGAATGTTGCAGTATTCTTAACATGGAAGAGTGCCAAAGCTCAAGAGGAAACTTGGGAGGAGGAAAGGACAGAAGAGTCCCTAAAAAACCATGAAGAACTACTCAGAGGCAATCTCTGCCTAACATACAAAGCTGTCAAACCCAGAGCTGTTGGACATGCTCCACTTAAAGAAATCCCAATCACTCCGAGCTATACGCTCTAAGGACCTAAACCTGGTCTCCACAATAAACAGAACATGCTGGAGGGATAGATTTCTGTCTCAGAGACTTCCCATACTCTGGACAAACTACCTATCTATATCAAACAAAGCTCCTCATTAGCACTCCAAGAAAAATCTTGATGACTGGATGGGAAATAGGAAATTCACCCTGGGTATCACTTCTGTGGCTGTGCTCGACAAGGGCACAGGAAAATAATTTTCTTGGGTGGCGAAAGCCAGGGTACCTTTTTGGCTAGGCTTATATAGGCCCTAGGGCCAATAGCCTAGTACCTACCTATGAACTATCAAAACCAGCCCTAGCTCTAGAGATACCATCCAACTTGTAGTGCTTGGCAGAGGTATGCACAGAAGTCCAGGTAGCTGCTTCAAGAACAGAATCAGTATTCAAGCCTTTAAAAAAAGCACCAGAAGAAGCCACAGCTCTAGTAGAATGAGTCTTAATTGAAAAAGGAAGGCTCCTCTCATAAAAAGTGTAACAAAAGGAAATAGCCTTAGAAATCCAAGAAGAAACAGTTTGCTTTAATGCAACAAGCCCCACAAATCTAGGATGAAACAAAACAACTCATCAGATTTTCTGATAGCCTTGGTCATATCCAAATAAATTATAAGTTGCCTATGCATGCCCAAATATGTAACACACACTCACTGCAAGTTTGGTGAGAGGGGATAAAAGTAGGCAGACTAATAGACTGATTAAGTGACAGCTCATTAACCACCTTCAGCATAAAAGGGTTAGTGCGCAAGGACACACTGTACTGACGAAAAATCAAAAAAGGAGGGCAAGCCATAAGTGCCTGCAACTCATGCACCCATCTGGCAGAAATAAGCTCTAACAAATGAAGAGCCTTCCAGGAACAATGCTGCAAGGAAGCTGAGGCAGCAGTCTCAAAGGGAGTCTAAGTCAACTTCGCCAAAATAAAATCAGATCCAGGGAGAAGGAACAGACTGGACATCTTTAAGGAATTGTCTCACCTCAAATCTAGCAGATAAAGGAGGAGGAAATGCAGACAAGAAGAGATAGTGGACAAGTGAGTCTTAACAGAAGAACAGACAAAAACAGCATTGAACAACTCACACAAATAAGAGAACCAAAGGAGCATCCATAGTAAGTGGGTCTAGGTTACAAGAGAGACACCAAAAAGAAAGCCTCTTCCACTTGGATGAGTAGATTTTCCTAGTTGTAGGTCTCCTGGCCTCCTGCAGGACTTGCAGCATGTCCTCAGAAAAAAGGTGTCTATGAGGATTCAAAATCCTATCACCCACAGTGTCAGGTGAAGCAAGGACAGGTGGGGATGGCCAAGCAATCCCTTGTCTTGTGTGATTACCCTGTGAGGTAACTTGTGATGATTGCCCCTGGCTAGATGCAGAAAAAGAGGAAACCAGTGCTTTCACAGCCAAATGGGAGTCACCAACAAGATTTTCGGAGCATCCTGTTGGATTCTGAACAGGACTTTCAGAATGAGAGTAAGGGAAGGGGATGCATAAAGAAACATCCCCCTCCAAGAGAATGAGAGGGCATCCACATTTTCCATACCAAATAGAAGTCTGTTCAAACGGAAGGCAAAAAGATAGAACACCCCACTGGTGCACAACGTCTAGAAATAAATCCATGTGAATCATCCATTCATGGGACTGAGTTAAGGACTTGCTCAGAGTGTCTATCACAATGCTCTGACCAGAAGGGATATAAACTGCCTAAAGAGTCACTTGACAGGTAGAATGTGAGCGGTCTGTGCACATCTAAAGAGTGCAGGATCCTTTCCCCCTTATTTTGAGGTTTAGGGAAAAAGGTGGGCAAATTAATAGATTGGTTGAGAGCCACACTGGACACCAATATGGGCATGAAAGTTGGGTTAGTCCTGAGGGAGACCCTGTCAGCATGAAAAATGATAAAGGGTTCCACAGCCATAAGTGCTTGTAGCTCAGACACTCTTCTAGCTGAAGTGATGGCCAGAAGCAAGGCTGTTTTCCAAGAGAGGAAATTTAACTCTGCTGAAGCTGCAGGCTCAAAGGGGGGTAGCGTGAGCTTTTCCAACACAAAGTTAAGGTCACAAGCAGGGGTAGGGGCTCTTCTGGGTGGCCTTAGTTGTTAGGCCCTCTAAGGAACTGCTTGATGACGGGGTGTGAAAAAACAGGTGGCTCTGTGCTGTAATGAGCACAGATGGCAGAGTCATGGATTTTAATAGAAGAGAAGGATAGGCCCCGTGAAGCAGGTCTGCCAAGTAATCCAGGATGAGAGGTAAGGAGGGCTATGATGGTTCAGCTCCTTTATCCTGGATCCAGGAGCAATACCTTTTCCACTTGTCAGCATAACATTTTCTAGTGCTGGGTCGTCTGGCTTCACGTATTAACATCCAGGACTACTTGCTTAGGCTGGAGGAGAGGTCAAGGAGTAAGTCAGGCTGCCAGGTTCCGGGTCTGCAACTGTGGATGCAAGAACTCTCTCTTCTACTGGGTCAGGAGAGTTGGAATCTGAGGGAGGTGCCATGGAGGCAACGGTGACAGACTGCTCAGTAGTGGGTACTAGTGTTGGCGTGACCAGTCTGGGACAATCAGGATTGGCCTTGGTCTTTCTTCCCTTATTTTGATTAACACCCTTGTGAGAAGAGGTAGAGGGGGGAAATGCATAGATCAAGAGATTTATCCATTGGAAGGATAGGGCATCCAGTTTCCAGGCCTTGCTCTGAGGGTTCTGTGGTGCAGACTTTGCTGAGCTGGTGGTGGTCTAGCATGCATAGTGGGTAAGAGTGGGTTCCTCCCTGTTTGCTGATGTACCACATCACTGTCGTGGTGTCTGTTTTCAATAGTAGAGGCCCCAGAGAGAGTAGGGGTCTGAAAGCTGTCAGAGTGTGCTGAACAGCTAGCATCTCTTTTTGGTTGATGTGCAGATGAATTTGATTTGGGCTTCAGTGGCCCTGAATGAACCTGTCGTCCAGGTGTGCACCCCAGGCATAGTCTGATGCGTCTGTGGTTAGGGTCTGGGCGGCGTGAGGTTGTGAAAAGGGAAGTCTCTTGTTGTGGTTGCATGCTGCTGCCCACCAAAGAAAATATTTCCTTAGACAAGGTATTAAAGGTATAATAGTTTCCAGGTCCTGAGAATGTTGACACCAAAGTCTTTTTAAGTACCATTGAAGTTTCCTCATATGGAATTAGTAGAATGCAGGTGGCCATGAACCCTAGAAGTTTGCAGGATTTTCCTTGCGGATAACTGGCTTCTGGTGGCCAGCTGAGAGAAGTAGCCTGTCAGACAGGCTTGTTTTTCTGGAGTAAGGAATGCCATCTGGGATGCTGTGTCCAGGCTTGCTCCCAAGAATACAATTTTCTGACTGGGGACTAGTTTGGATTTCTTTTCGTTTAGTGTACCCCAGTGAGTTCAGTAGGTCTTTTACAAATGTCAGGTGCTGTAACAGCTTTTCTTGACTGTCTGAATCAGGCAGTCGTGCAAGTAGGGGTAAATTTAAATATTTCTTTGTCTGCAAAAAGCAATGGCTGGAGCCAGGCATTTTGTGAAAACTCTGGGAGCAGTGGATAAGCCAAAGGGAAGTGCAGAGAACTGATAATGCATAGATCCTACCCTGAAATGTAGATATTTCCTGCAAGAGTATCTGATTGGGATGAGCAGATAGGCCTCTTTTAGGTCTAGAGTGGCTAACCAGGCATCTTTGGATAGCTTAAGAAGAAGCTGCTATAGGGTGAGCATTATGAATGTTGGTACCACCAGAAAGGTGTTTAGAGTGGATAGATCTAGGATTGGGTGCCAGGTGCCCTCTTTTCTGGGTACCAGGAAAAGTCTGGAATAGAAACCTTGGCCTATCTGGTCTATAGGAACATGCTGAATTGCCCTCATGGTGAGCAGGGAATGAACTTGGTTTTGTGCCTCTGCCCATTGGCTTGGAGGAACATCTGGGAACCCTTTTGGGGTTGGCAGTGTGTGAAAATAAAATTTGTACCCCTGGGACACTATGTTCAGGACCCATCAATCGTTGGTGATGGAGGCCCAGTTTTTTGCAAGGGAGGCAAGTTTTCCTCCAAGTGGCACAAGCAGGTGGGCAGAGCTAAGAGGTAGAGTTGAAAAGTCATTGTGAATTCTTTCCATAACGGGGTGGCTTAGCACTCCCCATTTTAGAAGTGGAGGTACTCCATTGCTTAGATCTCTGCATTCCCAGGGCCTGCTGTCTGGGGAGGTCTGCTTCCCCTAGGTCTAGTCTGAGGCGGGATAGAAAGGACCAGTGTTTTGAGGGGAAATGTCTGCTTAATCTCAGAAGCAAGACTTGCAAAAAGTCTGTCTGCATAGATTTAGCTTTTTATTCCAACTTTTTTAAAACCTCTTCTGCCTTGGTGCCAAACAGATTGTCTTCGTTCAGTGGTGCGTCCAATAATTTTGATTTGACATTGTCTGGCAAGGTTTGTTCCTTAAGCCAAGCATGCCTTCTAAGTACAGAAACTGTAACTGCTGCCCTGAAGGATGCTTCTAGAGTGTCAAACCCACATTGCAGAGTATGCTTAGTAACTTGGCTTGCAGAATGCATAAGCTCCCATAAATCTTTATTTTCTACATAGTCTGGAAAGGTAGATAATTTTTGTTCAATACGTTCCATAGTATGCTGCTGGTATTTCAGCATGTGGAACTGACAATTTAATGCTCTAATGGCAAGAACTGCAGAGATGTATACTTTGTTTTACTCCATCTGTCTAAAGCTCGGGAATCCCTGTCCAAAGGGGTGAGATTCTTAGCTGTGGTCGCTTTTATTCCTTTAGATCCTTGGGAGATGACCTCTGGGTCAGCAGTAGGATTTTTGAAAAGAAATTTGTGCGAGTCAGGGACTCTGTGATACTTGTTAGGTTTCCTGGGAGCAGGAGATGGAATATCAGGAGTTAAACTGGATTCCATGAAAACATCATCCATAACATCCAGAACAGGAGGAATAGCTAAGGGTCTGTGCTGTGGTAAATCTAAAAATTCCACGAGTCTCTTTTTGGACTGAGAATAATCCTGGCATTCCCAATGGAAATGCTCTCTCAAGGTATGTAGTGTTTCACCAAAAGAAAAATCCTCTGGAGGAGAGGCAGAAGGAATGGATTCCTCTGCATCCGAATCCTCATAAGCAGATAAGGGCATGCTTTCATAATGAGAAATCTCAGAGTCATCGGACTCTTGGTCAGATAAAGCTGCTGGGTACAAGTCTCGTTCTTTTAGAAGGGGTAGGCTGGCTTCCCCTAATCAGCATGATAAGGTCCTTCTGCCATTTTAAGCATTTGAGATTGAGGCATGGAAGCAGGTTCTTGAGCTTGGGTCATCCTTTTTTAGGCGTAGTTTGTACCCTGGGCCTTAGAAACTCTGTAGTTTCAGAAAGAACTGAAGACACGAAAGAAGTCATCGATTTGTATCTAATATTGGTAATGTGAGGAACTCCCTCGGAAGCCGGCGCCTGCAAAGTGACTCCGGACCCATCCAAGGTAGAGACATCCACAGGTTCAATAGTCAAAGAAGAATCTCGTGGCAAGCCGGACTCTGAACGGGTCTTGTAAATGGCCTGCAAATCCATTGAAGCAGGCATCAGGGGCTGTGAAAGCACCTCACTGAGTACCGGCGAACTGGCAACTAGCTTAATGGAAGTGTCGTCGGCAGTTTTATGGACCTCTGCAGTCTGTCTCTTTCTTTCTCCTTACATTTTTTCGGAAGATCGGTAGTCGGATGGCTTACACAAGCCATTTCAGAATACGGAGATCGAGAGCAAAAGTATTGGGCTACGATAAGGGCCTGACGACGTATAGTTCTGGCGTTGAACAAAATACAAACGACAGCAAGGAACTTCGTGGTCTGGGCCTAAACAGGTGACGCAGTAAGAATGGAAATCTCGGTGTGGTATTTGCTTTCCACATGCGAGACAATTGTTAACTTTTTCTGACATCGGTTAAAGCAAGAAAAAAGGATCCTCAACAGGGTACTTAGCTTTAGAAGACTTCAACTTCAATTTCGGAAAATTTCTCCACAGGGAGAGAAGCCTGGAGGGTAGGGGCAGGCTGTCAACGGAGGGCTGAAGACATCGGGTCCACAGTCCAGCTAGAGCAGAAAAGGATCCGGAGGGGAAGGCATCAAGGATCGTGACATCGAGAGGACACTCTCCATCACGAGCACCAATGGAAAACGGGAGATCGGCACCGCACGCATCTATTCCAAAAAAGCTCAAAGTCGATAGAGCCAAAGCCCCCGACCCCATCAGGACCGACGGGGGAGTTGGTGCAGAACTGCTAAGTGCCGAAGCTCTGAGATGGTGGGAATGCGCCAAACCCTCGGAACCGGCCCTGAGTGAGCTACGACTCTGAGAGCCCTCCAGCACTTGAAAAGGGGTAGAGGAACCCAAGGCCACGGCTGGCGAAGAAACCAACAATGTCAACGCCAACCCCTGGATGCCAGAAACTCTGGCAACTGCAAGGGACTTGGGAAAGGAGGAAGCCCTGAAAGGGGCAGGGAAGGACCCCCCCCCCACTCCCAGAGGGGGCAGGAAAGACTTCCAGCTGGATCTGAGCCCGCAAGAACAGTCTCATCTACCGATCTACTTCTCTCACTGAGAAACTACAGGAGGACCTGGGAGAAGAAGTCAAAGAACCAGGCTTGCAGTGGTGCCTGGGCAAGGCCAACTCCAGGGGCTTGGGCGAGAAACTAGGCTGAGGGGAAGATAACCTAAGCCGGATCTGGGGAGAAGGTTCACCAGCAGCAGGGAAGACTCTGTCAGTCTCTGCTTCTCTGGGGGCTTGTGGTTGCTTTTAGATTTGTCTCTCTCTCTCCCCCCTTCTCTCTCTCTCTGCCTTTTTGTCCATGTCATTCCTTTTACTCTTGGGTGACTTACCAGAAGGTGAGTCCCTGCGCCTCCACACCAGAAGAACTGGGTAACAAACCCTTTAATATTAACTTGTTTCTCTCCTCTGTGCAAGGGTACGAGAGGAAAAACCTGCACAAATAGAACAACCAGTGTCTAGGTAAGGAACACCTAAACACACTACGCAGAATGTATGACCATCCGAGGGTGGAAGTTTAAGTCCACACCCAGTACATTTCTTAAATCCCATACCCTTCTCGGACTTGTCCGACTTGTCAGCCATGACAGAAAGACAAGAAAGGGGAACTTGCTGAAGACAACTACAACAGAAATACTCTACACAAAATGCAAAGGGTAGGGGAAAGTTTAGAAAGTTATAGGAAAACTTTAAACAGTACCCGAGTACCAAGAAAAAAAAAAACAACACTAGATGAAAAACTCACAACAAGATGGAGCTCAGATGACTTGCTTGTAGCTGGAATGGCAGCAAATGAGATCCGAGGGGATGGAGGAGAGAGAGAGGCATTATGGGCAGGAGAGGAGCTCAATTTTGGCACCGTAGCTTGGATATGGCCAGCTTGGCACCAATGTCAGTGCCTATCCCACAGGTTGAAGATCAAATGAAGACAACAATGTCAGATATGAGAGTTAAGACCTTTGGAGGGGGCAGGGATGCAAGCATTGGCACTGTCTGAAACCTGCAACCCAGAAAAACATGATCCTAAGAGAGAGTCAGAGAAGACTTTTTGAAATTTACAGTGAACCCCAGGCTCTGAAGAAGGGATACGGCAAAATTAAGATTTCGCAAAAAGATCTCTGGAGAAGATGTCTGAATCAACAGGTCATCCAAGTAAGGAAATATTTGGATCCCTTGAAGTCTGCAAAAGGCAATCACAGGAACAAGGCATTCAGTGTACACCCTCAGGGCAGAAGAAAGGCCAAAGGGCAAAGCAAAGAACTGAAAATGCCAGGAAGCAACAGAGAATCTCAAAAACTTCCTGAAAACAGGATTGATCGGAATATGGAGATGATCATCCTTGAGATCCAGAGACACCATATAGGCATGAGGGAGCAAAAGAGGAAACAGAATCTGAAGGGACAGCATCCAAAAACGGTACCTTTAGAAAAGTGTTTAGATGAGAGAGGTCTAGAATAGGTCTCCAAGTGCCCTCTTTTCTGGGCACTGGAAACAGTAGGGAGTATAACCCTTTCCCCTTTTGGGACACAGACAACTCTTGAATAGTACCCTGAGACAAGAGATCTTGAAGAACCTCTGGTAAAAAGGGAAGATGTTCCTAAGAAGGCTGAGGAATTCCCATAAAAGGAGGATGAGATTTCCACACCATGAAACACCCTTGATGGATGAAAGACACAACCTAAGAATCCAGAGTGATCTGAAGCCAAATCAGAAAAGAGAAAGGTAGAGAAAGAGGAATGTGGCTGGGAAGGAATGGATAGTCGCACAGCACCTGTTTGTCCAGAAAGGAAAGTTTCAGAGTCCCTGAAAATTGAATAGCCTTAGCAGGAGGAGTCCATTTGCCAGTCTTCTTACTTTTAGAAGAAGGACAGGACTGCATACGAACAAAGGCAGGCTTAGCGGGGTAGTTTTTCTGCAATTCATGCACAGAAAAAACAAACGCATGTTTAAGTTCCCGTAAGGCCTTGCCCTTATCCTGAAGGGACTTGAACCAGCAGTAGCTTCCCCAAACAAAAGTTTAGAATCCAGAGGAGCATCCATCAACTTAGATTTAATATCAGATGGAGGTTGAAGCCTAAGCCAAGAATACCTCCTCATAACTGAACCAAAAACAGCAGCCCTACAAGAGGCATTTGCCGCATCACAACTACATTCAATAGAATGATGAATGATTTGAGAGGAAGTACCTAGCAAGGAAAGAAAAGAGTTAGAAAATCAAAACTAAGTTGACAGGCCTGAGAAAGAAGAGCCACCACATACCTAGGCACATGGATCTGATAATTAATAGTCTTAAAAGCTAGGGTAGCAGAAGTGTAAACCTTTTTGCCCAACCTGCCCATAGTTCTGCTGTCCTTGTCAGAAGGCAATAACTTGGGTGAAGGAAGCAACTGAGATGGCTTATCAGAGGCTACGGACACTACCGAGGGGTCAGCAGGAAGACATTTATATATAAAAGAACAATCCCAGGAACCCTATAAAACCTATCAGGCTTCTTGGGAGCATGGGAAAGAGAATCAAGCACCTGAATGGCATTGGAGAAAGCATCCAGTAAAAGCAGCCAAAACAGGAGGAACAGCCACAGAATCTGGAGAGTCCAACTGCAACAACTCATAGTACCTGTTATGGATTATCAGAGACCAGAGTACAATCCCACTTAAAAAAATCCATCATCCTAGAGATTGTGGGCCCAAAGGAAATGTCTTCCAAACAAACATCAGGACTAATAAATTCATCCTCCTCTGACCCACAGAACAAGGAATTTGAGTAGAATACGTTAGAGATTCGGCAGCAGAATCAGACTCATCATCAGAAGAATCCTGGTCTCTAGGCCTTTTGACAGGTGTATAGGACCAAGGAGGAGCAGGAACTGAAACCCCATGAGGAGGCTTTAAGGGCAGTAAGGCAGAAAATAACAGAGTAAAAGCCTGCCACTCACATTGTGGATCCCTAGAAGCAGAAGAAAACATTGAGTTTTTTTGTTCCTTTTTATAAGGGAACACCATGAGAAGGTTCAGATTCAGGACGACAGTCGAGAACCATAGCAGGAACTTCTTCCCCAACTAAAAACTGGGGAACTCCCAGAAGCCCCGCAGAAAAAAATTAACCGTTGTTCCCTCTGAACGCCCGAGACAGATCCCTGCAAAGCCTCTTCAGACATGTTACCAGCTAGATACTCACCAGCCTCCAACATGGTCGCAGCAGAGAAATCTAACAACACAGCCAGGCAAGCCTACAAGCCTACAGGTTCATAATGGATTTCGATAGAAACATCTGACGGAGGATAGACAGCAGAAGATTCCTGTCGGACCTTTTACACCTTCTTCCCCAACGGCTGACACTCAGGGCGGGAGATTCCTTCCACAGTATCTTTAGTGAGTAGCTTATGACTCTGGTTCTCAAGATACAAGGAAAAGGAAGAAAGTCTACTGTGAAGGGTTTTTGGAACAAACACCTGAAAAACATAAGATGCATGGTCATGAGAAACACCTAAGCAAAAAAGACATTTATCATGGCAGTCTCTATGTCTTCCACATTGGTATTTACCCTTCCGGGATGACATTAACCTCAAGGAACAAAAACAAAAAAAAAGACAAAAAACAAAATCCCAAAAGCATAAACCGCAAACAGGCACAGGAAGTCATTGGAGAATGAAAAAAAGAGCAACTGGCAGAAGTCGGACACAGATAAACAAACAAGACGGTGTAAAACATACATTCAGACTGGCAGCAAAGAAGCTCTGGTTTTGGTAAGCCTGAATGTCACCATTATGCCCTATATTATGCAGGGAGTGTATGGTAATGTTCAGCATAACTTTTAAATTCAGAAGTGTTTGGAAGACAGGCCAGAAGTCGGGCTTCCACAGCAGGGAATCCAATACTGTTAAGAATACTGCAGCAGTGAATGCAAGGACATAATCCCCTTCCATGAGAAGGATAGGGCATCCACCTTCCATGCCAGAGGATCGGGAACTCTGGCACAAAACTTTGGAAGTTGTCTGTTCAAATAGGAGGCAAAGATCTACTCGAGGAGTACCTACCTGGTGGATAATGTCCAAAAACATATCCCTGTGCATCATCCATTCATGGGATTGAGTCATGGACCTGCTCAACGTGTCTGCCACTACATTCTGACTGGAAGGAATGTAAACTGCCTGAAGAGTTAGCTGATACAGAGTTGCCAACTCCCAAGCCCTGACAGTCAACCTGCATAGGAGATATGACTGTCTCCCCGCTTGCTGACATACCAAAGAACCGTGGTGATGTTTGTGAACCACTTTAGAGGACCTAGATGAAAGAGGGTGAAAAGTTTGCAGGGCCAAAATGACAGCTCTCATCTCCTTTATGTGGGGAAGGAGAACACATCTTGAACCTTCCAAGAATGGAAGGTTGCTCCCAGTCCCGTGTCTGAGGTGCCTGTGAATAATTCCTGAGACGGAAGGCGAGGTTGGAGAGGAAGCCCTGGATTCAAGACAACATGCTGACTCCACCACACTGAAGTTCTTTTTTCAGGCAAGGAAGGACAGGAATAACAAAATCCAGTGGATAAGCATGTTGAATCCAGACTGACCTGAAGTACCACTGGAATTTCCTTGTATGAAGTTTGGCTATTGGTAACATGGGAATAGTGGATGCCATGAAGCCTAGCAGGTGGAGGAGCTCCCTTGGCTGTCAGAGACTGAAGTGGAATGATGGTCTGGAAGAAAACGGAGAGATGACTTTCTGAGGAGTCAAGGAAGCCAACATTTTGTCTGTCAGTATTCTGCATCCTAGGAAGACATGGTCTTGTGAAGGAGAGAAAGAGGATTTTTGGAAGTTTATAGAGAAGCATAGTCTTTCCAGAAAAGAAAACTGTGAAATGAAGGTTCTCAAGCAGAATGTCTGGTAAAGGAGTCTGGAGAAGGAGGTCATCCAGGTATGGAAAGATTTGGATAGCCCTGAGTCAGCAGAAGGCAATTACAGGAGCTAAGCATTTTGCGAAGACCCTTGGTGCTGCAGACAGACCACAGGGCAAGGCAGAAAACTGAAAATGCGAGGAAGCTTGATGTCTAGAGACAACATAAAGGCCTGTGGAAGAAAGAGGGAACAGGGTGTTTAATGAAAGCATACAGAAGGTTGGAAAGAAAGGGAGTTTAGATGTTACAGATCTAAAATGGGTCTTCCAAGGACCATCTTTTCTGGGGACTAGAATATTCTTGAGTAGAATCCTTTTCCTCTTTGGGAAAATGTACTTTTTGAATAGTTCCTTAAAAAAATCAAGGTTTGAATCACCTGAGGAAAATAATTCCAGATGGCTCTCGGAGGTTGAGGAATGCCCCTGTAGGAAGAAAGTTTTTCATACCATGGAATATCCTCTCTGCATGATAGAAAGAACCCAAGAGAGTTGTGGGTGTTTCCAAGCAGGTAGAGAAAGGAAAATACATAAGGATAGTGGGACCTGGCTGCAAACAGAATGGCAGTCACAGACAACATGGCTTGCTTGGAAAAGGCTGCTTCTGAACAGGAGTAATAGTAGAAGTCTTGGCATTGTAAGATTTTTCTGGCATTTTTTACCCCTGGATAAAGAAGGTCCAGATTGCTTCCTAACAAAGGGAGTTTTTGAAGGACAGCTCCTTTGAAACTTTGCAACTGGGGACACAAAGATATGTTTAAAGTCCTGGAGCTCCTTACCTTTCTCTTGCAAGAGCTTAAAAAGATATGCAGCTGCAGGTCCCAACAAGGTCTTAGCATCGAATGGAGTGTCCATTATTAAGTGACTCATCACCGGAGGAATCATCTTCATTTGAGGAATCCTCAATCCTAATTCTGTTTTTTTTTTTTTTGACAGGACCCTGGAGAAAGGAAAGGAGATGGGAGAGACATACCTGTAGACTGCCTACAGGCCATAAAGGCATCAAACAGCCCTTGAGAAAAGGCTTACCAATCTGCAGAATGTCCCTGAGAAGGGAACATCCATGTTAGTGGAACATCCAAATGGTGATAGGCTGAGGGTCCCGATGTAGGCTTACATTTGATAATGCCGCTTGGAAAATCTTTGTGCACATAGATTTGTGGTATTCTGCAAGGACCTTCAGAGACTGAGCCTGGATTCCCCCCATGCATCCATTGCGGACATCTGCATTTCCCCCAAGGACGTAGTAGCAAGATCCTTTGCAGCCTCCACTGTGGTACCAGCAGAAGAATCACTGCCTTCCTCTGGACGGGTCTTCGGGATAAAGTCAGCCTTGGGAGAGACATCTGGAAGTGGAGGAGCAGCAGTGACCTCAGGCCTAGATTTCTTGGCCTTTTTTTTTTTTTTTTTTACAACAAACTCCCTTGAAGGGCACAAAGTACCTTACATGATGTAGCGAGCTAAATGCTTAAGATGCTGGTTCTCCCAAGTGTAAATTAAGAGACGTGAGATGGCCGTAAAGGGTCTTGGGAACAAAGGCTTTGAAAATAGCACAGCATGGTCGTGACCTGGGCCTAAACAAAAAAGGCACAGGTCATGGCAATCCTTGTGTGGAATTTGCCTTCCACACTGAAACTTGTCCCTCCTAGAGAACATGTAAAGTACAGTTGTGTAACTACCATAAATGTAGATGTTCGAGTGTATTCATTGTTGCAGTCATTACACTTGGTTTATCCTGCTGGCAGGCTACCCGCAGTCGGCCTGAATTCCAAAGTCCTGGTCCGGCGTCGGTTGTTGTCGCCTCTTCCCTGACGTCAGTGCGCCAGGGGTATATAAGATGCAGCCGACTCCATTTTCTTCAGTTGTTCTTGCCCCAGATGTCAGGTGCCCCCAAAAGGGTAGGCTAAAGAAACATTGCTTATAAAAAACATACACTAAAATAAACAATACTTTCATCTACAAGCAAATACACCACACAGGTTGTATAGAATAGAGAAGTACAGATAAGTCCCAGCAAAGAAAGGGGGATGGTGGGTGGGTAACCTGGACTGCAACAGTGAATACACTCAAACATCTACATTTATGGTAGGTACACAACTGTACTATATTCATCGTGCTTCACTGTTGCAGTCATTACACTTGGGTTGAATCCCAAAGCTGAGGTTGGGCGGCTGGGTCTAAATAGAATTAGGAGTGGCTATGAGGCCCTGCAGAACTGCAGTGGCAAAGCCTGCTCTGGATTTAGAGTAAAGAGGTAAGTGGTAGTGCTTGGTAAAAGTGTGCACTGAACTCCAAGTTGCAGCCTTCAAAATTCCCTTGGCTGGTACTCCTCTGAGAAAGGCTGCTGAAGTAGCTGCTGTCCTTGTCGAATGTGGCCTAATGCCCTTAGGCACTGATTTGCCATGCAGTGCATAGCAAAAACGAATGCAGTGCCCTATCCATTTTGAAATAGTCTGCTTTGAGATAGCCTTTCCGTGTGATCCTGCAGCATATGCCACTAAAAGTTGCACAGTCTTTCTGAAAGCTTTAGTTTTGTCCAAGTAGAAGCGTAGCTGCCTGTGTATGTCCAAAGAATGCAGAAGTCTCTCCCCTTTATTCTGGGGGTTTGGATAAAATGTAGGCAAATGAATGGTTTGGTTAAGAGCCACACTGGATACTACCTTTGGCATAAATGTTGGGTTTGTCCTTAGAGAAATCCTGTCCGGATGGAAACTGACAAAAGGTTCCACTGCCATTAATGCCTGTAACTCTGAGACTCTTCTTGCTGAAGTTATTGCTAGGAGCAGAGCTGTTTTCCATGATAAAAATTTTATCTCAGCTGTATTGGCTGGCTCAAAAGGAGGCAGTGTGAGCTTTTCCAAGACAAAATTGAGGTCCCATGTAGGTATCGGTGCTCTCCTTGGGGGTATTATGTTTTTGGCTCCTCTGAGGTACTGCCTTAGCAGAGGATGTGAAAGAAATAGGAGGTTCCGTATTGTAATGAGCTAAAATGGCAGAAGCATGGATCTTAATTGATGAGAAGGATAGGCCTTTGTCCAGCATCTCAGTTAGGTATTGTAAAATTTGAGGAATATTTGGAACAAGCGGTTCATTTCCTTGTGCCTGATTCCAAGCACAGAATCTCTTCCATTTTTCTGCATAAGATTTTCTGGTGCTGGGCCTCCTGGCTTCCAAAATGACATCCATAGCTGCTTTAGAGAGAGGTGTGTTCTGAGTGGTTATAGTATTCGCCATGCAGCCAGATTTAAGGTTCTGAGTTGACTGTGCAGGATCTGATTGTTTTGTTGGGTCAGAAGATGAGGAATTTGAGGTAAAGTCCAGTCTGGGCCTTGAGACAAGCTCTTTAGGATTGGATACCAGTGCTGGCGTGGCCAGTCTGAGGTAATCAGAATCATTTTTGGCTTTTCTTGTCTGACCTTTAGGAGTACCTTGGGGAGGAGAAACAGTGGTGGAAAGGCATAAACTGCCAGGGTTTTCCAGCTGAATGATAGAGCATCTACCTTCCATGCTTGAGTGTGATACGTCCTTGTGCAGAATCTCTGTAGTTGGCAGTTGTTAGGGGAGGCAAATAGATCTAGGTCTGGGCATCCCCATTTCCTTATCACGATGAAGACTTGTGGATCTAGTTTCCACTCGTGAGAGTCCATGAGGTTTCTGCTTAGTTCGTCTGCCAGAGTACTTGTCTTTCCTGGCAGGAATTGTGCCTGTAGATGCACTTGATAAGTCAATGCTGTGTTCCACAAACTCATGGCTTGCCTGCAGAGGGGGTAGGAATGTGTGCCCCCTTGCTTGTTTATGTACCACATGACTGTAGTATTGTCCATCTTTAGCAATAGTTGTCCTGGATGGAGTAGATCCTTGAAGGCTGTCAGAGCATTCTGTACAGCTAGCATCTCTTTTTGATTGATGTGAAGATGCATTTGGCTTGTGGGTCACGTGCCCTGAATACATTTTCCCACCATGTGTGCCCCCCAGGCATAATCCGATGCATCTGTTGTTAGTGTCTGCCTGGCTGTGGGTAAAGTGAATGGCTGTCCCTTGTTGTGGTGACAGGCCAGTGCCCACCATCGAAACTCTTGTTGCAGGCAGGGAATGACAGTAATTATTGTTTCCAGACTGTGGCAATGTTGAGTTCAAACACTTTTTAGATACCACTGTAGCTTCCTCATATGCAGTCTTGCATATGGAATTAGCAGAATGCAGGATGCCATGAAGCCCAAAGCCTGCAGAATTTTTCTTGCAGGTAACTGGGTTTTTGTTGCCAACATTTGAAAGTAATGAGTCAGCTGCCTTTGCCTGGCGTGAGATAAGCCATCTGGGCAGTTGTATTTAAGCTTGCACCAGGAATATTACCTCTTGAGAGGGCACTAGTTTTGATTTCTTTGTTTACTATGTACCCTAGGCAAATTAGTAATCTTTTTACAAACGCCATATGCTTTAGTAGAATGTCCTTGCTCTCTGCTTGAATAAGGCAGTCGTCCAAGGAGGGATATATTTGAATTCCTTTTTGTCTGCAAAATGCAATTACTGGTGCCAGGCATTTTGTGAAAACCCTGGGCGCAGTAGATAAGCCAAAGGGCAGTGCAGAGAATTGGTAGTGCATTGAGCCAGCTATGAATCTGAGGTATCTTCTGCAAGATTGTCTGATTGGGACATGCAGGTATGCCTCTTTGAGGTCCAAAGTTACGAGTCAAGCCAAGCCTACTTGCCCAGCATGGGCAGAAGTTGCTGCTGTGTCAACATTTTGAATTTTGGAACGTCCAGAAAAGTATTTAGAGTAGACTGGTCCAGTATTGGTCTCCAGGCTTTGTCCTTTCTGGGTACCAAGAAAAGTCTTGAGTAAAATCCTTGCCCCTGCTCTTGCTGTGGTACTCTTTGAAAAGCCCTCATTGCCCATGAGAGATGAAATTTGCTTTTGTGCCTCTGTCCATTGACTGTGTGGCAGGTCTGGCATACCTTTTGCCCTTGGGAGGGTGTGAAAGTGGAACATGTAGCCCTGAGAAACAATATTCAGTACCCATTTGTCCTGGGTGATCACGTGCCAATTTTGTGAGAAAAGTGCTAGTTTTCCCCACCAAGGGTGCTGCCAAAAGGCAAGTGCTTGGCATTGGTAGTGGGAAGTCATTGGGACCGTTTTCTATATTGGTTGTGATTTGTCTTCTCCGCCTTTGGAGGTTAAAGCACCTCATTGTTTAGGTCTGTATGAACCTTGGGGCTGAGATCTGCCTCTAGGGCGTCTGTATCTGCCTCTTTGTGGCCTGTCTGACACTGGAAAGGACCAATTTTTAGAAGGCCAGTTCCTGCTAAATCTGGGTGGCTGAACCTGTAAGAAATCCTTTACTGTCTGCACTTTATTCTCCATTTTCTTTAACACCTCTTCTGCCTTAACACCAAACTGTAATGGAACATCCAATAATTTTGCTTTAACATGATCGGGCAGACTCTGTTCCTTTAACCAAGCATGCCTTCGAATGACCGAGCCTGTAACTGCGGCCCTGCAAGAAGCCTCTGGTGAATCAAAACCACACTGCAAAGTATGCTTTCCCACTTGTTCAGCTGCATGCAATAAATCCTGCATTTTCTTATTTTCAGGACATTCAGAGTTTGTCAGCATTTTCTGTTTTAGCAGAGACATTAGGTATTGCTGATATTTAAGCATGTGAAACTGGCAGTTTAAAGCCCTTACAGCTAAAGTAGCAGAGGTGTAAACTTTTTCCCCCATCTGTCCAGTGCTCTAGAATCCCTATCAGAGGGAACAGGGTTTTTTTTGCAGTGGAAGACTTGACCCCTTTGGGACCCTGAGATATAGTTTCTGGGTCAGCAGCAGGGTTTTTATAAAGAAATTTATGTGAATCTGGAACCCTGTAGTACCTATCTGGCTTGACTGGTGCAGGGGGTAAAGAATCAGGAGACAGACTGGACTCGGAAAATACATCATTTACAATGTCTAGCACAGGAGGAATAGCAGGAGGTCTGTGTTGAGGCAATAAAAGAAAATCTCTGAGCCTTTTCTTGGATTCTGAATAATCTTGGCTCTCCCAGTGGAAATGCTCCCTCATGGTGTGCAGGGTTTCCACAAAAGAGTAGTCCTCAGGAGGAGAGGTTGAAAGGATAGATTCTTCAGCATCAGAGTCCTCATAGGGAGGAAGAGAATATCCTGTTCTGAAGAGGAATCAAAATAAATAGAAACCTGGTCAGAGGAATCTTAATCAGTGTCTTGCCTAGGCCTTTTATCAGGAGGGGAATGGGAACCCCTGATCAAATTAATTAGGTCATCGGCCATTTTAAGCATCTGTTTCTTAGGCATGGATGACTGCCCAGGAGAATGCTGTACTTGTTTCTTTGTCTTTAAAGGTGTTTTAGACTTTGCCTTGGCTGCTGAAGTGGTCTTGATAGTAAGCTGTGTAGGTCTGAAAACCCCTTCAGAAGCCAATGCCTGCTCAGCGGCTCCGGACCCATCTGAGGGAATAGTTTCCGTAGGCCCAATACCTTGAGTTTCCAGAGGCCTGGTTGTCTCCACGTGGGAGTCAGAGGCGGCCTGTGGCTCTGAGGTAGCAGGTGTCAGGGGCTGCGAAAGCGCCTCACTGAGAACTGGCGACTGGCCTAGAACAGGCTTCGTCGTCGGTTTTGGACCTCGGATGCCTGTCCTTTTCCTTTTCCATGCGCGTTTTATGAACTCTGGTCGTCAGTTGTTCCGTCGGCATTATATAGTTAAACCTTCAGCCAAAGTAATGTAAAGCAAAATCGATCTAACGCTTAATAGTGCGTTGGTTAAAACTAGCACAAAACAGACAACTAGCAACATTGTGGTCAGGGCCTAGGCAAGGAATACAGTAAGAATGAAAATCCTTATGAGGTATTTGCTTCCCACAAGAAATACAACTGTTAACTTTTACTGACATTGGTCTGGAGCAAGAAAAAGTTTCCTCAATGGGGTACTTAGCTTTTTTGAAGACTTCGGATCTGAAATTTAATTTTGAAAATCTCAGGAGTCGGCCGACCAGCACTTGCGAACTGCTTCTGCTTCGGGTACCGCGCGGCAAGAAAGACTGAAGAAAATGGTGTCGGCTGCATCTTATATACCCCTGGCGCACTGACGTCAGGGAAGAGGCAACAGCAACCGACGCCGGACCAGGACTTTGGAATTCAGGCCGACTGCGGGTAGCCTGCCAGCAGGATAACCCAAGTGTAATGACTGCAATAGTGAAACACGAACATCCTCAGCAAAACAACAGTAGCACAAAAAATAAAGAAAACAACCCAACGGGGCACTTATCAGAATTGGAATCAGCAAGTTCACTGTCGAGCAAACTATGAGAGAAGGAGTTCAAGCTGGCAGCAGAAAAGTTCTGAGGATGATAAGTGCCAATGTCTACTTTATGCCCAACGTTGGACGGGGACCTATGTGCGATGTCGCACATACCTCATAGTAGCTTCAGACTTCTTTACAATGGCCACATGTTCAGGACAGCCTGCAGAAGACTCCCTCGTGTCATGAATACTGCAACATATGAATAGAAGATGGGCATCTAGGCAACTGCTCAACCTGGGTAGGCCTGCTGCAAGCCTCTAAGGGCTCTCTCTGGAACCAGAAAGCCTGGTGAAAAATCCATGAGACTGTTTCTGCAGGGAGTGTCTTCCAAGGCTCCCGCACCATGGATTTGAAGTAAAAAGAAGTTATGTACTCACCATAACGTTCCATCTGAGTAGGTACTTAATTTGTCTGCAACCTGTGGGTATCGGATCCGACCTCGGATCCGAGCCGGCAGCTTTACTAGCTAAAAGATCCGAGCTCCTGGCTCCTCCCCATTACCCATAATCCCCTGCTACATGCTCCCTTTCCTCAGATCGAGTTTGCTTAATCTAACAACTAAGACCCTTGACAGAGGACCAAATAATGCTTAAACACATGAAACAATCTCAATCATGATCAGGAACCACGATAATGGTTAGGGGGCATGGAGGGGGGGTCGGTTGCAGACAAATGAAGTACCTACTCAGATGGAACGTTATGGTGAGTACATAACTTCTTTATCTGAAGTAGTTACTTCATCTGCCCTGCAACCTGTGGGACAGAGTCCCCAGCTACCTAAAACATTGGGAGGCCCTCAAGGAAGGATATTCCGAAGCACCGCGGAGCCAAAGGAAGCCCTACTCCTGGATATCATATCCAATTTATAATGAGAAATGAATGTATGGGAAGAGGACCAAGTAGCTGCTGAACATATGTTGTCCAGGGGAATCCTGGACCAGAAGGCTGCTGATGTGGCTATGGATCGGGTTGAGTGGGCATGGACTCCGATAGGACCAGGTTTACCTGAGGCTACATACGCATGAATGATGCACTGTGAAATCCAATTTGCTAAGGTAACTTTGGTAATAGCTCTACCCAGAGCAGATTTGGCAAAGGACACAAACAATTGATCAGCCTTGCGAGTATCCTTCGTCCTGTGCAAGTAAAAACATAGTTATCTATGTACATCCAACTTGTGTAATTTGTATTCCCCTTTTTTCTGAAAGTTGGGAAAGAACACTGGTAAATTAATCAACTGATTAATATTTGACTCCGAAGCCACCTTTGGTAAGAAGGAAGGGTTAGTCCTGAGAGAGACTATTCCTATGAAAGATTAGATAAGGGGTTTCATGCAAAGGGCTTGAAGTTCCGAAACCCTCCTGGCTGAAGTAATAGCAACTAGAAAGGCTGTTTTCCATGATAAGAACTTTAATGGAACTGAGGCGGCAGGCTCAAAAGGTGGGCTTGTCAATGCTTGTAAAACCAAAGTTAGGTCCCATGGTGGGACTGCAGTCTTAACTGGTGGTTTCAATAGAAAAATATCTTTCAAGAAGGTTTTGCATATCTTCGCAGAAGCTAAAGATCCCAGCCCATCCCCAACATGAAAATGGGAAATGGCTGCCAATTGTACTTTAACTGTAGATGCACTGGCTCCTTGATGAAAAATGTGACACAGAAAATCAAGAATCGCCGGAATAGGGACGGTAAAGGGATCTAAGCCCTTGTCCTTAGCCCAGACAGAAAAATGCTTTCATTTACTACTGTAAATTTTCCTGATAGCAGGCTTGTGAGCCACTACCAGAATGGCCTTTACTGGTGATGAGATGCCGGGAAGTCCTTGCCATCAGTGGAACTGGATCAACCAAGCCGCGAGCTTGAGGTTTACCAGGTTCGAGGGTTGCAGTCCCGCAGGATGCGAAATAAGATCCAGAATGGGATCTAAGATCCATGGAGGAACTACACCGAGACCGCAGAGAAGGGAACCAGATCTGGCAAGGCCAGAATGGGGCTACGAGGATAATTCTGCTCCCCAACCGACGTGCTTTCTGAATGAACTTCGTCATAAGAGGAAGGGGGGAATAAGCATAGAGGAGACCGGGTGGCCAAGCATGAACCAGAGCGTCTCTGAGGCTCTCCCCTGGTGGGGGAAGTATAGTGAAAAACTCGCTGCACTTTGTGTTTGACGGAGAAGCGAAAAGATCGCAGCAAGGTAGACCCCCATTTGAGGAAGATCTGTTTCGCAACTGATGGTTTCAGAGACCACTCGTACGGTGTGAGGATCACACGACTCAGTTTGTCCGCCAGAATGTTGGACCGACCTGGAATGTGCGTTGCTACCAGAAAGCGGTTGGTGGATACCGCCCACTCCCAAACTCTCATAGCCTCTCGACAAAGGGGATAAGATCTGGTCCATCCCTGTTTATGTACCAGACTACTGCCATGTTGTCTGTTTGAACCGCAATAGTCCCTAGAGGAAGAAGGTCGTGGAGAGCTTGCAATGCCAGAAGCACCGCCCTCATCTCTAGGACATTGACATGCAAAGCGGTCTCTAAGGGGGTCCACGTGCCTCGGACGGTTCTGCCCAAATAAAGCCCCCCCACCCGAGGCGAGAAGCATCCCTGGTCAACATGGCCTGGGGCGGAGGCATCACGAAGCGTCGCCCTTCCCGCAGCTCCCGTGAGCGTAGCCACCAGAGGAGGGAGTCCCTGCAAGCCCTGCTCAGGGGAATAGGGGTGTTCAACGGATGTAGCAACAGAGACCATTGGACTTGAAGGGTCCATTGCAGAATCCTCATTCGTAGACGCATGTGTAGGCATAGACTGATTGCCGCCGCCATAGAGCCTAGTGCTCTCAGGACTAACTCTGCCGATGGAGCCGGATTCTGAAGGAGGGCTATAACCTGACATGACAAACTGTTCACCCTGTCTGAAGTTAGTACGGCCCGAGAGAGGCGAGTGCCCAATTTGGCCCCTATAAATTCCAGAACTTGCACAGGATGAAGAAAGGACTTTTGAAGGTTTACCAAAATGCCCAAACTCTGGGCAAGAGATAGAGCATAATCCCTGGCAATACACAGTTGATGCCTGTTGGAGGCGGTGAGGAGCCAGTCGTCCAGGTATGGAAAGACCTGAATGCCCTGGAGTCTCAGGTGGGCTGCAACCACTGCCATAACCTTGGTGAACACCCTGGGGACTGAGGTGAGGCCGAACGGAAGAACCCAGAATTGATAATGACTGGCTCCCAGCCGGAAGCGGAGAAACCTCCTGGATCATCTGTCCATCAAAATGTGGTAGTACGCATCCTTGAGGTCTATGGAGCACATCCAGTCATTCTCCCGAAGAAGGGGGAGAATTGATTGAATAGTGACAATCCAGAATTTCTCTTTGGGAATGAACAGGTTCAGGGAAGAAAGATCTAGAATCGGTCTTAAGTCCCCCCGTCTTTTTTGGCACTAAAAAGAACATGGAGTAATAGCCCAATCCAAACTGGTCTGGGGGGATGCGCTGGATGGTTCTTTTTTCTAGCAGCTTCGAAATCTCTGAAGCTGCCACCTCCCTTTGATCGGGTGGGACATCGGGGAGGCACTTCATGGGGGTGGGGGAAGACTTAGGAAGGGAATGGAATAACCTCTGGATATGATTCGGAGCACCCATCGATCCATCGTGATGGACTCCCAATTTAGTAGGTGCGCTGACAAACGCCCCCAGACTGCCTCAAGAGAGGGACAGCTGGGTAAGCCCTCAGGGCTGTTGCGCGGGCCTGTCCAAGAACGGTTCTCTAGACCCGAAATTACGTGGCCCTCCTCTGCCTCTGGGCCGGCGTCCACCTTGTCCTCTGCCTCTGAAGGACGAGGGGTCCGAAGCTGGGCGGGACTGCTGAGACTTCCGGAACCACATCTTCTTTTGCCCCTTTGATTCCTGGAAAAGGATCGCTGGGGACTAGAGAAGTGGACCCCAACGGCAGACAGCGTCTTCCCGTGCTTTTCGCTTTGGACCAGTGTCTCGCGGACGGTCTTGCCAAAGAGCGAAAAACCAAAGGGCGCATTCGCGAAGGACGCCTTAAAGGGTTCTGCAAAATCGCAAAGGCGGAGCCAGGCGTGACGCCGCACGACGAACCCTGCTCCGCTAGCTCTAGAGGCTCCCTCCGTAGCATGGGAGAATAGCCACATAGACGTGTTAGATATAGACTTTAGAGTGGCCATACGAGTCAAGACAGTCCTCTTATCCTCGACCGACATGGACTCCGGTGGAGCTGCAGCATATTCCTTTATTAGGTCTCGCTGGAGTCTGATGATGTGTGCCATGTAGTTCAGCGCCCTTACAGAGAAGGTAGCTGAAGCGAACGTCCGCTTCCCAATGCGGTCCAACGTCCGAGATTCCTTATCCGGAGGATGGACCGAGGAACTCTCCTGTGCAAGTTCCTTCTTTCTGGCAGCCGCCACCAACATGGCATCCACAGGTGAACCCTTAGACCAGGCCTGCCTATCAGGGGGAGGGCTAAGAATTTTATCTGGCCTTCTTGGAATTGGCTCCACGGTGTCTGGCTCCTTCCACGCCCTGGTAGTAATTAAGTTTACCAGGGGGTCAGCCGGGGGGGGGGACACCCAGGAGGTAGACGGGCCTCCCTCAAACGCCTCCAGAAACACTGACTCATCCCAGGAAGGTTTTTGGGCAGACCACCCCCCCTCTAATTCGCAACATTTCCATGATGTCTCCAAAGGAGACATCCTCAGGGGGTGACCTTGGGGAACCTTCCCCTTCATCCAAATCAGTGTCTTCCGTGAGGGACTCTGGGGAGTCCAGGTGCCTCCTTTTACACTTCCGTTTGCGAGGGACCTCCACGGTGGGACTGTTCCTCTAAGGGAACTAACTGGAGGGTCGGGGCAGGCTGTCCCAGTGGTCGGATGATGGAGGATAGACCCAAATGCATAGGGGGGGGCGGGAGGATCCGTCGCCCGGACCGGGGATCTGGAAGGTCTCGACAGAACCCTCTCCACTACCTCAAATGCCGAATGCGAGCCGCTTTCCCCAGACTCCGAAACTCGGCTCCGAAGTAGGGATCGATGTCGGAGCTGATTCGGAAGGATCAGAGGGGGAAGTGTGCTCCGACCTGAACAGCGCCGAAGACACACCCACCCCTACGGATCCGACACTCGGCTCTCGGCACCGAGAGCTAGGATCCGACACACTCGAGGGTACAGTCGGCGAAGTTACTGGAACTATCGGGCGCAGATAACTCCCCGGTTCCGAAAGGGCCCGGATCCGATGACTCTGAAACTTGAAAACGGGCTGGAGAAGGAGCTATCGGGCAAAGAGGGCTGCTCCCAGGGGGCAGAAGCACCCCCATCTGCATCTGAGTCTGCAAAAATCGACGCATCATCCGATCCATGTCAGTGTTGGTCAGGCTTCTTGTAGATCTAGAAGAGGTCGTCGAGGCTGGCCGGGAGGGCCGCCTCGAAGACCTCGAGGGAGACCCGTCTTCCTCCTCCAGCTCCGGTGAGAAACAAGGCGAACGGAGCCGAGAGGGAGAGGATCCGGAAGGCCTCATAGAGGGACTAGCAACTTTAGATGGCGGGGCTGAGGGATGAGTTTCAGCCCGCCTTTTTTGGCTTCTATGTTTTTCCTTTTCTTTGTGCCTCTTCTCTCTGGTAGAGGCAGAAGAGTCCCCTGAACCCTGCACAGAAGAGGGAGGTTGAGTCCCAGGCAGAGTCAGGGGATCTAAAGGCACGGGGGCTGCAGTAGCAACCTGTGCCTTAGAGGGAGAGGAAGATGTGTCCTGCGGTAACAAACCCGCCAGGATCAACTTGTTCTTCCTATCCCTGATGGCCCGGGGGTTGAACGCTGCACATATCTGGCAGCTAGTGGACAAGTGGGCCACCCCCAGACACAAAACGCACAGAGTGTGGCCATCAGCTGGGGAAAGCATTTAGAAAGAACTGCTTTGGGCCCTTCAGCCATCACACTAAACACACACACACACTAAGGGGAGGGAAACACAAAAATAAGCAAAATTTACCACAAAAAATAAGGCTATCACTCGACGATCGGAGACTAAATCACTCACACACTACCTAAAGATCAACTTTTCTCTGACTTTTTTGAAATACAAACTGGAAAGTTTTTACCCACGCCTTAAGAGCTCTTCACTAGAAGCTTCTTTCAGCCGCGGCAAACGAGATCTGAGGAAAGGGAGCATGTAGCAAGGTATTATGGGTAAAGGGGAGGAGCCAGGAGCTCGGATGTTTTAGCTAGTAAAGCTGCCGGGTCTGATCCGATAACCACAGGTTGCAGATCAAATGAAGTAACTACTTCAGATCAATTGTTCTGCTTGCTCCCTCTGGTCTGGCAGGAAGGTAGTAATTTCAAAGAAAGGGCAAGAGTCTTCAAATTTTATTTTGTAGCTTGATGCAACAATCCCCCCCCCTCCCCCATCTATCTGCAGTTAAAGAACTAAACATTAAAAAATGGGACAGCCTCCCACGCAAGAAGAAAGCTAGAGGAAAAGGAGGAAAGGCTATGAAGGCAGTGAGGAGGAGGGGGTAAATAGTTATTACCCATTTATATCTTGATAAGGGGGTCATCCCCCTCTCTAAGCTTTCTCACTCCCACTCTTTCTTCTCAGCAACTTTTTGTCTGAAATGATGCACCTTAAACTGATTTCTATAGAAATACAAATGCTTTGTAGGATAGATCAGAAGAAATACCTGCTTAAAAGATTTCACTGTTGTGCTATTCAACTTTAGCTTCTAGAAAATGTGCTGAGGAGGGGGACTAAATGTCAATTTCTTATTCAAGGACTGTCAAGGAAATGTTGCCTGACAAAACCCGAATCCCAAGCCATGTCTCTTAATGCCTGTATTTGCATTCTTACTGCAAATATCAGTAATGTCATTACTCAACATTTTATTACATGCTTACCCACCTAACACAAAAGTCTGCTCAAGCCTCACCAGTCTCTCTTTCATGCCACCTTCTATCTCAGAGACCATATCATATCCTCAATGTACCTACTAATGTTTCTTTAATATTTTATGAGAGACTGGCAAGTTAATTGTTCAAAACACAGGGTAACTGAAACATTCTTTTTTTCATGCCAAATATATCCAGGATCTTTTATCTCCTTGCAGCTAGGGAGTATATTGAGCCCTGGGACTGAGCAGAGACCCACTGATGGCATCCACGAATACCACCACTGGGGTTCACTACAGGCAGCAATTTTGTGGATTTCAGTTCCTCGATCCTGAAGATGTCCAAGTACCCACTGTGAAAGATTGAAAGCTTTCTGGTTCCCTAATCTCAAGTTACAAAATTTGATTATTTGTGTTTCCTTAAAGGAGACATCTTCGGCAAGGGGGGGGGGGGGGGGGTTACCAGGAAATGATGATCTTATTACTACAGAAAGTCAGAGGATGAGGGCAGAGCTTAGATGGCCAACTGAGAGCAGTGAATTTTTAGAGCTCCATTAACTAGCATAATAATATAGGAAAATTGTATTATTTTGAAGTTTAAAACATCAGAAATCTATAGATAAACTACTAAACTACATAAATATTAATTTTGGTGGAGATGTACAAAAATGTTCCTGTCAAGCAACTTGGAGATATATCAAGGCACTGAATATGAACAACTCAAGGAATTCTAATCCAGATGCTGCTTTGAAAAAAGAACTGCAATTGATGACATCTACCTTACAGGAACCATCTTTGAAGATGGATGCCTTTAAAATGACTCAGAAAACCTCAAATTAAATTCTCAAAAACAAACATACTGTTAAGGAACTATTGCAGCAACACCATACAAAAATAACAAATATAGAGGCTTCTCTAAATAACATTGAAGGGAGACTCAGAGGAATAATTCAAAAAGAATTTCTGCTTAAACAGAATACATGGCTGCTTAACAAAATCGATGACTTAGAAAACAGGGAAAGGAGAAACAACAAAACAATGTTTGGTCTGCCTGAAAACACTGAAGGTGAAGACATTATTTCATTCTTAACCTGGACTCCTGGGTTTTTAGACTTGAAAGAGGGACTTTCATTTGGAACTGAAAGGGAGCATAGAGATTGAGGAAACCTGCTTCTAACTCAACTACTTCACCTAGATCCATAGTTATAAAATTTCTTTCATTCCTGGACAAGGAAAGTACAGTTGTGTACACTTACCATAAATGTAGATGTTAGAGTGTATTCACTGTTGCAGTCATCAGATTTGGGTTATCTGCTTGCAGTAGCCCCTCAGTCGGCCTGATTAACAGAGTCTTGGGTCCTGCGTCGGTTGCGGTCTCTTCTTCCATGACGTCAGGTCGTCAGGGATATAAAACATGCAGCAGACGCCATTACATCAGTTTTTCTTGCCCCAGATGTCAGGTGCCCCCCCAAATGGGAAGTAATTAACGCCATTTTCTTCAGTTTTTCTTGCCCCAGATGTCAGGTGCCCCCAAAAGGATAAGCAATACATATTGCTTACAAAACATACATAAGGTAAAAACATAACCTTTAGTAGCCAGCAAATACACCACATAAAAAGTATAGTGTAGAAAGATATAGATAAGACCCACCTAAAAAGAGGGGAAGGCAGGTGGGTAACCAGGACTGCAGCAGTGAAGACACTCGAACATCTACATTTATGGTAGGTACAAAAAGTACAGTTTTGTACCTACCATAAAAGTAGATGTCCGATAGGTATGCATCTGCAGTCATAACATATGGGTTGTCCTGCCTCAGGCAGCCCTCGGTCGGCCCGATTCCAAAGTCTGGGTCTGGCCTCGGCTGATGTCGCACTTCACCCGACGTCATTGCTCCTGGGGTATAAAGGCATCAGCCAACGCCATTTTCCTCAGTGTTTCTTGCCCCAGATGCCAGGTGCCCTCTAGGAAGGCTAAATTTGGATAAATGTTGAAAATTCCAAACAGTAGCAAACAAAATATATATATATATATATATATATATATATATATATATATATATATATATATATATACACACACATATATACATACAAACAAATACACCATAATAGATTCCCCCAGATAGCTGAAAGAGGGGTAAGCACCCTAGGAATACCACAGAGGGGAAGGAGGGTGGGTAATCCTGACTGCAGATGCATACCTATCGGACATCTACATTTATGGTAGGTACAAAACTGTACTATGTCCTTCAAGGATGCATCTGCAGTCATAACATATGGGTAGAATACCATAGCCAAACTGGGGGAGGAGGCACTAAGATAAAGGAGGTGTAGTTAAGATCCCTTGTAAAACTGCAGTTGCAAAGCCTGCTCGGGATCTGGAGTATAAAGGAAGATTGTAATGCTTGGCAAATGTATGCACGGAGCTCCAAGTAGCAGCTTCTAAAATGTCTTTGGTAGCCACCGTAGGAAAGCTGTAGTGGTGGCTGTAGCCCTTGTGGAGTGAGGCCTGATATTTTCAGGAGTTGTCTTTCCATGAAAAGAGTAACAGAATCGAATGCAATTTCCTATCCATTTTGAAATTGTCTGTTTGGAAATTGCTTTTCCTTGCACTCCTGTTGCATATGCTACCAGAAGCTGGTCAGTTTTTCTGCTGGTCTTAGTTCTGTCCAGATAGTAGCGCAGTTGTCTATGTACATCCAAGGTGTGTAGTAGCTTTTCCCCCCTGTTCTGTGGGTTAGGGAAGAACGTAGGCAAATGAATAGCTTGGTTCAAGGATACCCTGGATACCACCTTTGGCATGAAAGTAGGACTGGTTCTCAGAGACACTCTATCCTGGTGAAAGATAAGGAAAGGCTGTACTGCCATTAATGCCTGTAACTCTGATACCCTTCTTGCTGAAGTGATTGCTAGAAGGAAGGCAGTTTTCCAAGATAAGAACTGTAAGTCTGCTGTTGCTGCTGGTTCAAAAGGGGGAAGTGTTAATTTTTCCAGCACAAAATTGAGATCCCATGCAGGCAGAGGTGGTTTCCTTGGAGGTTTTACATTTTTGATCCCTCTTAGAAATTGTCTGAGGAGAGGTTGAGAGAAGATAGAAGGATCCATGTTGTACTCTGCTGAAATTGCTGAAGCATGAATCTTAATGGAATAATAGGACAGGCCATTGTAGAACAGTTCTGCTAAGTATTCTAGGATGTGTGCAAGGTTTGCAAGCGTGACATCTGTTCCCTTTGATGCACTCCAAATGAGGAATCTCTTCCATTTGGCTGAGTATGTTTTCCTTGTGGAGGGTCTGCGAGCATCCAGGATAATGTCCTTGACCCTCTGAGATAAAACCGGTTGTTTTTGTTTTATGCAATTTTCCAGGCAGTTAGTTGCAGCGTTTTCAAGTTTGGATGCAGGGTCTTGTAGTTGTTCTGTGTTAGAAGTAAAGGCCATAGAGGTAGAGGCCATGGGTTCGTCCGAGACATGCTTCTCAGTAGCGGGTACCAATGCTGCCTTGGCCAGTCTGGAGCTATCAGAATTACCTTTGGCTGTTCCTCCCTGATCTTCAGTAGAACTTTGTACATCAATGGGAGAGGTGGAAAGGCATAAACTGTCAGGTCCTTCCAGCTGAAAGAAAGGGAGTCCACCCTCCAGGGCTTGTGGGTGGTATTCTCTTGAGCAGAATTTCTTCAGTTGGTGGTTGAGTGGGGAGGCGAACAGGTCTATCTCTGGCATTCCCCATTTCTTTGTTATGGTTTTGAAGATATCTGGATGCAGCATCCATTCGTGAGCATCCGTGGTAGTTCTGCTTAATTTGTCTGCTAATGAATTCTCTTTTCCTGGTACGAATCTGGCCTGCAGTTGAATGTTGAGATTCAGGCCTAGGATCCACAGTTCCATTGCCATCCGGCATAGAGGGTAGGAATGCGTGCCTCCCTGTTTGTTGATGTACCACATGACAGTGGTATTGTCCGTCCTTATCAGCAGGTGTCCTTGCTGGAGGAATGATTTGAATGCCTCTATTGCATGCTTCACTGCCAGCATCTCCTTTAGATTTATGTGTAGATTCAGCTGGTCTTGGGACCATAGGCCTTGGATACACTTGTCTTCCATGTGTGCGCCCCAACCTAGGTCTGAGGCGTCCGTGGTGATGGTCTGCTTTGGTTGTGGTTTGTGGAAAGGCAACCCTCTCTGTTGGTCTGGCAGGCCTGAGCCCACCACAGGAATTCTTTCTTCAGGCATGGAATGACTGGAATCATGGTTTCTAGACTGTGTCTGTGTTGAGACCATACATTTCTTAGGTACCATTGTAATTTTCTCATATGCAGTCTGGCAATGTGGGATCAAGATTATGCAGGATGCCATGTAACCCAGGGCCTGCAGGACTTTCCTTGCAGTAAGCGGAGTTTGTCTTGTCAATGCCGTGAAGTAGACTGGAAGTTGTTTTTGTTTTTCTTCTGTGAGAAAAGCCATCTGAGTTATTGTGTCCAGTTCTGCGCCCAAAAATGTTATCCTTTGGGATGGCACTAGTCTTGACTTCTGTATGTTGACTGTGTATCCCAAGGCTTGCAGCAGTTGTATGACATAGGCCAAATCCTTTATTATTTTTGTCTTGTTGTTCGCTTGTATTAGGCAGTCGTCCAGGTATGGGTAGATTTGAATTCCCTGAAGCCCGCAATGTGCAATTACTGTTGCCAGGCATTTCGTGAATACTCTGGGAGCAGTAGATAAGCCAAAGGGCAATGTTGAGAATTGATAATGCTCTGATCCTGCAAGAAATCTGAGGTGTCTTCTGCAATCTGGTCGTATAGGGACGTGCAGGTATGCCTCCTTGAGATCTAGAGTCACCAGCCAAGGCTCCTTGCCCAACATGGGAAGAAGTTGCTGTAGAGTCAGCATCTTGAATTTTGGTACAATGAGATATGTGTTCAGTGCGGACAAGTCGAGAATAGGCCTCCATTGAGTTTCTTTTCTTGGTACAAGGAATAGTCTGGAGTAAAATCCTTGGCCTTGTTCCATAGATGGTACCTTTTCTATTGCTCTCATCCTTAGTAAGTTGAGGATTTGTTTTAGAGCCTCTGACTTCTGGCTTGGTGGAAGGTTTGGCATTCCTCTCTTTTTTGGTAAAGTGTGGAAGTGAAACCTGTAGCCTTTGTCTATTGTTTGCAAAGTCCATTTGTCTCCTGTAATGCAATGCCAGTTTTTTGAAAATAAAGCTAATTTTCCGCCCAAGGGTGCTTCCAATTGTTCCCTGATAGGCGGAATCAGAGCCAAGTCATTGTGTTTGTCCTGTGGAAGTGGTTGCAGTCGCAGTTGTGGAGGCACTCCTCTGGTTGTCAGGTTGCCACTGACGGCCCCCTGTAGGCACCCCTTGATTGACCTCTGCCTCTTGGGCGTCTATTTCTGCCTCTCTGTGCTCTGGAGGTGTCTGGAAAGGACCAATTCTTTGAAGGCCAATTTCTGCTGAACCTCGGAGGTTGGACCTGCAGAAAATCCTTAACTGTTTGCACAGATTTTGCTTTTTCTTCCACTTTCTTTAGAACCTCCTGTGCAGGGGAGCCAAATAAACTTTGTTTCTCCATAGGGGCATCTAGGAGTTTAGACTTAACATGGTCTGGCAAGGATTGCTCTTTTAGCCAGGCATGCCTTTGAATCACTGCTCCAGTCATAGTTGATCTAAATGAAGCCTCCAGTGCATCATAGCCACATTTTAAAAAATGATTACTGACCTGCTGAGAATTGTGTACCAACTCCTGAAGGGACTTACGGTCTAAAGGTTCAGGAGAGGAAAGCTTTTTATTCAGCTGATCTAACAAAAATTCCTGGTACTGTATCATGTGAAATTGACAGTTTAGAGCCCTGGCAGAAAGAGTAGCAGATGTATAAACCTTTTTACCCCATCTCTCTAATGCTCTTGATTCTCTTTCAGAGGGTAGGGTTTTTTTGGCAGAGGCAGCTGCAACACCCTTAGGGCCCTGAGAAATGGTTTCTGGGTCTGCAGCGTGGGCCTTGTACAAGTGGAAGTGAGAATCCGGGACCCTGTAATATCTGTCAGGTTTGGCAGGGGCCGGGGGGAGAGAATCAGGGGATGAACTGGCATCATTGTATGCATCATCAACAACTGATAGAACAGGTGGTATGGCTAAAGGCCTATGCTGTGGTAAGTGTAAAAAAGTCCTTAGCCTTTTTCTAGAATCAGAAAAATCCTGACCCTGCCATTGGAAATGTTCCCTCATTGAATGTAGTTTCCCCAAATGAAAATTCTTCTGGGGGGGAGGCAGAAGGAATGGAGTCTTCTGCATCCGAATCCTCATAAGGTGAGTAGGGTCCTTCCTGATGGTCTGATAAATCTGATCCATCCGAGGAATAGTCAGAGGAGAGAGGTTCAGGGGGTTCAGTCCTAGGCCTCTTTTCAGGAGGGGGTTGTGAGGCCCTGTCTGGGTGAGGTTGAGATCCCCTGATCAAAGAAATAAGGTCCTCAGCAAGACTGAGAATCTGAGAACTTGAGGAAGGTCTGTGAGGGGGAGCTTTTGTAGGTAAGGCCTTGGAAAGTTTAGCTGCTTTAGCCCTGGAGAAGGCCTTAATAGACATAGAAGCAGGGGGTCTAGCTGCCCCACGTGCAGGAGTAGAAATGTCCAACGGAATGGTGTCGGACAATTCTTGAGTGCCTGCTTCCTCGGTAGGAATTTCTGTAGCCGACTCAGCCAGGGCCTCTGTGGCCTCGGTTGTCGGAGGCATGCTTGCGGCCGAAGGAAGAACCGTGGACTCTGTTTCAGCCGAAACTGAGACACTCGCAGTAGGCCTAACCGTGGTTTCAGCCGAAACCGCGGGCCGCAAGTGTCGGTCCTTTTCCTTGCGCTTTTTAGCTAAATGTGTAGTCGGAGTCTCCGACGGCATTTTATATGCAAAAGCGGGACCAAAAAACTCTTCTGCAAACTCTGACCGACGTCTAAGTGTCCGTCGGTTGAAGGAAGCACAGGCTAAACAAGCTGATACGTCGTGGTCTGGGCCTAAGCAAGGAAGGCAGTAAGAGTGGAAATCCTTACGAGGTATTTGTTTCCCACAAGTTAAACAATTATTTACTTTGTCTGACATCGGCTGAGGCAAGAAAGAGTCCCCAATGGGGTACTTAGCTTTTTTAGAAGTCTTCGGTAGCTGAAATCTCTGGATCTGACTGACCGGCACTTGTGAACAACTTCTGCTTCGGGCACCGCGCGGCAAGAAAGACTGAGGAAAATGGCGTCGGCTGATGCCTTTATACCCCAGGAGCTATGACGTCGGGTGAAGTGCGACATCAGCCGAGGCCAGACCCAGACTTTGGAATCGGGCGGACCGAGGGCTGCCTGAGGCAGGACAACCCATATGTTATGACTGCAGATGCATCCTTGAAGGACATCTGTACTATGTTCATCGTGTTTCACTGCTGCAGTCATTACACTTGGAAAGAATCCCACAGCTGAGTCAGGGTGGCTGGCTCTAGAGAGGATTTGGTGTGGCTATAAGGCCCTGCAGCACTGCAGTGGCAAAGCCAACTATGGATCTGGAGTAGAGAGGCAAGTGGTAATGTTTGGTAAAGATGTACACTGAACTCCAAGTTGCAGCTTCCAAAATGTCCTTGTAGGTACTCCTCTAAGATAGGCAGTAGAAGTTGCAGTTGCCCTGGTGGAATATGGTCTAATGTTAGATGGTACAGGCTTCCCATGCTGTGTAGCAGAACCGGATACAGTGTCCTATCCACTATGAAATGGTCTGCTTTGAAATAACCTTTCCCTGTGAACTTGCAGCATAGGATACAAACAATTGCTCAGTTTTCCTGAAAGCTTTTGTTTTGCCCAAGTAGAAGCATAATTGTCTGTTTATGTCCAAGGAATGTAGAATTCTCTCCCCTTATTTCTGGGGGTTTGGATAAAATGTTGGCAAGTGAATAGTTTGGTTGAGAGCCACACTGGATACCACCTTCGGCATAAATGAAGGGTTTGTTCTTAAGGAAACCCTGTCTTGGTGAAAAATGATGAAGGGCTCCACTGCCATTAGTGCCTGTAGTTCTGGGACTCTTCGTGCTGAGGTTATTGCCAGTAGCAGGGCAGTTTTCCATGATATATATTTTATTTCTGCTGCACTGGCTAGCTCAAAAGGAGGTAAAGTGAGCTTTTCCAAGACAAAATTGAGGTCCCAAGTAGGTGTTGGTGCTCTCCGGGGCGGTCTTATGTTTTTTGCCCCTCTGAGGTACTGCTTTAGCAATGGATGAGAGAAAATAGGAGAATCCGTGTTGTAATGAGCCGATATGGCAAAAGCGAGGATCTTAATGGATGAGAAGGATAGTCCTTTGTCCAGCATCTCAGTTAAGCATTGTAGTATCTGAGGTATGTTAGGGACAAGAAGGTCAAGGCTTTGAGCCTGGTTCCAGACACAGAATCTCTTCCACTTTTCTGAATAAGATTTCCTGGTGCTAGGCTTTTAGGAGAACCTTCGAAAGGAGAGGTAGAGGAGGGAAGGCATAAACGTGTAGGCTTTTCCTGCTGAACGAAAGAGCATCCACTTTCCATGCTTCTGTGTGATAAGTCCTTGTGCAGAATTTTTGTAGTTGGCAGTTCAGTGGGGAGGCAAAGAGATCTATGTCCGGGCACCCCCATTTTTTGCATTATCATGCTGAAAACTTGTGGATTTAATTTCCACTTGTGAGGATCCATGATGTTTCTGCTTAGGTCGTCTGCCAGAGTATTTTTCTTTCCTGGCAAAAATTGTGCTTGCAGATGAACTTGATAAGTTAGAGCTGTGTTCCACAAGGTCATGGCTTGTCTGCATAGGGGGTAAGAATGAGTGCCCCCTTGCTTGTTTATGTACCACATTACTGTGGTGTTGTCTGTCTTTAATGATAATTGTCCTGGATGCAGAAGGTCTTTGAAAGCTGTTAGGGCATTTTGTACAGCCAACATCTCTTTTTGATTGATGTGTAGATGCATTTGGTCTGTGGTCCATTTGCCCTGAATACATATTCCTGCCATGTGTGCTCCCCAGGCATAATCCGAAGCATCTGTTGTTAAAGTCTGCCTGGCTGTGTGTAGTGTGAAAGGCTGACCCTTGTTGAGGTGACATGCCTGTGCCCACCATCGAACCTCCTGTTGCAGGCAGGGAATTAGTGGTATTACCATTTCCAAGCTGTGAGAGTGTTGATTCCAAACACATTTTAGGTACCATTGTAATTTCCTCATATGCAGTCTGGCATATGGAATTAGAAGTATGCAGGATGCCATGAATCCCAAGGCCTGCAGAATTTTTCCTGCAGGGAGTTGGGACTTTGTTGCCATCAATTAGAAATACTGAGTCAGTTGTCCTTGTTTGTCTGGCGTGAGATAAGCCATTTGAGACATTGTATTTAAGCTGGCACCCAGGAATATTATCTCTTGTGAGGGCACTAGTTTTGACTTCTTTTCGTTTACTGTGTACCCTAGGCAACTTAATAACTTTTTTTACAAACGCCAGATGCTTTAGAAGAATGTCCTTGCTCTCTGCTTGAATCAGGCAGTCGTCCAGGTATGGATAAATTTGAATTCCTTTTTGTCTGCAAAATGCAATTACTGGTGCTAGGCACTTTGTGAAGACCCTGGGCGCAGTAGATAAGCCAAAGGGCAGTGCAGAGAATTGGTAGTGCATTGAACCAGCTATGAATCTGAGGTATCCTCTGCAATTCTGTCTGATAGGGACATGCAGGTTATGCCTATTTGAGGTCCAAAGTAACAAGCCAAGCTTGCTTGCCCAACATGGGAAGGAGCTGCTGTAGTGTCAACATTTTGAATTTCGGAACATCCAGGTAAGTGTTTAGAGTGGAAAGATCTAGAATGGGTCTCCAGGCTTTGTCCTTTCTGGGAACCAGGAAGAGTCTCGAGTAAAAACATTGTCCTTGTTCCTGTTGTGGTACTTTTTGAATAGCTGTCATGTCCACGAGGGCTGTAATTTGTTTTTGTGCCTCTGCCCATTGATTTTCTGGCAGGTCTGGCATTCCTTTTAGCCTTGATAAAATGTGAAAGTGGAACCTGTAACCTTGAGACACAATATTCAGCACCCATTTTGTCCTGGGTGATTGTTTGCCAGTTTTGTGAAAAAAGTGCTAGCTTCCCCCCTAAGGGAGCTGCCAACAAGGTAGAGTTTGGCATTGGAAGGGGAAAGTCATTGAGATTGTTTCCTGTAAGGTTGTGACTTGTCCTCATCTCCTTTTGGTGTTGAAGCACCCCACTGTCGTGGTCTGTAAGATGATCCTTGGGGCTGAGATCTGCCTCTTGGGCGTCTGTATCTGCCTCTTTGTGGCCTGTCTGACACTGGAAAGGACCAATTTTTAGTATGCCAATTTCTGCTAAATCTTGGTGGCTGTACCTGTAAGAAATCCGTCACTGTTTGCATAGATTTTGCCTTATCCTCCATTTTCTTTAATACCCCCTCTGCTTTAACACCAAATAAAATATCTTGCTGTAAAGGAGCATCTAATAATTTTGCCTTAACATGATCTGGTAAGGTTTGTTCCTTTAACCAAGCATGCCTTCGAATCACAGATCCTGTAACTGCTGCTCTACAAGAAGCTTCTAATGAATCAAAACCACATTGCAAAGTATGCTTTCCCACTTGTTCAGCTGCATGCAATAAATCCTGCATTTCCTTAAAATCAGGTTGTTCTGAACTTATACTCATTTTCTGTTTCAACTGAGACAGTAAATATTGTTGATATTTAAGCATGTGAAACTGGCAGTTTAAAGCTCTAACTGCTAATGTTGCTGATCTGTCTAATGCTCTGGAATCCCTGTCCGAGGGAACTGGATTTTTAGCCGTGGAGGCCTTTACCCTTTTGGGACCCTGGGAAATAGTTTCTGGGTCAGCAGCAGGGTTTCTATAAAGAAATTTGTGTGAGTCAGGGACTCTAAGTACCTGTCTGGCTTGACTGGAGCAGGGGGTAATGAATCTGGATTTAAACTGGATTCAGAGAACACATCATCCACAATATCCAACACTGGTGGAATAGCAAGGGGCCTGTGCTGAGCCAATAAAAGAAAATCTCTGAGCCTTTTAATCCTGGCCCTCCCAGTGGAAAGGCTCCCTCATGGTGCGCAAAGTTTCCCCAAAAGAATAATCCTCAGGAGGAGAGGCTGAAGGGATAGATTCTTCAGCATCAGAGTCCTCATATGGGGGGCTAAGGAATATCCCTGGTCTGAAGAGGAGTCAGAATATATAGAAATCTGGTCAGAGGAATCAGTCTGTATCCTGCCTAGGCCTTTTATCAGGAGGGGGATAGGTACCCCTAATCAGAGTAATTAAGTCTTCGGCCATTTTGAGCATCTGCTTTTTAGGCATGGAGGCTTGTCCAGGTGAATGCTGTACTTGCTTCTTTGTCTTTAATGTTGCTTTAGACTTGGCTGTAGATGCAATGGCAAGCTGTGAAGGTCTGAAAACACCCTCAGAAATCGAAGCCTGCTCAGCGGCTCCGGACCCATCTGAAGGGTTAGTCTCCGTAGGCCCAACACCTCGAGTATCCAGAGGCCTAGGCAACTCCACGTGGGAGTTGGGGCCTGTGGCTCTGAGGTAGGTGTCAGGGGCTGCGAAAGCGCCTCACTGAGAACTGGCGACTGGCCTAGAAGAGGCTTCGTCGTCAGTTTTGGGCCTCGGATGCCTGTCCTTACCCTTATCTTTGCTTTTTTTGTTTATTCCGGTCGTCGGTTGCTCCGACGACATGGTATAATTAAACCTTCGGCCAAAATAATGGCATGCAAAATCAAACCGACGTTTAATAGTGCGTTTGTTAAATCTAGCACAAAACCAACAACTAGTGTTGTCGTGATCTGGGCCTAGGCATGGAATACAGTGAGAATGAAAATCCTAATGAGGTATTTGTTTCCCACAAGAAATACAATTATTAACTTTTACTGACATCGGTCTGAGGCAAGAAAAAGTTTACCCAACGGGGTACTTAGCTTTATTGAAGACTTCAGATCTGAAATCGAATTTGAAATCTCAGATGTCGGCCGACCGGCACTTGCGAACTGCTTTTGCTTCGGGCACCGCACGGCAAGAAAGACTGAAGAAAATGGCGTCGGCTGCATCTTATATACCCTTGGCGCACTGACATCAGGGAAGAAGCGACAGCAACCGACGCTGGACCAAGACTTTGGAACTCTGGCTGACTGACGGGTTATCCTGCCGTCAGACGGTCCAAGTGTAATGACTGCAGCAGTGAAACACGATGAACATCTGTACTATATTCATCGTGTTTCACTGTTGCAGTCATCACATTTAGGTAGATTCCCAAAGCTAAGGATGGGAAAAGGAATTTAGACAGCATTAGGACCAGCAATAAGGCCCTGCAAGACTGCAGTGGCAAAGTCAGCTCTGGATTTAGAGAAAATTGGCAGATGGTAATGCTTGGTGAAAGTATGTACAGAACTCCAGGTAGCAGCTTCTAGGATGTCCCTGGTAGGGACACCTCTGAGAAAGGCTGTAGAGGTAGATGCAGCCCTGGTAGAGTGGGGTCTGATCCCCTGTGGAATAGGTTTTCCATGGTGCTTATAGCAGAAATGAATGCAATGGCCTATCCATTTAGAAATAGTTTGCTTTGAAATAGCCTTTCCCTCCCCCCTGCAGCAAATGCCACCAGCAGATGTTCAGATTTCCTTTGAGGTTTAGTCCTGTCCAAGTAGAATCTAAGTTGTCTGTGCACATCTAAGGAGTGCAGTATCCATTCCCCTTTGTTCTGTGGATTAGGAAAGAAGGTTGGCAGATGAATGGACTGATTAAGGGCCACACTGGATACCACCTTGGGCATGAAAGAGGGGTTGGTCCTGAGGGACACCCTGTCCGCATGAAAGATGATGAAAGGGTTCCACTGCAGGGCCTGTAATTCAGATACCCTTCTTGCTGAAGTGATTGCTAAAAGGAAAGCTGCTTTCCAAGAAAGTAATTTTAAATCTGCAGTAGTAGCTGGCTCGAAAGGAGGAAGAGTGAGTTTCTCCAATACAAAGTTAAGGTCCCAGATAGGAGTAGGAGCTCTTCTGGGTGGTCTTAAATTTTTGGCCCCTCTGAGGAACTGCTTGAACAGTGGATGAGAGAAGAGGGGAGGTTCTGTTATGAGCTGAAATGGCTGAGGCGTGAATTTTGATGGGAGGAAAAAAATAGGCCCTTGTGAAGCATCTCAGTTAAGTATTGTAAAATCTGAGGTAAATTGGGCACTGCTATGCTCATCCCTTGAGATTGGTTCCAAGCACAGAATCTTTTCCATTTTTCAGCATAAAATTTCCTAGTACTAGGCCTCCTTGCCTCTAAGATTATATCCACCACTGGTTTACTGAGGGATGGTAAAGGGGAGATTAGGTAATTAGCCAGGCTGCTAGGTTTAGTGTTTGAAGCTGAGGGTGCAGAATCTGGTTCTCCTGCTGAGACAACAGGGTAGGAATCTGAGGCAGGTGCCATGGGGCCAACAGTAACACTGCGCAAAAGGGGGTACCACCAGTGTTGGCGTAGCCAGTCTGGAGCAATCAAAATCATCCTTGGCTTGTCTTGTTTGACCTTTACTAGTACTTTGGAGAGCAGAGTCAAAGGAGGAAAGGCATAAACTGACAGTTTTTTCCAGCTAAAGGACAGAGCACCCACTTTCCAGGCTTGCTTGTGGGGAGTCCTTGTGCAAAAGTTATCCAATTGATAGTTCTGGGGGGAGGCAAACAGGTCTATATCTGGGCTCCCCCAATTGCTTGTCAACATGTTGAAAATCCTTGGTTCCAGTTTCCTCTCATGTGGGTCCATCAGGTTTCTGCTTAGTCCGTCTGCCAGTGTATTTAGTTTTCTTGGCAGGAATTGAGCTTGTAGATGCACTTTGTAGCTCAAGGCTGTGTTACACAATGCCATGGCTAGTCTGCAGAGAGGGTAAGAATGTGTCCACCCCCTGCTTATGTACCACATAACAGTGGTGTTGTCCGTCTTTACCATTAATTGTCCTGGAATAATGTGGTCCTTGAAGGCTGTCAGAGCATTCTGTACAGCTAACATTTCTTTTTGACTGATACGCAGGTGCATTTGACTTTGGTTCCATTTGCCCTGAATGCACTTCCCTGCCAGGTGAGCCCACCCATGCATAGTCTGATGCGTCTGTTAGGGTTTGGGCAGCAGGGGGTAGTGTGAATGGTAGTCCCTTGTTTTGGTGGCAGGCCTCTGCCCACCAAAGGAACTCTAGGCGTATGCAAGGTATAATAGGAATCATTGCTTCCAGATCCTGAGAATGTTGACACCATAGGCTTTTTAGATACCACTGTAGTTTCCTCATATGCAGTCTTGCATATGGAATTAGAAGAATGCAGGAGACCATGAACCCAAAGGCTTGTAGTATTTGCCTTGCAGATAAGCAGGGTTTTTGTGGCCACTTGTTTGAAGTAGGTAGTGAAATGAATTTGTTTCTCTGGCGTGAGGAAAGCCATCAGGGAAGTTGCAGTCAAGCTTGCTCCCAGGAATATAATTTGTTGACAGGGTACCAGGTGTGATTTCTTTTCGTTGATGGTGTACCCCAGACAAGTTAGCACCCTCTGTACAAAGACCAAATGATTCAAAAGTATGCCCTGGCTTTCTGCTTGAATTAGACAATCATCCAGGTATGGGTATATTTGAATATTCCTTTGCCTGCAAAATGCAATGACTGGAGCTAGGCACTTTGTGAATACCTTGGGGGCAGTAGATAAGCCAAAGGGCAGTGAAGAGAACTGATGGTGCTTGTAGCCTGCTTTGAAGTGTAGGTATCTTCTGCAGAATTCCCTGTTTGGGATGTGCAGGTATGCTTCCTTTAAATCTAGTGTTGCCAACCAGGCATCTTTGCCTAGCATAGGAAGCAACTGGTTTAGAGTCAGCATCTTGAATTCTGGAATCACCAAAAAGGTGTTTATAGTAGACAGGTCCAGGATATGATGCCGTGAATTGTCTTTTCTGGGTACCATGACAAGTCTGGTGTAGAAACCTTGTCCCTTTCCGGTACTAATTGAATAGCCCCTATGCTTAGGAGAGAAAGTACTTCTGGGCCTCTGCCCACTGATTTTGGGATAGATCTGGCCACCCACTTGGTGTTGGTAATGTGTGGAAGTAAAATCTGTATCCTTGGGACACTATTTAAAACCCATTTGTCCTGGGTAATGAGTTCCCAGTTCTTTGCATGAAGAGCAATCTTTCCCCCCAAAGTGGCGGTCAGTTGAGAAGTGCTTGGAAGTTTTAAAAATAAATCACTGAGACCGTTTACCATAGGGGGAGTTTTATTACTCCCAGATTTGGAAGTGTAGGCCCCCCCCACTGCTTAGTCCTGTGTATACCCTGGGACTGAAGCCTGGGTGCTCTGCTGGATCTGGGTTTGGACTGAAGATCGGGAAGACAGGAAAGGACCAAATTCTTGGAAGGCCAATGCCTACTAAACCTTGGAGGTTGTACTTGCAAGAAATCTTTAACAGTTTGCATAGATTTAGCTTTTTCCTCCATCTTTTTAAGAGCTTATTCTGCCTTGTTGCCAAACAGGCGGTCCTAACTTAAGGGAGCATCCAGTAATTTTGCTTTAACATGATCTGGCAAGGATTGCTCCTTAAGCCAAGCATGCCTTATAAGTACAGACCCAGTTACAGCAGCCCTGCAAGATGCCTCTTGTGAATGTTTTCCAACTTGTTCAGCTGAATGCAGTAAATCCTGTAAATCCTTATTTTCAGCACAATCAGGAATCAACATAATTTTTTGTTTAAGCAATCCAATAATATGCTGCTGATACTTTAACATATGAAACTGGCAGTTTAAGGCCCTAATAGCCAAAGTTGCAAAAGTGTATACCTTCTTACCCCATCTATCCAGCGCCCTGGAGTCTCTATCAGAGGGGGTAGGATTTTTGGCAGTAGTAGCTATAATGCCCTTGGGTCCCTGTGAAATGGTCTCCGGATCCGTAGTAGGATTTTTGAAAAGGAACTTTTGAGAGTCAAGGGCCCTGTAATATCTATCAGGTTTTCTGGGAGCAGGGGGTAAAGAGGGGCCAAGCTAGATTCCGAAAAGGCATCATCAACAATGTCTAGTACAGGAGGTATGGCTAAAGGCCTGTGCTGGGCCAGGAGTAAGAAATCCCTAAGCCTCTTTTTAGAATCCGAGAAATCCTGACTTTCCCAACAAAAATGCTTCCTGAAGGTATGCAAGGTTTCACCAAAAGAGAAATCCTCTGGGGGGGGGGGGGGGTGCAGAGGGAATAGAGTCCTCTGCATCAGAATCCTCATAGGTAGATAAGGGTAAATCCTGGTCATCAGAGGAAACAGAAAATTCTGAATCCTGGTCAAAAGTATCATAAGCAAACACAGTCCTAGGTCTCTTAGAGGTGGAAGGTTGGCTTCCCCTGATTAGAGTAATAAGGTCTTCAGCCATTATCATCATTTGTTTTTTAGGCATAGAGGCCTGGACATGCAGTCTGGGCATCAGTTTTCTAGGCATAGTTCAAGTTTTAGGCCTTGAAGAAGAAGATGGCGTCTGTTTAATACGCAAGTCAGTAGGCCTGAATACACCCTCAAAAGCTGGTGCCTGCACAGCGGCAACAGACCAATCCAAGGTAGAGACATCCGCAGGTTCCACAGTTGAAGCATCTCATGGCATACCGGACTCCGAATGGGCCTCAGTAGAGGCCTGAGAATCTGAAGTAGCGGGTATCAGGGGCTGCAAAAGTGCCTCACCGAGTACCAGCGAACTGGCGACTGGCATAGGAGAAGTGTCGTCGGCAGCTTTGGACCTCGGCAGCCTGTCTCCGTCTTTATCTTTGCGTTTTTTCGGAATGTCAGTAGTCAGATGGCTTACCGAAGAAATATCGGGATAATTAAACCGAGCACCAAAATATTTAGAAGCATAAATATACGGACGACTGATAGTTCGTGGCTTAAATAAGGCACAAAACCGACAGCGAGGTACGTCGTGGTCAGGGCCTAGGCAAGGAATACAGTACAAATTAAAATCTTTATGAGGCATTTGCTTTCCACACGAAATGCAATTATTTACTTTTACTGACATCGGTTTAGAGCAAGAAAGTTTCCCCATCGGGGTACTTAGCTTTTAGTTGAAGACTTCAGTTCTGAAACTCGAAAACGAAAATTTCAGGAGTCGGCCGACCGGCACTTGCGAACTGCTTCAGCTTCGGGCACCACATGGCAAGCAAGATTGATGTAATGGCGTCGGCTGCATGTATACCCCTGATGACCTGACGTCACGGAAGAGAAGCAACCGACGCAGGACCCAAGACTTTGTTAATCACGCCGACTGAGGGCTACTGCAAACAGATAACCCAAATGTGATGACTGTAACAGTGAAACACAAAGAGCATCTAATACTAAAATCTCAAAGCCTGATCAGGTTTGACGATTATTCGTCCAGAATACTAGAACAAAGGAAAAAAGTCTGGCCAAAAACATTAAAGCACAGCTGGCCTTTCCAGCCAAGATAAAAATACTTTTTGCCAACGAGATGAGAACCTTTAATGACTTAGACCAAGCTACTATATTCATCAAAAACAACAACACAGTCTATCCCAGAAGAAATGGAATGGATGGCCCCTAGTATTAAAAGAATAAAAGAAACAAATCCCTGGACTGATGCAAGAAAGAAGAAACAAAAAAATGATTCCAAGATAGCTGTCCCAAAAAATAACTCTTACAATCTTAATCACCTGATATGGTACATCACTTATCTGTTTTTATTTTAAAAAAAGGTGGGTTTCTTAACTGAGAAACAGTAATGATTTATTCAAAATGTTCAGAGAGTCCAATAATTATTCACAAAGGTAGGTCAAGATGGGTTACTATTTACATTATATACAAACCAAACAAAGCAACATATAATACAGACGTTTCTATTCCCCTACTTGAGCTCACTGAATACTTATCTTGTTCATTTTTCATTGATTTTACTTGTAATTTAAGTAATTAATTAACTAATTCAACAAGGTATCACTCATCAGACTTAAGACTCAAATGCAACAAATTATCATATATAATAGCAGTAACAGTAGAGTGTTTTGAAAAAAAAAGTACTGTCATGGAGACTAATGCCTTTAGTTGAAGTGTGACAATGTCATATACATCCTGATTAAATAATAGTAGCAAGCTCTTAGTACAAATGTCATAATTATTCTGTCTAAATACAGTTAATATCACTTAGGTATCACAGCTACGAGTGCTGTTTGATCAATCCTGATATGGTGTGCGTGGGACGCAGCTGTGTCTGGCAGCTAGTACAAATGTCATTATTATTCTGTCTAAACATAGTTAATATCAATTATGGCAGGTACCATAGCTTCGAGTGCTGTTTGATTAAGCCTGACATGGTGTGTGTGGATGCAGCTGTGTCTGGCAGCTGTTGTATGTTGCCGTTTTCTTCTCCGGGAAGCTGTGGGTTGCAGCTTGTGATCGAGGTTTACTGATGCTTGTGTATTAGGAAGATACATTTGTTGTTTTAGCCTGGATCCAGGGGAAGGGGGTGGATAAAACTGTGATTTGGGATACTTTGGAAGAAAATAGTTTATTTATACATCTTCTGAGTGAGAGGTAGGAAGGCTGGAAGAATGTGTTCTCTTGTTGTGGTGGCTTGTTGGGAGTTTTTTTTTTTTAATCTGTTTGTTCTCCTTTCTTTTTCTGGCTGCTGCCAGGCTGAAAGGGAGGGAATTCAGGCTTGAAGTTGCAGTGAAGTGAAGCTTTGCTTTAGGTGCATCCCGAGCCTCTGGTATGCAGTACACAAACACACTAACAGAAACAGACGCTCCCAGGTTGCTATGGTAATGGAGACAGAATGACGATAATGCTTAACGGCTCTGAGGAGCCTCCAAGATGATTCTCGGCAATGAAAAATGGAACAAAATAATATTAACATTTGAAAATAACTACAGTTAATAAAAAATGTTTTTACTGCCCAAGATCCTATATATAGCCTTGGCAATACAACTTTTACCAGAAAGGAATATACTTAAAGAAATAAATTCATGCCTAATAAAACTTTTTATGCTTTCCCAAAAGAAACAGAACAGCTTTAATACATCATATCAGACCATGAAAACAAGGAGGATTAAACTTTCCTGATACAGAGACATATCTAAAAGCATCAATATCTAAAACAATCTCAGATTGAATAAGTCCAAATAACTCTGCAAATTGGAAAGAATTACTAACTGTAATATCAATAAATTCATTTGATTTACAAAAAAAGATTTCAAACAGATAAAACATTTTGCCATGGCACATATGTATTAGTATGCAATATAACATAACTAAACCCACTAAAACTCTTATGATTAATTACATCGACTCATTTAGGAAAATTATTAATGCAAATATAGATTTAAAAATCTGGTTTGATCTTTTAACACCATTTATAGTCACAAAGAACTTGCCACATAAAATATATACAGAAATTAATTCCTTGGAACAGAAAGGATTGGTTTGTTGGCTCCAATGTATCACAGAACTAAACGTTTTAGATGTGCAAGTAATAACATACAAAATTCCACAACAGGACTGGCCAACTTTACAGAGTATTCTGTCATATTCTCAAGATTTAAGTAGAATAAACAATTCTTCTTTAAAGAAATACCTAAATTTACAAAATACATAAATGAAATCATATATAATGACAGACATGGGAAACAGTATTTCAAAATTTTACAAAATACTGATATAACTATAAAACACCCAAAACCTCATATTGGAAATATATAACAAAAAGACATTCAATATAGTTAACTGAAGATATTAAAACACATTATCCATAAAATATACATCCTTTACACAATACTGGAAAGTTTTTAACTGGAAATGCTTCCACAGAGCATTCTTAACCCCAGACAGAATCAGTAAAATTAGTTCTTCCATAAAAGGAATATGTTGGAGATGTGAACAAGTACACAGTGCAGATTGCAACCACATTTTCTTTGTTAAAGTAAGCCATTTAGGAATGGTATAAATAACTTTCTATACAAGCTTTATTTAATGAATCATTATATTTAACTAAAGCTCTTGTATTATTAAATGTGAACAAAGGTCTTCATTTGAATACGTCAAACGTACCTAGTATGGACTATACTTGCAATTTCATGACACTGTACAACAAGAAGATGGAATACAAAAAATACCGATTTTGGCAGATGTCTACAGCCTACTGAAGGACCACAGCATTATTGGAAATTAAAATTAAAGAACTAAGAATTTATCCAAAGCCATTTATCAACAACCCTTGGGGAAAAGTCTTATCGTTGACTGCTGACACTATAAAATAATCAGACACTCTGATAATGGACTGGACATACTTATAAAGTAACTGTATACATTATGATCTGTTATGGTGTCAGGCTAAAGTAAATAGTGTACATAGTTATTTAGGATGTATAAATATTATGGAATTCATTCAAATGTATTTAAAAAATAAAAAATATATGAGGAAAAAAAGAAGGTCAGAGGACCAAGGATCAGAACTAAACAGAGCAAATTCTCCTTCTCCATCTAAGGATCTGGGGAGTAAAGAGGAGGAGAGCTCTCCTCTTCTTCAAAGGGGAATCTGCTCTTGAGGTCCAAGATAGTCGGATCTATATTAGAACATTGAATATTTAACAGTTCGAATCACTAAAGGTCCACCTTTAGTGATCGAACTGTTAAAACATCGAACGTTCAGAAAAACAATGAAAACAAAAAAAATAAATAAAAACTAAACAGTGTAGTCAGGGGGGCAAGCCCCTACACCCCCCCCGCTACTTAAATATACCGACTCCGAGAGTGCACTACATTGAAGTAAATGGAAATCTGCCCTTACGGAGATTTCCGTTTACTTGGTCGCTGTTCTGCAGTTACGCTATTCTTGTGTCGACTAGGTCAGATTCAACATTGTTGGCTTTCGAGAATGTAATATAGACCCAGATAGTCTGCTTGAGGCCTGATCCTATGCCAGGGAGCCACATGTGCCTCGTCAAATCTGAGACAGTAGAAGGCAGCAAAGGTCAACTGGTCTTATGCTTGGTTATCAGACACTTGTCCTGCTACAAAAAAGCTAAATGTCTGCCTATAAGAAAGGGGCAGAGAGCTTTACAGATGTTGAGCCTTTTTTAGCCCCACCTACTAGGATAGCTAATTAGTCTTGGGCATGGGGAGGACCAAATAAATGCTACTGTTGATAACTATAAAGGTCAAATGTCTTTGAGGGAAGTCAACTACAAAAGTCAAAAGTCTTTGGGGGAACTTGAAAGCCAATGCACAGTCCAGAAGTCTCAGTCTCATCACTCAGCCAAGCACTGCCAATAGTAATTATCCCCACATGTCTGCTCCAAAGGGGGTGTAGAAACTGTAGTCTTTAGGACTGATGACGGAAGAATCAAAAAGTACAGTTGTGTACACTTACCATAAATGTAGATGTTTGAGTGTATTCACTGTTGCAGTCATTACATTTGGGTAATCTGCTGGCAGGTTGCCCTCAGTCGGCCTGATTAACAAAGTCTTGGGTCCTGCGTCGGTTGCTGTCCCTTCTTCCATGACGTCAGGCCATCAGGGGTATAAAACATATAGCCGACGCCATTACATCAGTTCCTTGTCCCAGATGTCAGGTGCCCCCCAAATGGGGAGCAAAATATATATATGCATATAACTTAAAACACAAAAAAAGCAAATACACCAAAAAGGCTTTTAAGCATAGTAAAAGAAAGGAGAGGTATAGTAAGAGAAAAACAGGGGCTGGAGGGTGGGTAACCAGGAATGCTACAGTGAATACACTCAAACATCTACATTTATGGTAAGTGTACACAACTGTACTATGCTCATGTTTCACTGCTGCAGTCACTACATTTGGGTAGAATCCCAAAGCTATGGTTGGGAGGATGGATTTATACAGCATTAGGAGCAGCTATAAGGCCCTGCAGGACAGCAGTGGCAAAACCAGCTCTGGATTTAGAGAAGAAAGGTAAATGGTAATGCTTGGTGAACATATGAAATGAGCTCCAGGTAGCAACTTCTAGAATGCCCCTAAGGCTGCAGAAGTAGATGCAGCCCTGGTGGAATGAGATCTGATCCCCTTGGGGATAGGTTTACCATGGTGCATATAGCAGAAACGAATACAATGGCTTATCCATTTGGAAATAGTCTGTTTTGAAATAGCCTTTCCCTCTGCACCTGCAGGAAAGGCCACCAATAGTTGTTCAGATTTTCTTAGAGATTTTGTCCTGTTTAAGTAGAATCTAAGTTGTCTGTGTACATCCAATGAATGCAGAATCCACTCACCCTTGTTCTGTGAATTGGGAAAGAAAGTTGGAAGATGAATGGTCTGATTAAGAGCCACACTGGATACCACCTTAGGCATGAAAGCTGGATTGGTCCCAACAGCCACCCTGTCCGGATGAAAAATAATGAAAGGCTCCACTGCCATAAGAGCCTGTAATTCTGAAATCCTTCTAGCTGAAGTGACTGCTAAAAGGAAAGCGGATTTCCAGGATAGAAATTTTAGGTCTGCAGTAGCAACTGGCTCAAAAGGAGGGAGACTGAGTTTTTCCAAAACAAAATTGAGGTCCCATGCAAGAGTTGGTGCTCTCCTGGGAGGTCTTAAATTTTTGGCCCCTCTGAGATACTGCTTTAGCAGAGGATAAGAGAAGAGGGGAGGTTCTGTGTTGTAATGAGCTGAAATGGCAGAGGCATGGATTTTTATGGAAGAAAAAGATAGGCCCTTGTAAAGCATCTCAGTTAAGTATTGTAGAATCGGAGGAATACTGGGCATTGCTGTGCTTATTCCTTGGGATTGGTTCCAGGCACAGAATCTTTTCCATTTGTCAGCATAAGATTTTCTAGTACTAGGCCTTCTAGCCTCCAAAATGACATCCATCACAGGTTTGCTGAGGGATGTCAAGGGTGAAAATAGTTGATTAGCCATGCTGAAAGATTCAAAGTTTGGAGCAGAGTGTGCAGAATTTGATAGTTCTGTTGAGGCAGTAGGTAAGGTGTCTGAGGCAGGTACCACGGAGGAAGGTGTGACACATTGCGCAGGAGTGGGTACCAGTGTTGGCGAGGCCAGTCTGGATCAATCAGAATCATTTTTGGTTTGTCCTGTCTGACCTTTAGTAGAACCTTGGAGAGCAGAGGCAGAGGGGGAAAAGCATAGACTGATAGGTTTTTCCAGCTGAATGATAGAGCATCCCACTTTCCAAGCTTTTTTTGTGATAATTCCTGTGCAGAATTTGTCCAAACGATTGATCTTTTTGCCTCACACAAGAACTATGTCTGGGCTCCCCCATTTGCATGTCAACATGTTGAAAACTTGTGGTTCCAGTTTCCATTCGTGTGGGTCCATAAGATTTCTGCTTAGTTCATCTTGCCAGAGTATTTAGCTTTCCTGGCAGGAATTGAGCTTGTAGTTGTATTTGATAGGTCAAGGCCATATTTCACAATGCCATGGCTAGTCTGCAAAGGGGGACAGGAATGTGTACCCCCCCTGCTTATTTATGTACAACATAACTGTGGTGTTGTCTGTCTTTATCATTAGTTGTCCTGGATGAAAGTAGTCCTTGAAGGCTGTCAGTGCATTCTGTACAGCTAGCATCTCTTTCTGATTGATATGTAGGTGCATTTGATTTGGCCTCCATTTGCCCTGAATGCACTTTCCTGCCAGATGAGCCCCCCCAAGCATAGCCTGATGCGTCTGTAGTCAGGGTTTGGGCAGCAGGGGGTGGAGTGAATGGCAGTCCCTTGTTTTGGTGGCAGACCTCTGTCCACCAAAGGAACTCTAGTTGCAGGCAAAGTACAATAGGAATCATTGTTTCCAGGCTGTGACAATGCTGACTCCATAAACTTTTTAAGTACCACTGAAGTTTCCTCATATGCAGTCTTGCATATGGAATTAGAAGAATGCAGGTGGCCATGAACCCCAAGGCTTGCAGAATTTGTCTTGCAGATAGCAGGGCTTTTGTGGCCACCAAGGCTTGCAGAATTTGTCTTGCAGATAGCAGGGTTTTTGTGGCCACCTGTTTGAAGTAAGTCACCAATTGAATTTGCTTTTCTGGCATAGGGTAATTCATCTGGGCAGTTGTATTCAATCAAGCTTGCACCCAGGAATGTAATTTTTTGAGAGGGTACCAGTTGTGATTTCTTTTCGTTTATGGTGTACCCTAGACAAGTTAGAACCTTTTTTTTTTTTTTTTTTACAAACGCCAGATGCTTTAGAAGAATGTCTTGGTTGTCTGCTTGTATTAGACAACCGTCCAGGTATGGATATATTTGAATATTTCTTTGCCTGCAAAATGCAATTACTGGTGCCAGGCACTTTGTGAAGACCCTGGGCACAGTAGATAAGCCAAAGAGCAGTGCAGAGAACTCATAATGCAAGTAAGCCTGCTTTGAAGTGGAGGTATCTTCTGCAAGATTCCCTGACTGGGATATGTAGGTAAGCCTCTTAAGTCTAGAGTTACCAACCAGGCAACTTTGCCTAGCATAGGTAGTAACTGTTGAAGAGTCAGCATCTTGAATTTTGGAATGTCCAGAAATGTGTTTAGAGCGGATAAGTCCAGAATTAGACGCCATGATTTGTCTTTTCTGGGTACCAGGAAAAGTCTTGAATAGATACCTTGTCCCTTTTCCTCTTCTGGTACTGGTTGAATAGCCCCCATGCACATGAGGGACAGAACTTGTTTCTGGGCTTCTGCCCACTGATTTGGGGGCAGATCTGGCCATCCATTTGGGATTGGCAACGTGTGGAAATGAAATCTGTATCCCTGGGATACCATATTTAAAACCCATTCGTCCTGGGTAATAAGTTGTCAGTTTTGTGCATGAAGTGCCAGTTTTCGCCGCAAAGGGGTGGCTAAAAGATTAAGTGCTTGATGATTGTAGAGGGAAGTCATTGAGATTGTTTACTGTAGGGAGGTGCCTTGTTGTTTCCAGATTTGGAGGTGGAGGCACCCCATTCTTTTGTTCTTAAAGTTCCTTGTGACTGAAACCTAGAGCCTTTGGAATGTCTTGATTTGACTTGAGTGGCTCTCGAGGGGACTGGAAAGGATCAGTTCTTAGTAGGCCAGTGCCTACCAAATCTTGGCGGTTGCACTTGTAAGAAATCTTTCACAGTTTGCATAGATTTAGCTTTATCTTCCATCTTTTTTAACACTTCTTTAGCCTTACTACCAAAGAGACGGTCCTGTTGTAAAGGAGCATCCAACAATTTTGCTTTAACATGGTCAGGCAGAGTTTGCTCTTTGAGCCAAGCATGCCTTCTTAGCACAGATCGAGTAACAGCAGCCCTGCGAGAGGCCTCCAGGAATCAACCGCAAAGTATGCTTTCCAACTTGTTCAGCTGAATGTAATAAATCCAGCAAATTTTTATTTTCCACACGGAGATTAACATCATTTTCTGTTTAAGTAGTCCCATGATATGCTGTTGATATTTAAGCATATGAAATTGACAGTTTAAAGCCCTGATTGCCAAGGTTGCAGATGTGTAAACCTTTTTACCCCATCTATCCAGCACCCTGAAATCTCTATCAGAAGGGGTAGGATTTTTAGCAGTACAGGCCTTAATGCCCTTGGGACCCTGAGAAATGGTTTCAGGATCAGCAGTAGGATTTTTGAAAAGGAATTTGTGGGAGTCAGAAACCCTGTAGTATCTGTCTGGCTTACAAGGAGCCGGAGGCAGAGAATCAGGAGTCATACTAGATTCTGAAAAAAACATCATCAACAATGTCTAGAACAGGAGGTATAGCCAAAGGTCTATGCTGAGGAAGAAGAAAAAAATCCCCAAGTCTCTTTTTAGATTCAGAAAAATCCCGACTTTCCCAGTGGAAATGTTCCCTTAAGGTATGTAGAGTTTCCCCAAAAGAAAAATCCTCAGAGGGAGAAGCAGAAGGAATGGAATCTTCTGCATCAGAGTCCTCATAAGTAGGAACAGACAAATCCTGTTCATTAGAAGAGTAAGAAGAAATAGAATCCTGTTCAGAAGATGCATAATCAATGTCTTGCCTAGGCCTCTTGAAAGGAGGGGGTTGGCTACCCCTGATCAGAGTAATTAAATCTTCAGCCATTTTGATCATTTGTTTTTTAGGCATAAGGGCCTGCACATGTGGCCCAGGCGCTGTTTTTTTAGACATAGATTTAGATTTTGGCCTTAGTTTTGAAGATGGCGTCGGTCTAATATACAAATCTGTAGGCCTGAAAACCCCCTCAAAAGCCAGTGCCTGCACAGCGGCTCCATACCCATCTAAGGTAGAGACATCCACGCGTTCCATAATTGAAGCATCTTGTGGTATACTGGACTCTGAATGGGTCTCAGTAGAGGCCTGCGAATCAGAAGTAGTGGGTATTAGGGGCTGCAAAAGCGCCTCACTGAGTACCGACAAACTGGTGACTGGCTTAGAAGAAGCGTCGTCGTCAGTTCTGGACCTCTACGGTCTTTTTCTTTGAGTTTTTTTAGGTATTCCGGTAGCCGGATTGCTAACTGACGACATTTCTGGATAATTAAATCTTGAGCCAAAATATTTAGAAGCAAAAATATACCGACATTTAATCGTGTGTTGATTAAATTTAGCACAAAACCAACAGCAAGGCATGTTGTGGTCAGGGCCTAGGCAAGGAATACAGTACAAATGAAAATCCTTATGAGGTATTTGATTCCCACAAGTAATACAATTATTAAACTTTTACTGACATCGGTAAGGAGCAAGAAAAAGTTTCTAAGCGAGTACTTAGCTTTTAGTTGAAGACTTCGGTTCTGAAACTCAAAAACGAAAATTTCAGGAGTCGGCTGACAGGCACTTGCGAACTGCTTCTGCTTCAGGCACAGCAAGAAAGACTGATGTAATGGCATCGGCTGCATGTTTTATACCCCTGACGACCTGACGTCATGGAAGAAGGGACAGCAACCAACGCAGGACCCAAGACTTTGTTAATCAGGCCGACTGAGGGCAACCTGCCAGCAAATTACCCAAATGTAATGACTGCAACAGTGAAACATGAAAAACATCCCTCAAGCCTCAGCCCTGCCGACAAGGTTATTAAAGGTTTCATGCTTTCTGCTCTTTTGTTCTCCAACAAAAATGTTTTCAAGTCCGTCCATTTTTTCTATGCTGCTTTTCTGGCTAAGGAGATTTTCCCCTCATGTTAATCAAGAGGACTCTCCACTTAAAAAAGCAGGTCTCTGGGGCTTCTGTTCCTCTCAAGGATTTATTAAAGATCACACACTACACATGAAGACCGTGTTTCTCCACTAGGCAGGAAAACTTGCTTTTCTTCCTCTATGGATCTTAAAACAGGCTGCTAGGATCATGCACACTCCAAGCAAGCAGGACTGGCCAACAGTTGATAGTTAATAACTCTGCAACAATGAAGGTTATCCTCTGAGAAAGGATCAGAACAGCATTTTTCTTAGGCTGTAGCCATGCATAGGATCTTCAGCTATTTAAGCACTCACTCTAAAGACATTACCAGAAGTCTCTTAGCGAGGCCACCAGAAAAAAGTGATCCTCGTAGGAGTACACGTGGATCTTTCTCAGGCACCAGAGTCAACACAATGACAAAACTAGGAGTATAGATTTAATTGAAATGACAATTATATTACAGACAAGAATGCCTTCCTACAACAAACCTGTGCAAACCCCAGGTGTTGATGTGTTGAAAATAATCACATCTAACAACAACATCCAGATGCCCTACAGCAACAGAGATACAACCCCCATGAAAGTCACCATTCAGAACTCAATGCACTAAATGTTCTCTTTAAAGGCACAGAAATCCATGACAGGCTGGAATTAGTCCACTTCTCTCAAGAGATGAGGTAGAAACAGAACCCATTTCCTTGTTTCAAAGAAAGGACAACCTACAACCTCTTAAAAGGTGCTCGGTCTGTCCAAGATGCTAACTAAAAACTGCCTGATCTCTCAATAAACACAGTCCTTTCTGTGGGGAAAGGTATAAAACAATTGCATGCATAACCACTTTGAGAAGCCACTGACCCTTTGTGATCAACTTCCAAGTCATGGCCAAGTGTGATAAATGAAAGTTATGTAATTACCATAACGATAAATCCTTTCATCCCAGTCCATCAGCTCTGACATACAGTTCAAGTAAGAAGCAAAACTCTTCCAGTGCTTGATTCTCTTGTAAAGCACAATACATGGATAAGTAAGACATGAAGCAGAGGGCTCAGAGTCCAACTACTGCAGAGAAAACTCACTTGACCAAACATTGCACAGAGAAAATTCTCTTGCTTCCTTTTGCACAAAGTCTTTGCCACCTTAGTGTCAGACAAGGCGTGCACGTGTTCTACTCCCTGAGCTCTGCTGGACCAGAGATATCAAAAGTCAGAAGGCTTACAAGTGCCAGTCAACCAGAAAGAAGCTTGTAAAGTCCATCAACTTCATTGGGAGAGTAAGGAGCAGAATACAGCAACTTCCAATCAGCACACACGGCATCCTTACTAACTAGCTCCAAAGGAATATTGACCTAAACCTCTTCCATCTTCAGACAACCAAAGACATTTCTGGTGGTAAAGGAAAGGGGTCAAAATTCAATCCATGGAATACTTTAGAGCATTGATGTTTCTACAAAGGAGAAGTCATCATATGGGAAACCGTGTGGAGAAGCCCTTTGTTTCTGGGACAATGGCCCTCATGTGCACAGACTTCTCAAAGGAAACTGTGGGAATATAAATTCTCCATACCATCCACCACCTCCAACAGGGACAAGCTTGTGCAATGATGGTATATGTATGGCTGAATGTGTGCAATGATAGCTCTAGGTAGCAAAGATCAAAGCTTAGGCACTTGTACCACCTTTGGCAGTTGCATCTACAAGGTACACAAGGACCAGATCAGGTCCAGTTCTTGGCGCAAAGCCAGGTTCTCTGAAGGTTGAATCCAACACACACACATGCACTTTATAAACCAGATGCCAGAATATAAAGGTGTGTAGCAAAAGTTGCAGTGCAATAAAACCAGGTGGTCTCTTCTCTATGTGGGCCACTAAAACCTGTTGGGCCAGGGGAATGGGATACACCCCAAGGTGGGAAACAGTACTCCTCAGAGACACTCACCATCCACCAAAGTGAAAAAAAAGCACAAAAACAATTAATTACTTGAAGACAACTTTACTACACTTGTAGAATGTGGGATCATTTCCAAGACTCATTTCCAGAAAAATCTGACCAATTACTTCTCTTCATTACTTTGTCCAGCTGATAAAGATGAAGCAAAGGCACAGGGATGCTAAAAGGGCATACATACCTATTAACACACCATGCAGTTTCAGTGTCATAAATCTCCTGGTGGTAAGGTAGGCCAAGAGTCTCTCAACATCTGCAGTTAGCTGGTTTGCATTATTTACGCCTATAACAATGGTTTATATACGAAGTTACTCTCTCATGCAGCGTAGATAATGCATACAAAGATCTTACTCTAACATGAGACACACATGACCCCTTGGATTTTATTGCTTAAAGCAGTGAACATGAAACTTAACTACAACACAACCCAGGATGAAGATCCAAAATATGAGTGGCAGGAAAACAACTTGCAAGGCCAGGGTTTAGCTGTGCTTTTAAAATGAGGACATACAGACAAATGCTAATTTTTTTTTTGGTCTGGAGAAAAACAATTAGTTAATAGCTAGTTAAATACCAGCTCTGTGGTATAGTAAGCACAAGGCTTGCAGATGAAAGTGCTGCAACCAAAGACGTGAGTTATGTCTACCAACTCAATGAGGCCATATGGAGGAAAAGGGCTCAGTGGGCCCTTGCAGTGATACTTTACTTACATCAGCCACTGAGAAGCAGGGCTAGGGCCAGAGCAAGAAAAACCCTTGACTGGTTGCTTGACGACAGCCTCTTTGATGATCTTTCATGCTAGTGAGAACAAACGGGAACATTTATCACTTAAGTTTCTGAGATTATCAACACCTTTTTGAAGGAGCCTTGCATATTCTTTAAAAAAAAAAAAAAAGGGGGGGGGGGCAGACCAAGAAAAATACAATTTCACTAGGGTTAATCTGTAAATGCAAGACAAAGATTAAGCTCTTCATTGTCATGATGGGTCAGCAGTGAAAGGCTGAACCACCCTCAGATAATAGCCACTACATATGACCTTCAAATTACAGTCCACTGATAGTATGGAGCTGTCACCAAACAATGAGAAGTCAAAAAATGACTACCTCGATGGCAAGAATACACTGACCCCTCAGTCAAGCTTTCCAACCCATCAAAAAGACCCAAAAATGTGCAGCCTAATGGCTGTCCAAATAGTAAGCTATGATTTTCACTAATAACTAACGAAGTTGAGTCTGAACTTAAAACACAGCCCGGAAAAAACAATCCAATTTTTGCAGCACACAATGATATTCATCAGCAGGGACTCCTCTTTAGGGTTGCCACCTTTTAAGTGGGCCAAAGTGGGACATGGGGGTGTAGCTAACATGACACTGGCCACATCCTCTACCATGACATCACCCTATGAGCGGTGAAGGAGATGCTGTTATGGGTACGACGGCTGGCTGCTGGAGTGGCTGGCTGGCTGGCTGCTGGAGTGGCTAGCTGGTTGGTGGGAGTAGCAGCTGGATGGATTTCTGAGTGAATGCATGGCTGGCTGCCTGAATGGATGAATAAATGGCTGGTTAGCTGCATGAATGGATGAATGAATGAATGAATAGCTGGCTAGCTGCATGAGTAGATGAATGAATGAATGGCTAGCTGCATGAAAGGATGAATGAATGACTGGCTGGATGAAAGGATGAATGAATGACTGGCTGGATGAAAGGATGAATGAATGACTGGCTGGATGAAAGGATGAATGAATGAATGGCTGGATGAAAGGATGAATGAATGAATGGCTGGATGAAAGGATGAATGAATGAATGGCTGGATGAAAGGATGAATGAATGAATGGCTGGATGGCTGAATGAATGAATGGCTGGATGGACGGATGGATGGCTGGATGAATGAATGGCTAGATGGATGGGTTAATAGCTGGATGGCTGGCTGGCTGGATGGATGAATAGCTGGATGGCTGGCTGGCTGAATGGATGGATGGCTGGATGGATGGATGGATGGATGGCTGAATGGATGGATGGATGGATGGATGGAAGGCTGAATGGCTGGATGGATGGATGGATGGATGGAAGGCTGAATGGCTGGATGGATAGCTGGTTGACTGAATGGATGGATGGATAGCTGGCTGGCTGAATGGATGGATGGATAGCTGGCTGGCTGAATGGATGGATGGATAGCTGGCTGGCTGAATGGATGGATGGATAGCTGGCTGGCTGAATGGATGGATGGATAGCTGGCTGAATTGCTGGCTGGCTGGCTGAATGAATGAATGAATGAATGAATGAATGAATGACTGGCTGGCTGGATGAATTAATGACTGGCTGGCTGGATGAATGAATGGATAACTGGCTCGTTAGAAAAAAAAAATCTCAATCTTTTTTTTAACGGCTGTAGAAGTGCTTAAAACAAAGCTCTCCTACAGTCGCGATCTTTGCAGTGCTCTTCCTGCCCCAATCCCCACCCCTTTCATGAATTGCAGCCAATTGCTGCATGAATTAAGCACCCGGCAGACCTAATGGGCAGCAGCTTTGCCTGCAGGTCCGGGTTTGGTGACTTAACTGAATTGCTGTGAAAAAGTTGGAAGTAATTGCAGCTTTTCCACGGCAATTCAGTGCCATTGAAAAGAGGGACTTTTCAAGTCCCACTACTTTGCACAGCAGGCAATGGGATGAGGCAGCTCAACCCATGAGCGTCCCGCTGACAACGAGATGGGTGGCAACCTTACTTCACTTCATTCAACAAGAGAGAACAAACACTAGCAGACAGCTGCACTGCAACGTAGAGGTATGTGTTGCACAAACACTCCTATTAGCCAAAGTGTTTCTTGAGCAAACTACAGAAATTCAGTGGAGAGATAAAAGAAAAATCGGACACCAGATCTCAAGCAAGTCTGACAGCAGTATCAATGGCAGCAGCTTCTGAAAAAATACATCTACAGGCACGCTTAACTCATGATGCACATTTAAAACTAAGTGACCAAGCTGGTTAAGCTTACTTAACTCAAATCCTGCAAGCTAGCACAAGCTGATGTACAGTTCCCTCAGACATATGTTGAAAAGTTATGGTTACACAATGGATAAAAAAAAGTACAGTTTTGTACCTACCATAAATGTAGATGTTAGAGTGTATTCACTGTTGCAGTCATTACACTTGGGTTATCCTGCTGGCAGGCGACCCGCAGTCGGCCAGAGATCCAAAGTCTTGGTCCGGGGTCGGTTGCTGTCGCTTCTTCCCTGACGTCAGTGCGCCAGGGGTATATAAGATGCAACCAACGCCATTTTCTTCAGTTTTTCTTGCCCCAGATGTCAGGTGCCCCCAAATAGATAGGCAATACATATTGTTAACCAAAACATACAGTGAATAAAAAACAATACCCTTATCTACAAGCAAATACACCACACAGGTTGTATATAAGTTGTATAGGATAGAAAGGCATAGATAAGTCCCAGCAAAGTAAGTGGGGATGGAGGGTGGGTAACCTGGACTGCAACAGTGAATACACTCTAACATCTACATTTATGGTAGGTACAAAACTGTACTATGTTCATCGTGTTTCACTGTTGCAGTCATTACACTTGGGTTGAATCCCAAAGCTGAGGTTGGGTGGCTGGGTCTATAAAGGATTTGGAGTTGCTATGAGGCCCTGTAGCACTGCAGTGGCAAAGCCTGCTCTGGATTTAGAGTAAAGAGGCAAGTGGTAATGCTTGGTAAAGGTGTGCACTGAAGTTGCAGCTTACAAAATATCCTTGGTTGGTACTCCTCTGAGAAAGGCTGCTGAGGTGGCTGTTGTCCTGGTAGAATGTGGCCTAATGTTGTTAGGCACTGTTTTTCCACGTTGTGTGTACCAGAAACGGATACAGTGTCCTATCCACTTTGAAACGGTTTGCTTTGAAATAGGCTTTCCCTGTGATCCTGCAGTATATGCTACAGTTGCTCAGTTTTCCTGAAAGCTTTTGTTTTGTCCAAGTAGAAATGCAACTGCCTGTGAATGTCCAATGAACGCAGAAGTCTCTCCCCTTTATTCTGGGGATTTGGATAAAATGTTGGCAAGTGAATAGTTTGGTTAAGAGCCACACTGGATACCACCTTTGGCATAAATGTAGGGTTTGTTCTTAAGGAAACCCTGTCTTGATGAAAAATGATGAAAGGTTCCACTGCCATTAATGCTTGTAGCTCAGACTCTTCGTGCTGAAGTTATTGCTAGTAGCAGAGCAGTTTTCCATGACAAAAATTTTAATTCTGCTGAATTGGCTGGCTGAAAAGGAGGTAAAGTTAGTTTTTCCAAGACAAAGTTGAGGTCCCAGGTTGGTGATGGTGCTCTCCGGGGCGGTCTTATGTTTTTAGCCCCTCTGAGGTACTGTCTTAGTAATGGATGTGAGAAAATTGGAGGTTCCGCGTTATAATGAGCTGAAATGGCAGAGGCGTGGATCTTAATTGATGAAAAGGATAGGCCTTTGTCCAGCATCTCAGTTAAGTATTGTAATATCTGAGAAATATTTGGAACAAGAGGGTCAAAGCCTTGAGCCTGGTTCTTCTTCTTCTGAGCAGAGTAGATTTTTGCTGGTGCTGGGCCTCCCAGAATCCAGAATGACACCATGCTAGAGAGAGAGGGGGTTGGCTGGCTGATATCATCTGCCATGCAGCCAGATTATTATTTTTTTGAGCTGGCTGTGCAGGATCTGATTGTTTTGTTGAGTCAGAAGGTGAGGAATTTGAGGTAAAATCCATGCTGGGCCTTGAGCCAAGTTCTTTAAGATTGGGTACCAGTGCTGGCGTGGCCAGTCTGGTGCAATCAGGATCATTTATGGCCTCTCGTCTGGCTTTTAGGAGTACCTTTGAAAGGAGAGGCAGTGGTGGGAAGGCATAAACTTTTAGGGTTTTCCAGCTGAATGAGAGAGCATCCACTTTCCATGCTTGTGTGTGTGGTGAGTCCTTGTGCAGAATTTCTGCAGTTGGCAGTTCAGAGGGGAGGCAAAAAGATCTATGTCTAGGCATCCTCATTTTTGTGTTATCAAGCTGAATACTTGTGGATTTAATTTCCACTCATGAGGATCCATGACGTTTCTGCTAAAGTCTACCAGAGTATTTTTCTTTCCTGGCAGGAATTGTGCTTGCAGATGAATTTGGTAAGTCAGTGCTGTATTCCACAAAGTCATGGCTCGTCTGCAGAGGGGGTAGGAGTGTGTGCCCTCTTGCTTGTTTATGTACCACATAACCTGTGGTATTGTCAGTCTTTAGTAAAAGTTGTCCTGGAAGCAGAAGGTCCTTGAAAGCTGTCAGGGCATTTTGTACTGCTAGCAACTCTTTTTGATTGCTGTGAAGATGCATTTGGTCTGCGGCCCACTTGCCCTGAATACATTTTCCTTCCATATGTGCTCCCCAGGTGTAATCCGATGCATCTGTTGTTGGTGTCTGCCTGGCTGTGGGTAAAGTGAAAGGCTGTCCCTTGTTGTGGTGACATGCCTGTGCCCACCATCAAAACTCCTGTTGAAGGCAGGGAATAAGTGGTATTATTGCTTCCAAACTGTGACAGTGTTGAGTCCAAACACGTTTTTAGATACCATTGTAACTTCCTCATATGCAGTCTGGCATATGGTATTAGTAGTATGCAGGACGCCATGAACCCCAAGGCCTGCAGAATTTTTCTTGCAGGGAGTTGTTTTTTTGTTGCCATCAACTGAAAGTACTGAGTCAGTTGTCTTTGCTTGTCTGGCATGAGATAAGCCATCTGGGCAGTTGTATTTAAGCTTGCACCCAGGAATATTATCTCTTGTGAGGGCACTAGTTTTGACTTATTTTCGTTTATAGTGTATCCTAGGCCCATTAGTAATCTTTTTACAAACGCCAGATGCTTTAGAAGAATGTCCTTGCTCTCTGCTTGAATCATGCAGTCGTCCAGGTATGGATAAATTTGAATTCTTTTTTGTCTGCAAAATGCAATTACTGGTGCCAGGCATTTGTGAAGACCCTGGGCGCAGTAGATAAGCCAAAAGGCAGTGCAGAGAATTGGTAATGTATTGTGCCAGCTATGAATCTGAGGTATCTTCTGCAAATTTGTCTGATTGGGACATGCAGGTATGCCTCTGAGGTCCAAAGTAACAAGCCAAGCCTTCTTGCCCAGCATGGGAAGAAGTTGTTGTAGAGTCAACATTTTGAATTTCGGAACATCCAGGTAAGTATTTAGAATAGATAGGTCCAGTATGGGTCTCCAGGTTTTGTCTTTTCTGGGGACCAAGAAAAGTCGAGTAAAATCCTTGTCCTTCTTCCTGTTGTGGCACTTTTTGAATAGCTCTCATGTCCATGAGGGCTGTAATTTGTTTTTGTGCTTCTGTCCATTGATTTTGTGGCAGGTCTGGCATTCCTTTTGGCCTTGGTAATGTGTGAAAGTGGTAAACCAAAACAGCTGAAATGGAGCAGGAAAAATGGTACTTCAAACGAACAAACATATAAGGAAATTTATTAAAGTTTGTTAAAATGGAGTGCTTTTCGTCTGGTTTAATGACACAGACTTCAGACAATTACTTCTAAAGAGTGTGAAAGTGGAACCTGTAACCTTGAGACACAATATTCAGTACCCATTTGTCTTGTGTGATTATATGCCAATTTTGAGAAAAAAGTGCTAGTTTTCCCCCCTAAGGGAGCTTCCAAAAGGTAAGTGCTTGGCATTTGGAAGGGGAAGTCATTGGGACTGTTTCCTATAAGGTTGTGACTTGTCTTCTCCTCCTTTTGTGGTTGAAGCACCACACTGTCGTGGTCTGTAAGAGCCTTGGGACTGAGATCTGCCTCTTGGGCGTCTGTATCTGCCTCTTTCTGGTCTGACACTGGAAAGGACCAATTTTTTGAAGGCCAATTTCTGCTAAATCTAGGTGGCTGTACCTGTAAGAAATTCTTCACTGTTTGCATAGATTTTGCTTCATCCTCCATTTTCTTTAACACCTCTTCTGCCTTAACACCAAACAAGATATCATGCTGTAAAGGAGCATCCAATAATTTTGCCTTAACATGGTCAGGTAAACTTTGTTCAGATCCTGTAACTGCGGCTCTACAAGACGCCTCTAATGAATCAAAACCACATTGCAGAGTATGTTTTCCCACTTGTTCAGCTGCATGCAATAAATCCTGCATTTCCTTATAATCAGGACCTTCTAAGCTTGTAAGCATATTCTGTTTTAACAGAGACATTAAATATTGTTGGTATTTAAGCATGTGGAACTGGCAATTTAAAGCCATTACTGCTAAAGTTGCAGAAGTGTAAACTTCCTTCCCCCATCTATCCAATGCTCTAGAATCCCTTGTCAGAGGGGACTGGATTTTTAGCAGTGGAAGTCTTTACCCTTTGGGACCCTGGGAAATAGCTTCTGGGTCAGCAGCAGGGTTTTTATAGAGAAATTTGTGAGAGTCAGGGGCTCTGTAGTACCTGTCTGGCTTGACTGGAGCTGGGGGCAAAGAATAAGAAGTTATGTACTCACCATAACGTTCCATCTGAGTAGGTAAACTTAATTTGTCAGCAAACTATGGGAATCGGACCTGAGCCGGCAGTTTTCAACAGCCTTAGATCCGAGCTCCAAGCTCCTCACCCTACCCATAATCCCCTGCCAACTCTGACTCACCCCAGATCAAGTTTGCCCAACAGCAGAAACTGCTAGCAATGATTAATCCCAAGATAAGTGGGTAAAACCCATGGACCTGGGTATGAGAACATTCGCAAGTGAGGGGGCAGGAGGGAGGGACGGTTGCTGACAAATGAAGTTTACCAACTCAGATGGAACGTTATGGTGAGTACATAACTTCTTAATCTGAAGTAGTTAACTTCATTTGTGCAGCAACCTATGGGACAGGATCCCCAGCTACCTGAACCTTGGGCAGCCTTCATGGAAGGATGTTCCGGAGCGCTGTAGAGCCAAAGCATGCTCTCCCTCTGGAGATAATGTCCAATTTATAGTGATTGATAAAGGTATGAGATGAGTCCCAAGTGGCTGCCGAACACATATCATCCAAAGAGACTCTAGCTCTAAAAGCCACAGAGGTAGACAGAGTAGAGTACAGTGGGCATGGACTCCCTGAGGTGCGGGTCTGCCCGAACTTTCGTATGCTAAAAGGATGCACTGTGAAATCCATCTAGAGTGTGTGACTTTAGACACAGATTTACCCAAGTTAAATTTGGCAAAGGAGACGAACAACTGGTCGGATTTCCTATGACCAGATGTCCTGTGGATGTAGAAGCAAAGTTGTCTATGCACATCCAATGAGTGTAACTTGTATTCCCCTTTGTTATGGTAGTTAGGAAAAAAGACCGGCAAGTTGATGGACTGGTTAATATTTGACTCAGAGGCAACCTTGGGGAGAAAGGAGGGATTGGTCCTGAGGTAAACTCTATCCTTGTGAAAGGTCATATATGGGGGTTTTACACAAAGGGCCTGTAGTTCAGAGACCCTTCGAGCCGAGGTGATAGCGACAAGAAAGGCTGTTTTCCATGATAAGAATTTAAGATCTATGGAAGATGCAGGCTCAAATGGGGGAGCTGTCAAGGCCTGAAGCACCAGCGAAATCCCAAGGAGGGACCACCTCCTTCACTGGGGGTCTGAGCAGAAAGGTGCCCTTCAAAAAGGTCTTACACAATTTCGTGGTAATCAAAGGGCCCAATTCATTTCCAACGTGATAATGAGAGATAGCTGCTAGTTGGACCTTGACTGTGGAGGAACTAGCTCCCTGATGAAACAGTCCTAACAGAAAGTCCAATACAGTGGGCAGAGGAGCTGTAAAAGGATCCAAGTTTTTGCGTTCCGCCCAAATGGAGAAACGTTTCCATTTTCTGCTATAGATCTTTCTAGTAGAACGCTTGTGCGTCGCTACTAGAATGGTTTTAACTGGGGAAGAGATACTGGGAGTCCTAGCTATGAGTGGAACTGGAGCAGCCAAGCTGTGAGCTTGAGGTTGTCCACGTTCGGGACTGGGAGATCTAGGGGGTGGGATATTAGATCCGGACGGGGATCCAGAATCCAAAGAGGATTCACCAGAGGAGACCAAAGGTAAGGGAACCAGGTTTGACGAGGCCAAAACGGGGCAATGAGGATTATCCTGCTCCCCAACCGACTGATTTTCTGAAGAAACTTCAGCATCAGAGGAAGAGGAGGGTAAGCATAAAGAAGACTGGGAGGCCAAGCATGCACTAGAGCGTCTCTCGGGGGTTCCCAGGAGGGGGAAATGAGAGCGAAGTAGTCGTAACATTTTGTGTTCGAGGGAGAGGCAAAGAGATTGCAACAGGGTTGTCCCCATTTGGCGAAGATCCGATTCGCTATCTCGGGATTCAGAGACCACTCGTATGGTAACAGGATGATGCGACTTAGTTTGTCCGTTAGGATGTTGGACTGTCCCGGAATGTGCGTTGCTATGAGAAAGCGGTTGGTGGAGATTGCCCATTCCCACACCCTCATGGCCTCTCGACAGAGTGGGTAAGACCTGGTTCCCCCTTGTTCGTTGATGTACCAGACAGACATGTTGTCCGTCTGAATCGCAATCGTTCCTACAGGAAGAAGGTCCTGAAGTGCTTGCAACGCTAACAGCACTGCCCTCATCTCTAGGACGTTGATATGCAGTGAGGTCTCCGTGAGGTCCCACGTGCCTTGGACTGCCCTGCCCGAACAATGCCCCCCCCCACCCGAGGCGGGAGGCGTCCGTGGTCACCGTGGCTAGTGGAGGGGTCATAGAAAAGGGGCGTCCTTGCTGAAGATCCAGAGATTAGAGCCACCATAGGAGGGCCCTCTTGCAGGCCCTGCTGAGGGGAACGGGATGGCTCAGAGGGTAGTGAAGAAGGGACCACTGGACCTGGAGGGTCCATTGTAAGACCCTCATTTTCAAACGTGCCATTGGCAATAGGTTGATTGTTGCCATCGAGCCAAGAGCCCTCAGGACCAATTCCGTCGTGGGAGCTGGAGATTGTAGAATGGCCTGCACAAGTAGCCTCAGGGATAGTAGCCGGTCTGTGGTCAAGAAAGCTAGGAGCTTGTTTGTGTCCAATCTGGCCTCTATGAAGTCTATAGTCTGAGTCGGAGTAAGAGACTACTTCTCTATGCTGATCATGATCCCCAGCCAGGGAGCTAGACGAAGGAAATAGTTTCTGGCTGCACACAGTAGATGCCTTGTCGGGGCGGTCAGGAGCCAGTCGTCCAGGTACGGGAAGACCTGAATTCCCTGGAGCCTCAGGTGAGCCGCTATCACTGCTAACACTTTGGTGAACACCCTGGGGGCTGAGGTGAGACCAAAGGGGAGGACCCTGAATTGAAAATGACTGGCTCCCAGCCGGAAGTGGAGGAACCTCCTGGATCGCCTGTCCATCAGAATGTGGTAGTACGCATCCTTGAGATCTACAGAGCACATCCAATCGTTCTCCTGCAAAAGGGGGAGAATGGATTGAAGAGTGACCATGCGGAACTTCTCTTTGGTTACTGACAGGTTCAGGGAAGAGAGGTCGAGGATCGGTCTTAAGTCCCCCGTCTTTTTTGGCACCAAAAAGAGCCTGGAGTAAAACCCAGACCCGCACTGGTCTGGGGGGACATGTTGGATGGCTCTTTTTTCCAGCAAATGTTGGATTTCCATTGCTGCGGCCTCCCTCTGCTCGGGTGGGACATCGGGGAGGTATCTGGGGCTGTGTGGATAACGAGAAAAGGGAATTTAGTATCCTCTGGATATGATGCAAAGCACCCAGCGGTCTGTCGTGATGGACTCCCAAGCTGCTGGGTGCTTCGAGAAACGCCCCCTCCCCGACTGACTTCACAGTGGAGCAGTCGGGCAACCCCTCAGGGGTGTTGCGTGGGTTGGTCCGAGAAGGGTTCTCTGGATCCAAAGTTTTGCGGACCCCTCTGCCTCTAGGGCAGCGTCCACCCTGCCCTCCTCTGCCGGGGAAGGGCTGGGAGTCCGGAGCGGGACAGGACTGTTGCGACTTTCGGAACCACATCTTCTTCTGTCCCTTTTGGTTCTTAGAGAAGGACCTCTGGGGAGCAGAGAAGCGGACTCCGACGGCAGACATCTTCCCGTCCTTTTCGCTCTGGACCAAGGTATCTCGCACGGTTTTGCTGAAGAGGGTAGAACCATCAAAAGGGGCATTAGCGAACGACGCCTTAAAGGGTTCCGCAAAATCACAGTGTCGGAGCCAGGCCTGACGTCTCATAATGAGGCCCGCTCCGCCGGCTCTAGCGGCTCCTTCCGTGGCATGAGACAGAAGCCGCATAGAGGTGTTAGATATGGATCGTAGAGTGGAAATCCGGGTGGAGTGCAATTGTTTGTCCTCCGCCGACATGGACTCGGGGGGGCGACGCAGCGTACTCTTTAAGGTCCCGCTGCAGTCGGAGCACATGTGCCACGTAGTTCAGTGCCCTCACAGAGAAGGTTGCTGAACTAAACACCCACTTCCCTAGGCGGTCCATCGACCGAGACTCCCTGTTCGGGGGATGAACCGAGGGACTCTCCTGAGCAAGTTCCCTCTTGGTGGCCGCCGCCACCAACATGGCATTTACAGGGGGACCCTTACTCCAGTGGGACTTGTCATTGGGTGGGCTAAGGATCTTGTCTGGGCACTTGGGGACTGGCTCCACAGTGTCCGGCTCCTTCCACGCCTTGGTAGTGATCAAGTCTACCAGGGGTTCAGCCGGAGGGGACACCCAAGAGGTAGACAGGCCTGCTTCAAACGCCTCCAGGAACACGGATTCGTCCGAGGTAGGCTTTGGGGCAGACCACCCCCCCCCCTTATTCTGAGCATCTCTATGATGTCACCAAATTAGACATCTTCGGGGGGTGATCTTGGGAAGCCTTCCCCTTCCTCCAAATCCGTGTCCTTAGTCAAGGTGCCTCCTCTTGCACCTTCGCTTGTGAGGGACCTCCTCGGGGGGGGCTGACCGAGGAGGTCTCACCAGCAACGTCTTGTTCCACTGGAACTACCTGGGACGTCAAAGCAGGCTGTCCCTGGGGCCGGGTGATGGAAGCTGGGCCCAACTGAGAAGGAGTGCAGGGTGGAGCCGTGGCAAGGGTCGGGGGCCTGGAATCCCTCGACAGAACCCTCTCCATCACGTCGAATGCCGAGGAAGAGCTGCTCTCTCTGGGATCCGAAAGCAGACTCTCCCTCGGATTTGACGGATGGATCGGGGCTGGCGCCGAAGCGATCGGATCTGACGGACCGGCATGCTCTGACCCAGAGCCAAAGGCATACCGATACCGCTGGATCCGAAGCTTAGCCCTCAGCTCCGAGAGCTCGGATCCGAAGAAAATGGACTCAACAGACTCGAGGGAAGTGTCAGCGCCGAAGTACCCGAGACTATCGGCGCTGACACACCCCTGACTCCAAGGCTGCCCGGCTCCATAGACTCCGAAACCGGGAAACAGGACAGAGAAGGAGCTATCGGTGCAAAGAAGAGGGTCGAGCTCCCCCCCCGGAGGGGGGAGGGGAGGCAGGAGCACTCCCATCTGCAGTTGGGTCTGGAGGAATCTTATCAACCGGTCCAAATCTGCATCCGTGAGACTTCTCGTAGATCTCGACAAGGCCACTGAGGCGGGGCAGGAGTGTCGCCTCGATGACCTCGAAGGAGATCGGGTCTCCTCCTCCTCAGGACCCGGTGAAAAGCACAGGGACCGGATCCGAGAAGGAGGAGAACCAGAAGACCTGGACCACTTAGCCGGGGGGGCCGAAGCGGAGGCCTCGGCCCGCCACTTGTGGTGCTTCTCCCTCCTCCTTCCTCCTCCTTTCTTTCCTAGCCTCCCTCTCCTACGAGCCTAAGGCGGGAGGTTGAGTCCCGGCTGGGGGGAGGGAAGCAGGAGTGGCAGCCGCTGCGGGAGCCACGGAAGGACCGGAGGTAGAAGCCGAGCCCGGGGGCAGAAGACCCGCCAGAATCAGCTTAGACCTCCGGTCCTTAAGTGCCCTGGGGTTGAACGCTGCACAAATGGTACAACCAGAGGACAGGTGTTCAACCCCAAGGCACAATACACACAGAGTGTGGCCATCCGCTGGGGACAGCTTATGGCCACACTCGGTGCACTTAAACATTATCTTTGGGGCCTCAGACAGACTCAAGAAAGTAACTCACACACACAAGGCCCCAAACACACACACACAACACTGATGGAACCACGAAGGTAGGGGAAGGATAACTAGAATAAAATAAACTAAGAGAGTTTAGACTAAAAAGGGGGCTAAATACACTCTCACACCAAAGATTAAAGAAAAGTTAAAGAAAGTAAAATTTTTTCCTCACAAAGAGAACGAGAACGCCAGGAGACTCTGGATCAAGCTGCTGAACGAAACCATGGCAAACTAGATCTGGGGTCAGTCAGGGTTGGCAGGGGATTATGGGTAGGGGGAGGAGCTTGGAGCTTGGTTCTAAAGCTGTTGAAAACTGCCGGCTTGGATCCGAGGTCAGATCCGATTCCCATAGGTTGCTGCACAAATGAAGTTAACTACTTCAGATTCAAGGGTTAAACTAGATTCGGAGAACACATCATCCACAATATCTAACACAGGCGGAATAGCAAGGGGCCTGTGCTGAGGCAATAAAAGAAAATCTCCGAGCCTTTTCTTGGATTCTGAATAATCCTGGCTCTCCCAATGGAAATGCTCCCCCATGGTATGTAACGTTTCCCCAAAAGAGTAATCCTCAGGAGGACAGGCTGAAGAAATGGATTCTTCAGCATCAGAGTCCTCAAAGGGGGGTATAGAGTATCCCTGGTCTGAAGAGGAGTCAGAGGAAATGGAAACCTGATCAGAAGAGTCATAGTCTGTATCCTGCCTGGGCCTTTTATCAGGAGGGGGATGGGAACCCTTGATCAGAATGATTAGGTCTTCGGCCATTTCGAGCATCTGTTTCTTAGGCATGGAGGACTGTCCAGGAGAATGCTGTACTTGTTTCTTTGTCTTTAATGGTGTTTTAGACTTGGTTGTTGTTTTGAAAGTAAGCTGTGAAGGTCTGAAAACACCCTCAGAAGCCGGTGCCTGCTCAGCGGCTCCGGACCCATCTGAGGGATTAGTTTCCGTAGGCCCAATACCTTGAGTTTCCAGAGGCCTAGTTGTCTCCACATGGAAGTCGGAGGCGGCCTGAGGCTCTGAGGTAGTGGGTGTCAGGGGCTGCGAAAGCGCCTCACTGAGAACCGGCGAACCGGCGACTGGCCTAGAAGAGGCTTCTTCGTCGGTTTTGGACCTCAGATGCCTGTCCCTATCCTTGTCTTTGTGTTTTTTGTGAATTCCAGTTGTCGGTTGTTCAGATGGCATTGTATAATTGAACCTTCGGCCAAAGTAATGCAAAGCAAAATCAAACCGACGTTTAATAGTGCGTTTGTTAAATCTAGCACAAAACCGACAACTAGTGACGTCGTGGTCAAGGCCTACGCATGGAATACAGTAAGAATGAAAATTCTTATGAGGTATTTGCTTCCAACAAGAAGTACAATTATTAACTTTTACTGACATCGGTCTGTGGCAAGAAAAAAAGTTTCCCCAATGGGGTACTTGGCTTTATTGAAGACTTCAGTTCTGAAATTCGAATTAGAAAATCTCAGGAGTCGGCCGACCGGCACTTGTGAATTGCTTTTGCTTCGGGCACCGCGCGGCAAGAAAGACTGGGTAAAAATGGCGTCAGTTGCAGCTTATATACCCCTGGCGCACTGACGTCTGGGAAGAAGCAACAGCAACCGACCCCGGACCAAGACATTGGAACTCTGGCCGACTGCGGGTCGCTTGCCTGCAGGGTAACCCAAGTGTAATGACTGCAACAGTGAAACACTATGAACATCTAACCTCTTCTTGACTACCTACAATGCCACCTGAAGTTTAACATTCTGGTTTACACAAACTATCCTTCTCTTCAGAGTTCACTAGCAAAGAAAAAAAAACAAACCACCAGTTCGATATCATTGGAGGTCTTCCATGCATATTATCTTACAATGTATACCCTTGACACAAGTTAAAATTGCAGTATGTTGCGAATGGCTTTGTTTAACATCAAGGCACAATCCTATGTAAAAAGAATAAGACTGTGCAAAACAATGTGGACAATGTTACAGCAGAAGACTGCAATATGACTTGTAAATAATTGGGCAAGGAGCTGCTTGCACCTTATCTTGAGGAAATGCCTACTTACACGTCAATACTCTTCTGCTGTACAGCAGATGTCTTCTTTGTTGGTGCTGCACCCCTCATCTTCCCTTCTGCATACTGGTCCCTGCAATAAGAATTTTAGTTGGGTCAGTGAACCTGCGCATTATTCCAATTCCTGACACAAAGCAATCACAATTAAGGCAAAGATACATCTGTCTCAAGAAAATAAATTACCTACAGCAATAATGGATAACTTTTTATGATGGACTTCATGCACTAAAAAAAAAATTATCAACTTGGTCAGGCCAGGGTGCTCAAACTCATGTCTCCAAGACATTTGAGCAAGGTAAAAAAGCAATCTATTCCAATTCATCCCATTAACTAACACACTGGGTTTTGACAATTATTTCTACTTTCTCATTTCTTTACATTTAGAACAGTCTCTATAAAACTAAAATACTAAAAGTCCAACAGTGCTAATGCAAGGAAAAATGATGGGAACAAATGACTTAACAGAAAAATGCATGTATAAAAATAGAAAATACACCTGGGTAAAATCTTATCGTAAACAGTAGATGTCTTTCTTTTTATTGTTGCGTATTCTTTACCAAAGTTATTCCCTGTCAAGGGTAACCCAATGTCCAGCCAGTATACCAAAGCCTTATAATTTTACAGATGTTGTATGTTACATGTATGCTCCCTGCTCAAGGAGTAGAGCAAAAAGGTGGCATGCATACATACCACTGTGCTGAAAAACTCCAGGAGGAACAGTAGTGCAAGGAATTGAGAGGAACACATGCATCCAGGAGGAGAGAGAAGAAAAAGAACATAATAGAAGGGGGAGGAGGGAGGGAGCGAATACTAAAACAGTAAAGACAAAGATATATGCTGTTAAGGTAAGTTCTTGCACAACTGTACTATGTCCTTCCACATGACTGTTGAGGTATTCTTTACATAAGGGAGCGTACCAAAGCTCAAGAGGAAACTTGGAAGGAGGAAGGCCCAGAAGAGCCCTCAAGAAACCCATGCAGGATAGCTCCGGCAAAGCCAGCTCTTGCCCTTGAAACAACATCCAGTTTGTAATGCTTAGTGAAAATATGGACAGTGGTCCAAGTACTAGCCTCAAGAATATCTGAGCTGTCTACGCAAATCCAAGGTGGGAAGAAACTTCTCAATAACAGACCGCAGAGAAGGGAAAAAATTAGGACAAAATAATAAGACTAATTAAGAGAGAACTCATTAACCACCTTGGGCATAAAAGGAGAATCAGTATGAAGAGATACCCTGTCCCTATGAAAAAACAAAAAAGGAGGAACAGCCACAACAGCCTGGAGTTCCCATACTCTTTTAGCTGAAGTAAGGGCCAAAAGAACAGTCTTCCACGTACAATGTTGTAAGAAAGCTGAAGAAGCAGGCTCAAAAGCCTGACTCAATTTTTCAAGTACAAAATTAAGGTTCCAGGAAGGTGAAATAGGCTTCCTGGGAGGCCTGATATGAAAGACATATTTAAGAAACTGCTTGACCTCAAACCTAGAGGCCAGAGGAGGAGTGAATGGCAGATGAGCAGAAATAGCGGACAGGTGAACTGTAACAAAAGAATATACTAACCTAGCATGGAGAAATTCACATAAATAAGAGAACCAGAGGGATCTCCACAGAAAGTAGATCCCGATTACGAGCAATGCACCAAACAGAAAATCTCTTCCATTTGGGCACACAGGATTTCCTGGTAGTGATTTTTCTGGCCTCCTGCAGAACCCTAAGCACGTCCTCAGAAAAAAAGTTGCTTAAAAGCGGTCAAAACCCTATCACCCAAAAAGTCAATTGAATAGTGGACAAATCAGGATGGATCAGAGACCCATCTTGTGTGAGTAAGTCCATTTTGTAAGGTATCTTGTGGTAACTGCCCATGTCTACGTGAAAAAGGGAGAACCAATGCTGTCTGGGCAAAAAGGGAGTCACCAACCAGATTTAGGGGGCTTAAGCAGGATCCTCAGAGTGAGAGGAAGGGGAGGGAAAGCATAGAAACACATCCACTTACAAGAAAAAGATAGGGTATCCACCTTCCAACCAGAGGACTTGGGACTCTGGTGCAAAAAGAGAGGAATCTTTCTGTTCAAAGGGGAGGATAAAAGACCTACCTAAGGAGTACCTCACCGATGGACAATGTACAGAAACACATTTCTATGAAGCATCCATTCATGAGCCTATGTTTTGGACATGCTCAGAGAGTCTGCCACTACATTTTGCTCTGAAGGAAATGTACACACCCTGAAGAGTCTCTTTATACTGCACAGCTAGATCCCAAACTTGAACAGCTAGCCCGTAAAGAAGGTAGGACTGTGTTCCCCCCTTGCTTGTTGATATACACATCACTGTGGTATTGTCCGTGAAGATTTTTGAGAGGCCCTGGAAGAAAGGAATGAAAGATCTGAAGAGTGAAAAGGAGAGCTCTTATCTCCTTAACACTGATGTGGTCTGATCTCTGATGAGGAGGCCAGAGACCCTGGATCTTGAAGGGACCGAAAGAGGCTCCCTAGATTGTTTTTGAGGCATCCACGAAAAAATCCTGAGAGGGGACTGGGAGCTGAAATTTAAGTTCCAGATTCAGAGACATCTGATGAATCCACCACTGAAGCTTGAGTTTAAGGCACGGAAGAAGAGGAACTAGAAAATCTAGTGGATGACCGTATTAGAGCCATACTGAATTTAGGAACCACTATAGTTATTTGTATGAAGTATAGCTAGAAGCAGCATAAGAATGGTGGAAGTCATAAATCCCAGCATCTAGAGAAATTTCCTGGCTGTAACTGAAACCAGAGGAAGAAGGAATTGAAAAAAGGCGATTAGAGAAACCGCCTTGGAAGGAGGCAGGGAAGCCAGCATAGGAATGGTCTGGAGCCTGCAACTAAGAAACACATGATCCTGAGAAAAAAACAGGACAGACTTCTGGAAGTTTTCTGTAAAGCCCAAGCTTTGCAAGATACAAAAAAACAGTATACTGGAGATAAACCAAGAAAGCATTCTTGAACTCGCTGCCAACTCTCCGAGTACAATAAAAGCACGTAGCTTAGCGATGTAAAAATAAAGTAAAAGTTTATTTAAGCGTCCATATAAAATGCACTTTTCGTCGAGCTACTCTAGCTCAACTTCATCAGAATCAAAACAGCTTCAAATTACAAACAGTTGTATTTATATCAATGGGCTAACTTTTAAATCTTATGTCCTTCCCCCACGTCATTACTTGTCAAACACGTATATCCAAGATGGACCAATAGTAAAACGCATCATGCCATAAAACGAGAATACATTAATAAAATTTATAAATTAATCAATTATTAAAATAATTCATTTAATGGTCACACTAAAAAAATCAAAGGCTACAGAGGTATACCAGTACAGCCATATAGCTGTAATTTATTTATTTATTCAAATCTCGCCTTAAAGTCAAGTATGTATCGCTAACCCTACCATATGAGATACCAATAAATATATATATATTTATATTATATATTTTATATTATATTATTTTATTTTTTATCATTTTATGTTGTATATTTATATTTAATATTTTGTATTTTATAGAATACAATATAATCTATACATTATAAGCCCAAATAATGTAAAAATATAATAATAAATACATAAATAAAAAATAAATACATATAAAAATATAAAAACCATATCATTGCAATACTCTACTGAAACCCCTGTTACAATACAATACCAATAATCAACTGTATTGAAACCAATATGTATTTAAACATACCAATAAACAAGTTAGAATACTTGCTTTACGAATGCATAGCCAATAACCTAGTTACTTGGTTACCTAAAGTAAGTTCCTAAGGTGAAGAATGCACATGATAGAGTTGCATTCATTGATGCCTGGAAATTGGCATGCATTTAAACGTAGTTGCCATAACAGCTCGTTTTTCTCTAGTCTCAGTGATTCGGGGGCCCCCTGCCATCACTGTGCAGTTGGTAAATTACTCTATATTTAAAGCTGTGGCCTTCATACTCTTTTACATGTCTAGCTAGGGCATTTTCTAACTTTAACCTTCCAATACAATATTGATGTTCATATATCCTTTCACATAATTTTCTATCTGTTTTACCTATGTAAAACGCAAGACATAAATTACACCTAGCTAGGTAGACCACTTGTTTGCTCTGACAATTAAATTTGTCCTTAGTTTTGAATTGCACATTTCTGACAGAAAATGACACCCCTTCATCAATGAACTTACACCATCTACACATGTTACATTTGTGCATCCCTGCTCGGGGGTGTGTATTCACATATTCCCTCTCAAGTATTGCCCCCAGGTTACTACCTCTCCTATAGACTACTTTGGGGCTAAAGGGGATCAACTTTCTCAACTGGTTATCCCTAGTCAGTATAGACCAGTTTTTGTTAATAATATTTACAATATTACTAGCATCTAGGGAGAATGTGCAAATAAAACAAAGGGGGTAAGAGGGCACGGTTTCCTTCCTATTCATAACATATTGGTCCAGACAGTTATTAATAATTGGGTATATAAAAACCCACTTCCCTTTTAAAACTTACTTCACCAATCAGGTCATAAATTAATTGGGCTGGATAACCCCTTTGAGTAAAGAATGCGAACAAAGTGTCACATTCAGCTACAAAGTCATCATCCCTTGAAACCATTCATGCAGCTCTTACCAGTTGGCCCCTTCACTACAGAACGTTTCTGATGTGAAGGGTGACAACTGGAATACTGCAAAAAGGAATTGGAATACGTTGCTTTACGATAAATTTTCGTCACAAACGATCTAGCCACATAATCCTTAAGTCAATATGTAAATATATTTTGTTTTTACTATACGTGTAAGTAAATTTCAAAAAGTCAGTACTGTTATTACAATACTCCAACATGAACCTAAGTTCATCTTCATTGCCTTTAAACAATACGAAAATGTGATCCAAAAACCTAGTATACAGGCAAAGTTGTTCCTGAAAGAGAGGATGTGATAAAACATATGTCCTTTCCCAGTTCGCCATCATCAGATTGGCAAAGCTGGCTCCACATGGGGAGCCCATAGCTACTTCAATCTGCTGATGGTAGAACTTGTTGTCAAAGGTAACATAATTATATGACAACACAATGTCAAGTAACTCCTCTATTAATTTAATCTCTGTATCCGGAGCACCATGTTGTCTCAACATAAATGAAACCCATTCAATCCCTAAATTATGTGGGATAGAAGGGTACAAATCCTTTACATCTATGGTAAGGAACAAAAAGTCCTCGTCAAAAACACATTTATTTAATCTTTCAAGGAATGCCCAAGAGTCCTTAGATATTTGTGGTTCCAAAGAGACATATTTCTTCAAGGTCTCATCAACCACTTTGGCACATGAGTATGCAATATTATGTCTTGCATCTACAAGTGGGTGCATTGGTGGGTTATCCACACTTTTATGTACCTTCGGAATCCCAAATAAAATTGGGATTCTCGGTGCTGGCTGGACCAAATAATTGTATAGTGATTTATCCACTCTTGCCTCTATATATAAATCCTCAATAAAGGAACTAATCCTCCTATAAGCACCATTCAGTTCATTTCTTGTAACTTCGCTATAAGACTCAGAATAAAAAATTGCTAACATTCTTTTATTATAATCCAACGTGTCCATGACTGCAATACCACCCCCTTTATCCGGCTTCATAAATCGAACTGGTGCCTGGCATAGATATCTTAGGGACTCTATGTCCTCCATACTGATATTATGCCCATGTCTACTATCATGTCTCCTTCCTGAAGGTAAAGTAGACATATTACGTAGATCTAATTCATTGATTTGCTCAAACAATGATATAAATGGGTGCAGTGGGGGGGTTGTAAACGCTAGATATATAAAAATCATTTGAAACATTAGGGTGGTCACCCATCAATGCTACTAAATTCAGCTTCCTACAAAACTATTTTAGATCAATAAGTGTATTAGCTATATCCATGTTCACTGAAGGGACAAAAGAGTAATCTTTAGCTAATAATTCAACCATCTCCTCTGTAAAAATCAGATCTGAATAATTAAAAATTTTAAAGTCCATGTTACTATTTTGCAACACCTGGCATTTCCGTTCAAAGGCGGAATTTACATCCGAGTTACTGTCCGTTGTTAATTGTTCCTCATTCTGCCCTTCACCGTCCCCCCCCCCCCCCCCGGAGGAACAAATCCTGAGGCTCTCCTCTGAAAATTTGTATTGTTAGCTGAATTAGTAGAGGCATTATAGTAGCCCCTGTTGTTGTTATTATTAGCAGCTAACCTTTCACTCCTTCTTACTGGTTGACCAATGTCACTTGAATTAGTAGGTTGCTGTTGGTTAGCATTCGCCAAAGGGGCTAACCCTCGGTCCTGATAACCCTCGCTGGACACACCTTCAGTAGATAAAAAAATTCCCTTGTGATGTTGGGGGCTTAGGGTACGCTGCCCCTAATTCATAGTCTTTTAACTTTCTTAATTTTTGTAGCATTGATTTTTAACATGTATTGATCAATACTGTTAAATATTCTTTCATATTCATATTGGTATCTCAGAAAATTTAAATCACCTTTAATTTCTAAATCCAACTGGTTAGTTTCTGTAATTAGTAACTCTGCTGCTTGTTGATAATGGTGGCAAAAAGTCGTTAGCAGCTCAACTCCATGCTTATCAAATAATTCAATTAAATCTTTATAAAACTTCCTCTGTAAGAAGTCTTTCTTGGTTTATGTAGTGGTTTTAGTACTTGTTTTTCTTCAGTTGATCTTGTGTTTGGCGATGGATTCTGGACTCGTTTCTGCTGCTTCTCCGGTACAAAGCCAATCGGATAATGAGTGCAATTTGATGGCACTCATTGAATTGCTTTCGCAGAAAGTGGATGGGCTAACTAAACGAATGGATGCACTGTCTCCCACTCAAAGTTCCACGATCCAACTGCTGGGTTCGAGACGGCTAGATAATAACAGAGACGGAGGTTGTTCTTCTGTAGGTCAACCAGCTACAACACCTACTCCTAGTGAAACTTAGGAAAATTCAGCTAGAAAATGTGTATTTCCAAGAATGCATACGATTGCAGATTATTCCTAAAAGCTTAAGAGTGTGGCAATATCCAACTGGTCTTACAGAGGACTCTAAGTTTTATAAAGATTTAACTGAATTATTTGATAAGCATGGAGTTGAGCTGCTAACGACTTTTTGCCACCATTATCAACAAGCAGCAGAGTTACTAATTACAGAAACTAACCAGTTGGATTTAGAAATTAAAAGTGATTTAAATTTTATGAGATACCAATATGAATATGAGAGAATATTTAACAGTATTGATCAATACATGTTAAAAATTAATGCTACAAAAATTAAGAAAATTAAGAGAGACTTAAGAGACTATGAATTAGGGGCAGCGTACCCTAAGCCCCCAACATCACAAGGGAATTTTTTATCTACTGAAGGTGTGTCCAGCGAGGGTGATCAGGACCGAGGGTTAGCCCCTTTGGCGAATGCTAACCAACAGCAACCTAATTCAAGTGACATTGGTCAACCAGTAAGAAGGAGTGAAAGGTTAGCTGCTAATAATAACAACAGGGGCTACTATAATGCCTCTACTAATTCAGCTAACAATACAAATTTTCAGAGGAGAGCCTCGGGTTTGTTCCCCCCGGGGGGGGGGGGGGGTGAAGGGCAGAATGAGGAACAATTAACAACGGACAGTAACTCGGATGTAAAGTCCGCCTTTGAACGGAAATGCCAGGTGTTGCAAAATAGTAACATGGACTTTAAAATTTTTAATTATTCAGATCTGATTTTTACAGAGGAGATGGTTGAATTATTAGCTAAAGGTTACTCTTTTGTCCCTTCAGTGAACATGGATATAGCTAATACACTTATTGATCTAAAATTGTTTTGTAGGAAGCTGAATTTAGTAGCATTGATGGGTGACCACCCTAATGTTTCAAATGATTTTTATATATCTAGCGTTTACAACCCCCCACTGCACCCACTGATATCATTGTTTGAGCAAATCAATGAATTAGATCTACGTAATATGTCTACTTTACCTTCAGGAAGGAGACATGATAGTAGACATAGGCATAATATCAGTATGGAGGACAGAGAGTCCCTAAGATATCTATGCCAGGCACCAGTTCGATTTATGAAGCCGGATTGCAGTCATGGACACGTTGGATTATAATAAAAGAATGTTAGCAATTTTTGACTCTGAGTCTTATAGCGAAGTTACAAGAAATGAACTGAATGGTGCTTATAGGAGGATTAGTTCCTTTATTGAGGATTTATATATAGAGGCAAGAGTGGATAAATCACTATACAATTATTTGGTCCAGCCAGCACCGAGAATCCCAATTTTATTTGGGATTCCGAAGGTACATAAAAGTGTGGATAACCCACCAATGCGCCCACTTGTAGTGCAAGACATAGTATTACATACTCATGTGTCAAAGTGGTTGATGCGACCTTGAAGAAATATGTCTCTTTGGAACCACAAATATCTAAGGACTCTTGGGCATTCCTTGAAAGATTAAATAAATGTGTTTTTGACGAGGACTTTTTGTTCCTTACCATAGATGTAAAGGATTTGTACCCTTCTATCCCACATAATTTAGGGATTGAATGGGTTTCATTTATGTTGAGACAACATGGTGCTCCGGATACAGAGATTAAATTAATAGATGAATTACTTGACATTGTGTTGTCATATAATTATGTTACCTTTGACAATAAGTTCTACCATCAGCAGATTGGAGTAGCTATGGGCTCCCCATGTGGAGCCAGCTTTGCCAATCTGGTGATGGCGAACTGGGAAAGGACATATGTTTTATCACATCCTCTCTTTCAGGAACAACTTTGCCTGTATACTAGGTTTTTGGATGACATTTTCGTATTGTTTAAAGGCAATGAAGATGAACTTAGGTTCATGTTGGAGTACTGTAATAACAGTACTGACTTTTTGAAATTTACTTACACATATAGTAAAAACAAAATATCATATTTAGATATTGACTTAAGTAAGGATTATGTGGCTAGATCGTTTGTGACGAAAATTTATCATAAAGCAACGTATTCCAATTCCTTTTTGCAGTATTCCAGTTGTCACCCTTCACATCAGAAACGTTCTGTAGTGAAGGGCCAACTGGTAAGAGCTGCAAGAATGGTTTCAAGGGATGATGACTTTGTAGCTGAATGTGACACTTTGTTCGCATTCTTTACTCAAAGGGGTTATCCAGCCCAATTAATTTATGACCTGATTGGTGAAGTAAGTTTTAAAAGGGAAGTGGGTTTTTATATACCCATTATTAATAACTGTCTGGACCAATATGTTATGAATAGGAAGGAAACAGTGCCCTCTTACCCCCTTTGTTTTATTTGCACATTCTCCCTAGATGCTAGTAATATTGTAAATATTAACAAAAACTGGTCTATACTGACTAGCGATATCCAGTTGAGACAGTTGATCCCCTTTAGCCCCAAAGTAGTCTATAGGAGAGGTAGTAACCTGAGGGCAATACTTGAGAGGGAATATGTGAATACACACCCCCGAGCAGGGATGCACAAATGTAACATGTGTAGATGGTGTAAGTTCATTGATGAAGGGGTGTCATTTTCTGTCAGAAATGTGCAATTCAAAACTAAGGACAAATTTAATTGTCAGAGCAAACAAGTGGTCTACCTAGCTAGGTGTAATTTATGTCTTGCGTTTTACATAGGTAAAACAGATAGAAAATTATGTGAAAGGATATATGAACATCACGACATAAGCATACACCACATCATACCAACAAAACAAAACACATCCCCAATCCAACACCTCACACACACACACAAAGCACACCAAATCCTTTACAAACCAACACTAACCCATACATACACAACTATCCACTATCCTTACCCTACCCTACTACCCACCAACACCTAATTTTACCTAACCCACTCCTAAACCTGCTAGCCCCTATCCCACCCCTACACCTACAGAACACCACACATGCATCGCACTCTTACCGCGCCTACCCCTATACGTCACTCACTACATACTTACACACACATCCTTCCTTATCGTCTTCTCTAGCGTCGGTGTCTTCCTCAATATTGTATTGGAAGGTTAAAGTTAGAAAATGCCCGAGCTAGACATGTAAAAGTGTATGAAGGCCACCTTTAAATATAGAGTAATTTACCAACTGCACAGTGATGGCAGGGGGGGCCCCGAATCACTGAGACTAGAGAAAAACGAGCTGTTATGGCAACTACGTTTAAATGCATGCCAATTTCCAGGTATCAATGAATGCAACTCTATCATGTGCATTCTTCGCCTTAGGAACTTACTTAGGTAACCAAGTAACTAGGTTATTGGCTAAGCATTAGTAAAGCAAGTATTCTAACTTGTTTATTGGTATGTTTAAATACATATTGGTTTCAATACATTTGATTATTGGTATTGTATTGTAACAGGGGTTTCAGTAGAGTATTGCGATGATATGGTTTTTATATTTTTATATATATTTATTATTTTTTATTATTTATGTATTATTTATTATTATATTTTTACATTATTTGGGCTTATAATGTATAGATTATATTATATAAAATACAAAATATTAAATATAAATATATAATATAAAATGATATAAAATAATATAATATAAAATATATAATATAAATATATATATATTTATTGGTATCTCATATGGTAGGGGTTGGCGATACATACTTGACTAAGGCGCGATTTGAATAAATAAATAAATTACAGCTATATGGCTGTACTGGTATACCTCTGTAGCCTTTGATTTTTTAGTGTGACCATTAGATGAATTATTTTAATAATTGATTAATTTATTAATTTTATTAATGTATTCACGTTTTATGGCATGATGCGTTTTACTATTGGTCCATCTTGGATATACGTGTTTGACAAGTAATGACGTGGGGGAAGGACACAAGATTTAAAAGTTAGCCCATTGATATAAATACAACTGTTTGTAATTTGAAGCTGTTTTGATTCTGATGAAGTTGAGCTAGAGTAGCTCGACGAAAAGTGCATTTTATAAGGACGCTTAAATAAACTTTTACTTTATTTTTACATCGCTAAGCTACATGCTTTTATTGTACTTGGAGAGTTGGCAGCGAGTTCAAGAAGTCTTTCTTGGTTTATGTAGTGGTTTTAGTACTTGTTTTTCTTCAGTATACTGGAGATGCTGAAGCGAGATCTCAGGGGGAGGAAACTTGAATGAGCACGTTGCCCAGACAAGGAAAGATTTGAACCACTCTCATCCTGCAAAAGGCAGGTTGGAACTGCTTTAAATGTTCATCCTGCAAAAGGAAATCACAGGAGCAAGACATTTGGTGAATACCTTTGGGGCAGCAGAGGTCAAAGAGCAAAGCAAAGAACTGAAAATGAAAGGAAGAGACAAGAGAAATGCAAAAACCTCCTGAAAAGGGGCTGAACTGGGTTGTGAAGATAAGCATACAGTAGGTTCATAGGTGTTCATTACACCTACAAAGGCCTTTTTAAGCCTAGCCATGCATCCCAAATCTCTGACAAGTTCTGCTACCTTTGATAAGTGTAAGCAGGAGCTTGGGGGATTAAACATTTACAAGCAGGGGACAAAGACAAACCAGTTATCCTTGAGATCCAGGGAGATGAAAAAAGCCTGGGAAAGAAAAGGAGGAAACTAGGTTTGAAGGGATTACATCCAAAAGGAAGGGACCTTCAAAAGTGCTGGGCTGAGAAAGGTCCAGAATGGATCTCCAGGTGTCTTCCTTCCTGGGAACCAGAAACAAACATTCTGAAATAAAAACCCTTCCCCTCCTGGGAAGGGGGCACAGCTTGAATGGAGCTTTGTACCAAAAGGCTCTGAAGCAGTTCTGCAAAGAAAGGAAGCGGTTCCTGAGGAGGTTGAGGGATGCCCACAAAGGGAGGAAGGATTTCCATACCATTAAGTATCCGTAACAGATGGACAGAACCCAAGAGTCTTGAGTGACTCAACCAATTGGGGAAAAAGACAAAGGGATAAGGGAACCTGACTCAAGAAAGGGGGAAGCAGTCAGATATAGAACCTGGCTCGCTTTCAAAAGGAGGTTTCTGAGAAGTAGGAGACTGAGTAGACTTAGTAGGAGGAACCCGCCTAGAACCCTTCTTAACCTTTGGATGGAGGGTGAGGCTGTCTGTGAACAAAGGCAAATTTAGATGGATAATTCCTCTGGAATTTAGGAATGGGGGACAAATACATGCTGCTATTCCTGCAAGGCCTTACCTATGCCCGAAGAGAATTAAAAATTTAGCAGCCACAGAAACAGAAGGTTATTGTCAAGAGGAGCATCCAACAATTTATTCTTAATATCATCAGGCAAAGGTTGGAGACAACGCCAAGAGTAACATCTTAAAAGAGAGCCAAAAAATACATGCTGCTATTCCTGCAAGGCCTTACCTATCCCCCGAAGAGAATTAAAAAGTTTAGCAGCCACAGAAACAGAAGGTTATTGTCAAGAGGAGCATCCAACAATTTATTCTTAATATCATCAGGCAAAGGTTGGAGACAACGCCAAGAGTAACATCTTAAAAGAGAGCCAAAAACAGCAGCCCTAGAGGAGGCATCAGCTGCTTCACAACTATATTTAATAGAGTGGGGAACTACCCGAGAAGTACAGCCTACTAACACAAGAGGGCCAAAACCTTTCAAAATCAGAGAGGTCTGAGAAGCCCGAGAAAGAAGGGCTTAGAACATACCTGATCATATGGGACTGGTAATTAACAGCCCGAAAGGGTAAGGTGAAAGCAGTATATACCTTTCAGCCTAGCAGTTCCACAGCTCTACTGTCCTTGGCTGAAGGAAGTAGTTTAGCAGAAAGCAAAAGTTTAGAGGGTTTGTCAGAAGACAGAGACTACAGAAGGGTCAGCATGACATTTGTAGAGGAACTTGCACTCATCAGGCACCTTGTAAAATCTATCAGGATTCTTAAGGGCTGGAGGTTGAGAATTCAGGGCCACAGAAGGTGCTAAAGAGGTATCTAGAAGTGCAGCTAACATTGACGGTACTGCAGGGAGCTTAGGGAACTCCATTGGGAGGAGCTCATTAATGCCCATTTTGAATGCAAGAAACCTTAGAAAAGTCCCATTTAAAATATTCCATCATACAAGTAATAGTATCCCCAAAGCAGAGTTCAAGGGAGAATTTGGTCTAATAGAATCCTCTTTCTCAGAGCCATAATCTAAGGAAGAACGGATCAGAGAAGAGTATACCAAAGACTCTTCTCCAGAACTCGAATCCTCTTCAGAGGAGTCCAGCTCGCTGGGCTTCCTGACTGGGGTAAGATGACCCAAGGGGGAGCAGGCACAGAAAAGCCTTGAAGCCTCCCCAAGGAGATCAGTGCATTAAACAACCCCTGGGTAAAATCCTGCCATTTATTCTAAGGATCTTTAGCAGCAGAAGAAAAGTACAGTTTTGTACCTACCATAAATGTAGATGTTCGAAGATCCACATTGCTGCAGTCCTTACATATGGGTAGTCCGCTGTCCTCGGTCGGCCCGAATACCAAAGTATTAGGCTGACGTCGGTCATGGCGCTCAGAACTGACATCAGAACGTCAGGGTACAAAAGCGCATGACCGACGTCATATCCTCAGTCTTTTCTTGCCCCAGATGTCAGAAGGCCCTAAAAACAAAGGCCATAACCAAAAAACATAAACAACAACTAGCCACCTATGTGCAAACAGTATTTACAACCCAAACCATACAACCACCCCAAACTACAGTGGGGAAGGAGGGAGGGTAGACTGCAGCAATGTGGATCTTCGAACATCTACATTTATGGTAGGTACAAAACTGTACTATGTTCTTCATCTCACATTGCTGCATTCTTTACATATGGGTACAATCCCAAAGCAGAGGTAAAGGGAGGTTGGCAAAATCATAAAGCATTGGGAGCTGCCAAAATGCCCTGTAAAATTGCAGTGGCAAATCCAGCCCTAGATTTAGAATAAAGTGGAAGGTGGTAATGTTTTGAGAATGTATGTACTGAACTCCAAGTAGCTGCTTCCAAAATATCTTTAGTAGCTACCCCCCTTAAAAAGGCTGTAGAAGTGGCAGTAGCCCTAGTGGAATGAGGCCTGATTCCAGCCGGAATCTCCTTACCATGATGAGAATAACAGAAAGCAATACAAAAACCAATCCACTTTGAAATAGTTTGTTTTGTAACAGGTTTTCCCTGAGAACCCAAAGCAAAAGAAACAAACAACTGCTGAGACTGCCTGAACCCTTTAGTTCTGCTCAAATAATAACGCAACTGCCTATGAATATCCAAGGTGTGCAAAATCTTTTCCCTTTATTTTGGGGTTTGCATAAAAAGTAGGCAAATGAATAGTTTGGTTTAAGGCCACACTAGAAACCACTTTAGGCATAAAGGTAGGATTTATTAAAGATACCCTATCCTTATGAAAAATTAGGAAAGGCTCAACTGCCATAAGGGCCTGTAACTCAGAAACCCTTCTCGCAGAGGTAATGGCCAACAAAAAGCAGTCTTCCATGATAAAACTTCAATTCGGCAGTAGCTGCAGGCTCAAAAGGTTGTAGAGTGAGTTTCTCCAACACAAAATTGAGATCCCAAGCAGGAGTAGGAGCTCTCGTGGGGTCTTATGTTCTTTGCCCCTCTAAGAAATTGCTTAAACAAAGGATGAGAGAATAATGGAGGTCACAGTCATAGTGAGCAGAAATGGCTGCAGCATGAACCTTTATAGAGGAGAAAGACAAACCCTTGTCCAATAACTCAGTAAGGTACTGAAGAGAAACACTTAAATCAGGTTTGGAAACATCAAAGTCCTTTGCTTTGCTCCAAATAAAAAACCTCCTCCATTTATCAGCGTACACTTTCCTTGTACTAGGCCTTCTGGCCTCCAAAATAACATCCAAAACTTGTTGTGGAAGTTGAGACCCTCCAGGGTCTAGAACAGAATATGCCAGGCTGTTAGATGCAGAGACTGAATTTTGACATTGAGTAAGTGATTGCCCTCGAGTCAAAAGGTGAGGAATCGAAGGCAAAGGCCATGGAGGCTCCCGTACCAAACTTCTCAGCAGTGGGTACCAGTGTTGTCGAGGCCAATCTGGAGCTATTAAAATCATGGATGGCTTGTCCTGTCTGACCTTCAAGAGTACCTTTGGGAGGAGAGGCAGAGGTGGAAAGGCATAGACATGAAGATTGCTCCAACTGAATGACAGAGCATCCACCCTCCAAGCTGTGTGATGAAACCTTTTTGTGCAAAACTTTGGCAACTGGTAGTTTAGTGGAGAAGCGAACAGATCTATGTCTGGAGTCCCCCATAACACTGTCAACTTTCGAAATACATGAGGATCCAATTTCCACTCGTGGGGATCCACTATATGTCTGCTCAACACATCTGCTAAGGAGTTCTGTGCTCCTGGCAGAAACCTTGCCTGAAGATTTAGCTATAAACTGAGAGCAGTCTCCCACAAAATCATTGCTTGCCTGCAAAGAGGGTATGAATGTGTTCCCCCTTGCTTGCTGATGTACCACATGACAGTTGTGTTGTCTGTTTGAATCAACACCTGTCCTGGGAGAAGTAAATCCTTGAAAGCCATCAATGCAAATTGGACTGCTAACATCTCCTTCAAGTTGATATGCAAATGTTGAAGTCTGGCAGGCCACGTGTCTTGTACCCATTTTCCATTGAGATGTGCTCCCCAAGCTTTGTCTGAGGCATCTGTCGTTAGAATCTGACTCGCCTCTGGCCGGGTCACAGAGAGTCCCTTGTTTAGGTGACATTCCTGAGCCCACCACAAAAATTCCTTTTGAATGCAAGGTATTATTTGAATGACAGTGTCCACATCTTGGCAGTGTTGCGTCCATACATTTTTGAGATACCATTGAAGCTTCCTCATATGCAGTTTGGCATTGGGAAGCACCAGAATACAAGATGCCATGAACCCCAAGGCTTGAAGGACTGTCCTTGCAGTCAGCCTGGACCGAAGAGACAATTGATGGAAGTAAAGAGAAAGATTCTTTTGTTTGTCCGGGGTCAAAAAGGCCATCTGGGCTGCTGTATTCAGTCTCACACCCAGAAAGCACATGTCCTGAGAGGGCACTAGACTGGACTTTGTTTCGTTCACAGAATACCCTAGGCATCTTAACACTGCCATCACATACTGCAGATGATGAAGAAGTTCGTCCTTGTCTTGAGCCAGAATCAGGCAATCGTCCAAATAAGGATAAATATGAATTCCTCTCAACCTGAAGAAGGCTATCACTGGAGCCAGAACCTTTGTGAACACTCTGGGCGCAGTAGATAAGCCAAAGGACAATGCAGAGAACTGATAATGAAAAGCCCCAGCCCGAGCAGGTACTTTCTGCAACTGGGCCTGATAGGAACATGAAGATAAGCCTCTTTGAGATCCAGAGTTACCATCCAGTGATCTTTGCCCAGCAGAGGTAAAAGCTGTTGTAACGTCAACATTTTGAACTTTGGAATGTCCAGATATGTGTTGAGGATAGATAAATCCAAAATCGGTCTCCACGTGTTCCCTTTCTTTGGGACTAGAAACAGGCGAGAATAAAATCCTAGGCCCACTTCTGACAGGGGAACCGGTTGTACAGCTCCTATTTGAAGAAGTGAAGTAATCTGCTTGTGAGCCTCTAGCCTTTGCTGAGGAGGAACGTCTGGCATGCCTTTGAAAGGAGGCAAGGTATGGAAATAAAACTTGTAACCGTGGTGTATAATGTTCAGTACTTATTTGTCCTGGGTGATTAAAAGCCAGTTTTGTTTGAAGAGTGCCAGTCTTCCTCCCAAAGGTGCTGCCATGCAAGAAGAAGCTGAAAATGCAGGTCATTGGGCCTGTTTACGAAAGGACTGGCCCCTGCCCTCACCCGAAGATTGTGCAGGTGAACTCCATGTTCTAGGCCTGAAGGTACTCTGAGCTCTGCCCCTACCACGCCTAGATCTACCCCTAGACTGAGAATCAGAGGAAGGATACGTCCACCCCTTAGTAGGCCAATTTCTACTAAACTTTGGAGGCTGCACCTGCAAAAAATCTTTAACAGTCTGCATAGACTTAGCCTTGTCTTCCATTTTCTTCAAGACAGACTCCACAGGTGAACAAAGGCAAATTTAGATGGATAATTCCTCTGGAATTTAGGAATGGGGGACAAATACATGCTGCTATTCCTGCAAGGCCTTACCTATGCCCGAAGAGAATTAAAAATTTAGCAGCCACAGAAACAGAAGGTTATTGTCAAGAGGAGCATCCAACAATTTATTCTTAATATCATCAGGCAAAGGTTGGAGACAACGCCAAGAGTAACATCTTAAAAGAGAGCCAAAAACAGCAGCCCTAGAGGAGGCATCAGCTGCTTCACAACTATATTTAATAGAGTGGGGAACTATTTAGGAATGGGGGACAAATACATGCTGCTATTCCTGCAAGGCCTTACCTATGCCCGAAGAGAATTAAAAAGTTTAGCAGCCACAGAAACAGAAGGTTATTGTCAAGAGGAGCATCCAACAATTTATTCTTAATATCATCAGGCAAAGGTTGGAGACAACGCCAAGAGTAACATCTTAAAAGAGAGCCAAAAACAGCAGCCCTAGAGGAGGCATCAGCTGCTTCACAACTATATTTAATAGAGTGGGGAACTACCCGAGAAGTACAGCTCACTAACACAAGAGGGCCAAAACCTTTCAAAATCAGAGAGGTCTGAGAAGCCCGAGAAAGAAGGGCTTAGAACATACCTGATCATATGGGACTGGTAATTAACAGCCCGAAAGGGTAAGGTGAAAGCAGTATATACCTTTCAGCCTAGCAGTTCCACAGCTCTTCTGTCCTTGGCTGAAGGAAGTAGTTTAGCAGAAGGCAAAAGTTTAGAGGGTTTGTCAGAAGACAGAGACTACAGAAGGGTCAGCATGACATTTGTAGAGGAACTTGCACTCATCAGGCACCTTGTAAAATCTATCAGGATTCTTAAGGGCTGGAGGTTGATAATTCGGGGCCACAGAAGGTGCTAAAGAGGTATCTAGAAGTGCAGCTAACATTGATGGTACTGCAGGGAGCTTAGGGAACTCCATTGGGAGGAGCTCATTAATGCCCATTTTGAAAGCAAGAAACCTTAGAAAAGTCCCATTTAAAATATTCCATCATACGAGTAATAGTATCCCCAAAGCAGAGTTCAAGGGAGAATTTGGTCTAATAGAATCCTCTTTCTCAGAGCCATAATCTAAGGGAGAACGGATCAGAGAAGAGTATACCAAAGACTCTTCTCCAGAACTCGAATCCTCTTCAGAGGAGTCCTGCTCGCTGGGCTTCCTGACTGGGGTAAGATGACCCAAGGGGGAGCAGGCACAGAAAAGCCTTGAAGCCTCCCCAAGGAGATCAGTGCATTAAACAACCCCTGGGTAAAATCCTGCCATTTATTCTAAGGATCTTTAGCAGCAGAGGAAACTTACTTGTTTTTTGTTTTTTTCTTTTGCGGGGCATCTGCCCTAAAGTACCCTAGAAGTTTCAGACCTTTGCCTACACTCAACGTAGTAAGATCTCCTTCCAAACAAGTATCAGCAGCCCCTCTTCGTTTTGAAATAATCAGTCAAGGCTCCCCCTCAACATCTGGAGCAGATGCCTGTACAGCCTCTGAAGATGTGAGAGAAGTCGGATCCGTGCCGACCTCCAACAGTGTCACAGCAGAGGATTCTGACATAAATGGACATTCATCTGGGCTTTCACCAGCCTCGAGAGAAACATCCAGGGAAGACAGCATAGCAGCCAAAGCAGACCCAAGTTTCTTGGCTTTTTCTGGTCAGGCGGCTAACCTTCAGAATAGAAAGGATCCACCACAGAACCCTGCACCAACAACTTAAGACACTGGTTCTCTAGGTAAATGGACAAGAAGGACTGATGACTACTTAGGGTCCTAGAGACTAACGCTTGGCAGATGGAACACTGCATATGGTTGTTTGAAGCACCCAAATAGATGAGACACTGCTCGTGACTATCCTTATGAGGAATCTGCCTCCCACACTGATATTTTCCCTTTCTGGATGACATGTAAATTCACAAAATAAAGAAACAAAGATAAAAATAAACCCCAATGGGGCACTTATTTGAAACAGGACTCAATAACCAGCACAGAAGCTTTCAGACCAACGATCAATGATGGCGTTCAGACTGGCAGCAAAGAAGTTCTCAGATATGTACTTCCATGCATCACCTTTATGTCCTACACCTTGAGCAGGGAGCATAAGTGTGATGCATGACATTTATAAAAAACACAAGACTTTGGTATACTGGACGGACGTTGGACTACCCTGGCAGGGAATCCCTTTGGTAAAGAATACTGTAAAGATATCTACTATAGTCAGCATTTCAGTAAATTCCTCTTCCATGTGTACTTTCACTTGTTTCACAAACAGCACATTCTTGAGCAAAGCCTGGAAATGGGACACAGACCCTACTCTTTCAAAACAGATTCGGAAGGACAGTGGTGAGTGAGTACCAGCAGTGGAATCAAACCTGAACAAACAGCAGTGATTAACTTTCCTGACTACTTCCAAGTGATAGCTTAAAAAATATGGTCAATATTTTTCTGACTGCAGCAAAACTGGCAGTTGCTTCCTATACAGATCATGCAGTAAAACATCTGCAGATCTCTCTGGTTGTTTTAATGGAAAAGAAGGGGATGGCTATCACTCCTTATAAGTGTCATAGTCTCTCCCTCAGCATGTATGCCAGAACAATGAATTTCTTTCTTTCAGCTCTATTTACAAAGTACAAAGGGCATCAAAAACAGTATGTAAGGAAACCATTTCATCTGAAGTAAAATGCTTGGCTAAGAATACCAGAAGTGAAAAAGATGTATTAAATAAAAAAAAAACTATGACATCATCTATAATTCCCTTTTTTGTTCTATGTACTATGTTCATCATACACCACTGCTGCATAATAATTTTTGGGAGGATTATGTGGAAGGGTTGGATGCATGTAAATGCTACAGATGGGGGATGAGACCCTGCAGGACAGCAGGGGCAAATCCTGCCATTACCCTTAAAGAAGAGGACAAACTGTTTAGAGAAAGTGTGCAAGGAGGACCAAGTGGTTCTCTCTAACATGGCCTAGGCAGGCAAATCCTCTAAAGAAGGCAGCAGTAATTGCTGTAGCTCTGGCTAAATGAGCTTTAATGTAATCAGGTACCCTTTCACCATGGTGTTTGTAACAGAAGGCAATGCAGCTAGAGATCCAATCTGAGATAGTCCGTTTACTGACCGGCTTTCCTTCTTTGCTCAAAATCCTAAATTTTTTTTTGTTTTATCCCAGTAAAATCCAAACGGTCTATGGACATCCAAGGAATGCAATGTTTTCTCTCCTTTGTTCTGAGAGTTAGAGAAGAATACAGGCAAGTGGATAGCTTAGTTGAGAGACATCGGAAACTACGTTGAGCACAAAGAAAAGGGTTGGTTCATAAGGAGACTATGTCCTTATGGAAGATAAGAGTTATTTTCATGAGCACATGTAGTTCAGAAATTCTTCTAGTTGATGTGAGGGCCACCAAAATGGCAATCTTCCAGGTGATAAATTTGAAGTCAGTGGAGGCAGCAGGCTCAAAGGGCAGCTGAGTCAGTTTTTCTATCATAAAGTTCAGGTCTCCAGGGTGGCTCTTCTAGGGGGGGTCTGAGATGGAGGATACCATTTTGAAATCGCTTTAGGGTAAGATGAGAGAACAAAGGTGCGTGCACACTTAGGCATGGCCAAATTAGTAGACACATGGATTTGGCTAGAAAAGAAGGAAAGTCATTTTGAGTAGGAGTACTACTAGGTAGAATGGTCAGTTAAGATTACAAGGGTCATTGTCCTCTAGACCGGCACCAGTGGGAGAACCTTGCCCATTCTGAGATGTACGATTTCCGGGTACTGGGTTTCCTAGTCTTTTAGCATTAGCAAAATGCTCTTATCAAAAAGCTGTCTGGCGGGCATTTAGATCACATCATCCACCCTGCCAGCAACAGGGGTGTGTTGTGCTTTCTGTGAGAAGTCCACCTCTATTGGCAGCAAAAGTGTTCCCTTGGTCATGCTGTGGAGCATGGAGAACTAATGATGTCTGGGCCAGAAAGGTGTTATCAGGATCAAGCTCAGCCCATCCTCCCTAACATTTTGAACCATCGTGGAGATGAGGGATAGAGGGGGAAAAGCATACAGAAACGGATCTGTCCCAGGGAAGGAAATGGAATCTGTCATTCAGGCCCTGTCAAAGGGGCCCATCAGCAAACTTATGTTGAAATGTGTTCTTCTGAAATACCATGACAAGCCTGAAAAACACAAATTTTTCTAGCATCCATTCATGTGCTGTGCATCTATCACTGACCTGCTTGAGATGGTCTTCCAAGTGGCTTTCCGACGGTGGGAGCGGTCATCATGTATAGGTGGTAAGAGTATGCTCTTTCATTTGATATATCACATCACGGTGGTGTTCTCTGTCCTCAACAACAGAGTGCCTGCTGCCCATTTTTTTCCCATTCGTGTACAACCATCATTTCAATTTGACATGTTTTTTTATTAATGGACTGTCTCACCTTGCACCCCTCACTTCCCAAGTGGTCAGCTTAAAATCCAAGGGCTGTTGATGCTGACAGACACTTTTCATATACCAGTGGCTTTTTCTTGTGTAGTTTGGTCAAGAGTGCCATCTAAAAGCAATATGCTATATACTCTGGTGCTCTGAGGAGTTTTCTGGCTGTGGCAGATTCCTGCTGCATTATCAATTGCAAGTACAGGGTAAAGAAGATGATCTTCCCTTCAGGCAGAAAGGCATTTTGCAGCTTAAGAGTCCAAGAATGTTCCCAGAAAGGTTACTCTGATAAAAGAATGCACAATGGACTTTTTCAGCTTGATTAAGTATCCCAGACTTGACAGGTATTTCAAGGTCAGCTGGACTGAAGCATTTATTTCCTCCACAGTGAATGTCTAAATGAGGCATTTGTTCAGCTGGCGGTAAATATGGATGTCCTTTGTCCTGCAAAATGCTATTACTGGAGCGAGGCATTTGGTGAAAACTATGGAAGCAGTAGACAAGACAAAATGGCAATGCAGAAAATTGACAGGGAATATCCCCTCTTCTGAAGCAAAGGTATCTTCTGTACTCTTTAATTGCTATATGGAGGTTGGCAACTCTCAGGTCAAGAGTAACCATGACTACCTGTAGGGCAATCATCAGAAGTTGTTTCTGTAAGGTAAGCATTTTAAATTTTGGGACAATAAAAAAAAAACTTTGCTTTGAGAGCTCTAAAATGGGCCTCCAGAACTCTTTCTTCCTTCAGACCAACCTGGAGTAAAACCTTGTTCCAACATCTTTAGTGGGGACAAGTTCTATGGAACCGTGATTTCACAGGATTTGGATTCAAGCCTGAGCCTTCTGAAGTTTTTTTTTTTTTTGGAAGCAGAAGAATGCGTATGAACCTTGGAATAGAAGAACAGAACTGCATCTTGTATCCAGACCTATCAGATTTAGAACTCACCTGTCTTGGATAAGTCTTCTACTGTTCAAAATGGAGAGAGTCCGCCTCCTAGTCTTGGAAGGGAGCTCTGAATTTGGGGTAGCATTTTCCTGGCAGTGGGGTGGGGGTGGGGGGGCAGGGATGTGCTTTTCCGAGTCACAGCTGTGCCCTGCTGGGTCACAAGAACTGGGACCCTCAAGGTCTGATCTTAAGTGTCAAGTTTTCCTCTTTTTTTTTTTAAAACAAACAAACAAATCAATTGTAAAACAAACAACTATTTAGATAGATCCACAGCTGACCAATACATCAAAGTTAGACATCAACAATTAATACTGATCAAGTCCAAGTTTATGCCAAGATTTATATGAATGCATAATATTAGAAGTTCTTATCTTTATAGTGTGCAAGTCACTGCTGCAGTCCTAACCCATTGGGTTATCCATGCTGTGGTAACCCTCAATCGGTCCCAATACCAGAGTCAAGGTTTTGTGCGTCAGCTGCTATCGCTTTGCTGGGTGATGTCAGGTTGTCAGAGACAAAGGAGAGCAGGCGACGCATTACCCCAATTTTTCTTGCCTTAACCAACCAAAGTCGACCAATTTTAATAATTATTGGTAGCCCTGGGGTCAGAGACCCCCATAAAAATGCATCTCTCTAAGGAAAGCAGATATCGGGGGGAAGGAGGGAGGGAAAGCATAACTGCAGCAGTGAATACACTCGAACATCTACATTTATGGTAAGTGTACACAACTGTACTATATTCTTCATGTTTCCCTGCTGCAGTCCTAACCATTGGGAAGATTCCCAAAGCTGAGGAGAAGGGTGGAAGGTTGATAGAAACAAGATTGGGTGAGCATGCCCTGCAGAATTGCAGAGGCAAACCCAGCCCTAGCTTTTGGGAATAGGTTCAGATGGTAATGTTTGGTGAAGGTATGGACTGAAGTCTATGTGGCAGCTTCCAGGATGTCCTTTGTGGGTACTCCTCTAAGGAATGCTGTGGAAGTACAGGTCGCCATAGTGGAATGGGTTCTGATGATCCTATGGAGTGGTTTTCCATGTCAGGAGTAGCAAAACTGGATGCCGTATGCTAGCCATTTGGAAATTGTCTGTTTGGATACCGGTTTCCCCTGTGCCCCTGTTTTAAAGCTGACCAAGAGCTGAACAGCTTTCCTGAATATCTTTGTATGATCCAGATAAAATATGAGTTGCCTGTGCACATCCAAAGAATGCAGTATCCTTTCCCCCTTGTTCTGAATGTTAGGGAAGAAGGTGGGCAGATGGCTGGCCTGTTTGAGGGGAACATCCGAAACCACCTTTGGCATGAAGGAGGGATTAGTTTTCAGGAGACCCTGTTTGCATGGAAGATGATAAATGGATCAATGGCCATTAAGGCTTGAAGCTCTGACACTCTTCTGGTTGAAGTAATAGCCAGGAGATAGGCAATCTTCCAACAGACTTACTTTAGGTCTGAGGATGCTGCAGGCTCAAAGGGAGGCAGAGTAAGCTTTTCTAAAACATAGTTCAGGTCCTGGCTGGGGTGGGCTGTCTTCTAGGAGGCCTGATATTAGAGGCTCCTCTAAGGAATTGTTTGATAAGAGAGTGGGAGAACAATGGCTGTTCTGTATCAAAGTGTGCCAAGATGGCAGAGGCATGGATCTTTATGGAGGAAAAGGAGACCCTCTTATTAAGAAGCTCAGCAAGATAATCTAGAAGAGGAATGGAGGGCAGATGTATGGCTGCCCCCTTGGACTGGCACTAGGAGCAGAATCGTTTCCATTTTCCAGCGTTTTCTGGCTTCTGTGATGATGTCAAGGACTTGCTTAGCATAGATTCCTTATTGGTTTTGGTATAATACGCCAATGCTGAGAGCTCTGGGTGCAGCACTGTCTCACCCACCCCCCCCAGGATAGCAAGTGAAGTATCAGAGGAAGCTGCCAGGGGGCTGGTGAGATAGGCTGTGCAGCAGTAGGTACCAATGCTGTCTGGCCAATCTGGGGCAATGAGTACTGCTCTTGGTTTTTCTTCCCTTATCTTGGTTAATACTTTTGGGGTGAGGGATAGAGGTGGGAATGAATACACAAAGAGGGTATTCCAAGGAAAGGTCAGGGCATCAACCTTCCAAGCCAAGTGACAGTACTCCCTGGTGCAGAATTTCTGTACTTGGTGATTTAAATGAGAGGCAAAGAGGTCCACTTGGGGGGGGGTTCCCCATGTGTGGGTAATTTGCAGAAACATGTCTCTGTGGATTTGCCATTCATGTGGGTCCAGTAGGTTTCTGCTTAGGTGGTCTGCCAGGGTGTTGCTGATGCATGGTATGTATTGGACTATAAGATGCTGTCCCCATGGATGAGGCTGCTAGCCACAGGTTCATGGCTAGTCTGCACAGGGGCAAGATTGAATCCCTCCCTGTCTGTTGATGTACCGCATGACTGTGGTGTCTGTTTTATGAGAAGAACCCCTGGTTTGAGGTAGGGCTTGAAGGATGCCAGACACTTTTGCACTGCTATCTTTTCCTTTTGGTTGATGTGCAAGGGTAGTATTTGTGCATCCCAGAGATCTTGGCCGCATCTGTCTTCTAGGTGGACGCCCCAGGCTATGTCCAAAGCATCTGTACTTATGGTCTGGTCTGATGGACAAAGAGTGAATAGAAGTTCCTTGTCCAGAGCACAGGCCTGGGCCCACTACAGGAACTCGGATCTTATGCAAGCGATCACAAGCAGGGAGATGTCCAGAGATTGTGAGTGTTGACACCATACGTTCTTTAGGCACCAGTGAAATTTCCTCATGTGCAGTCTGGCCAGAGGTACCAGGAGGATGCATGAGGTCATGTTCCCTAGGAATTTCCTGGCAGAAAGCTGGGTTTGGAAGGTCAGAATAGTGAAGTATTTTCTGGGGACAGAAAGGCCATTTGCTATTCTGTGTCCAGTAAGGCTCCCAGAAAAAAAAAAGTTATGTACTCGCCATAACGTTCCATCCGAGTAGTTCTACTTCATTTGTCTTCAACCTGTGGGTCCTCGGATCCATACTGGATCTGACACGGCCGCATTTTCCAGCTAAGGCTCAAAGCGCCATGCTCCTTCCCATACCCATAATGCCCCATATCTCCCTTCAGATAGAGTTTGCTGCCTAACAGATAAATACTCAACCAAATAACACCTTATCCTCCAACACAAAATATCACCAAAAAACTTTAGCCCTGACATAACCAAAGATCCCAGCAATAATTGTCCAATACAAAGGACATATTGTATCCCAAAGGATAAGGTTAGGGGGAAGGGGGGACGGACGGTTGAAGACAAATGAAGTAGAACTACTCAGATGGAATGTTATGGTAACTTCTTTATCTGAAGTAGTTTACTTCATTTGCTCTTCAACCTGTGGGACAGAGTCCCCAGCTACCTAACTCTTGGGAGGCCCTCATGGAAGGATATTCCGGAGCACCAAAGGATGCTCTACTCCTAGAGACCAAATCTGGTTTATAATAAGAAATAAAAGTGTGACATGAGGCCCAAGTAGCAGCTGAACAAATCTCATCCAGAGAGACCCTAGAACAATAGGCTGCTGACATAGCCATAGATTGGGTGGAATGAGCCTTCACACTTCCTGAAGAGACAAACCTCTTGAGTAAGCCCAGCCAATGCACTGAGAAATCCAGCAAGCAATAGTCACTTTTGAGACAGGTTTGCCCAAAAAGGGCTTGGCATAGGACACAAACAGCTTATCAGACTTGCGGAAAGGTTTAGCCCTGTGCAAATAAAACCTCAACTGCCTGTGTACGTCCAGTAAATGTAATTTGTATTCCCCTTTGTTCTGGTAGTTCGGAAAAAATACTGGTAAATTAATAATCTGATAAATATTGGCCTCCTAGGCTACCTTGGGAAGAAAGGACTGGTTAGTGTGTAGTGATCCTCTATCCTTGTGAAAGATCATGTAAGGGACTCTGATAGAAAGAGCTTGAAGCTCAGACGCTCTTCTAGCAGAAGTAATCACAACCAAGAAGGCAGTTTTCCAGGTCAAAAATTGTAGATCCACAGATGCCGCAGGCTCAGAAGGAGGGGAAACCAATGCCTGCAACAACAAAGTGAGGTCCCACAGTGGAATGGGATCCTTAACTGGGGTCTGAGAAGAAAAGCACCACTGAGAAAGGTTTTACAAAGTTTAGAAGAAGCCAACAAAGACATGTCCACCCAAACATGAAAATTAGAAATGGCGGTTAGGTGGACTTTCACCGTTGAGGAACTAGCACCTTGATAAAAATGCTAGCTAGAAAATCTAAAACCGCTGAAAGTGGTGCAGTGAAAGGGTCCAAAGACCTCTGAATGGCCCAAATAGAAAAACATTTCCATTTACTGCAATATACTTTTCTGGTGGGCGATTTATGAGCCGCCACCAGAATGGATTTAACAGGAGATGAGACTGGGAGTCCCAAGAATCATGGGAACCGTAGAAGCCAAGCAGTGAGCTTCAGACTGTCCAGATGTGGATAAGCAGTCCCCACGGGGTGTGAAAGCAGATCGAGGACAGGATCCAAGGTCCATGGTGGAACAACCAGGTGAGACCTGAGTAAGGGAAACCAAACCTGTTGAGGCCAGAATGGGGCGATGAGGATTATAGTGCTCCCCAGCCTTTGAGCTTTCTGCAGAAACTTCGACATGAGGGGGAGAGGTGGAGAGACATAAAGGAGCCCACTAGGCCAAGCATCAATCAGAGTGTGTCTGGGGGCTTCTCCCGGAGGGGGGTTCAGAGTGAAAAACTCATTGCATTTCGCATTGGAAGGAGATGCGAAGAGATCGCAGCAAGGATGACCCCACTCTAGGAAGATCTGTTCCACTACTGAAGGCTTCAGAGACCACTTATAAGCCATCAGGATGGATCTGCTGAGCCTGTTGAGATGTTGGACCGTGCCGGGATGTGCAATGCCACCAGAAAATGTCCGGTGGAGACTGTCCATTCCCACACTCTCATGGCCTCTCGACATAAGGGATAAGATCTGATGCCCCTTTGTTTGTTGATATACCAGACCACTGACATACTGTCCGTCTGAACTGCAATCGTTCCCAGAGGAAGATGAGCATGGAGGGGATGCAATGCAAGAAGAACCGATCTCATCTATAGAACACTGATGTGCAGATAGGTCTCGGAAGGGGACCAAGGGTCCATGGTCACTGTGGCTTGTGGTAAAGGAGGTTGAAAAGGACGTCCCTTGAGGAGATCCGGGGACTGAATCCACCACCCAAGGGAATCACCTGCACGCTTTTCAAATTCTCACTGGAAAGGACAAGGGGAGGTCAAACAGTGACCACTGAACTGCTAGAGTCCACTGCAGTACCCTCATGTGAAAGCATGCCATGGGGAGAAGATTTATCGTGGCCGCCATAGAACCTAAAGCTCTTAACACTGCTTCGGCTGTTGGTAAATGGATCTGGAGAATGTGTAAAACATTTAGCCTCAAGCTGTGCATCCTGTCTGAGGTGAGGAACACCTTCGATTGTATGTAGTCCAGTGTATTGAGTCCAGGCATGCCCCAATGAAATCTAGAATCTGAACCAGGTGAAGAGCAGACTTGTTCACATAGATAGTATTGGCCAACTGAAGGAAGGAGTCCCTGGCTTGACACAGCAGATGCTCTGAGGGGGCGGTAAAGAGTCAATCGTCCAGGTACAGAAAGACCTGAATGGCCTAAAGCCTCAAGTAAGCTGCTACCACTGCCATTACCTTGGTAAACACTCGTGGGGCTGTGGTGAGACCAAAGGGGAGGGCTCGAAATTGGTAATGACTGGCTCCCAGCCAGAAGTGAAGGAACCACAGGGAGCACCTGTGCATTTTGATGTGATAGTACGCATCCTGTAGGTCGATTGAGCATATCCAGTCTCTGTCCTGTAGATAAGGCAGAATAGACTGAATCGCGACAATCCAGAATTTTGTTTTGGTTACTGACAGGTTCAATTGGGACAGATCCAATATTGGTCTGAGGTCCCCCGTCTTTTTTGGCACTAAAAAACATGGATTAAACCGGTACCGGACTGGGTCTGGGGGGAGCGGTTGGATGACTCGTTTTCTCAGCAGTGAGTATACCTGCACTGCTGCTTCCTCCCGCTGCGTGGGTGGGACATCTGGGAGGGTTTTGTTGGAAGGCGGTAAATCCTTGAAGGGAATGAAATATCCTCTGGATATGACCCGCAGCACCCACTGATCTGTAGTGATGGACTCCAATGCTAGTGGGTGGAGCAACAGACGACCCCCGACTGCCTCCAGAGATGGACAGCCAGGCAACCCCTCAGGGTTGTTTGTCAGGGTTTTCCGAGAAAGGTTCTCGGGACCCAAAATTCCTAGGACCCCCTCTGCCTCTAGGGCAGCATCTATCGTATCCTCCTCTGCCCCTGTGGGAAGGTGAGTCCTGAGCTTCCCGAGAAAATGCCCGAGACTTGCGGTACCACATCATCTTTTGGCCTCGCTGGTTCCTGGAAAAGGACCTTTGAGGCAGTAAGAAGCAGATTCTGACGGAAGACGGTGTCTTCCGGTCCTTCTTGCTCTGAATCAAAGTCTCTCCATCTTCCAAAAGACGGAAGAACCATCATAAGGGACATTGGTAAAAGAAGGCTTGAAGGGCTCCGAGCACCGACATAAGCAGAGCCAGGAGTAATGCCAGATGGCAACGCCTGACACCATCGCCGGTGTGACTTCCTCCGTATCATAGGAGAGGAAACGCATGGACATATTGGCTACAGATTTTAGGGTGGCCATTTGTGCATTGAACTTCTTCCTATCCTCTGTCAACATGGACCCTGGGGTCGACAAAGACTTTCTTGACTAGATCTCTCTGGAGTCAAATAATGTGTGCCATGTAGTTCAGCGCCATCACACAGGTCACTGAAGCATAAACTCACTTCCCAAAATGATCCAGCATCCCTGACTCTTGGTCAGGCGGATGGGACTGTGGAACTCTCCTGAGCGAGTTCCTTCTTGGTGGCCACCGCCACCAGCATAGCATCTACAGTGGACCCCTTGCGCCAGTGTAATTTGTCTGCAGGAGGGCTTAAGACCTTGTCTGGGTGCTTGGGTATTGGCTCTACAGTGTCCAGCTCCTTCCAAGCCCTAGATCAGGGGTCTGCAACCTTCACTATCAAGAGCCATTTTTGTCCCCTCTCCCACCAAACAAAATTCAATGGAAGCCTCAAAACTCATTTGACCCCTAAAATGAAGATAAAGTTTTAAATATAGTTATTACACTAAACATAAAAGAACTGAGTTTATAAGAGCAATATTTAAAATCCGTCCCTATTTTTGTTCCTTTGTTGGGATTGGTGTGTGTCTGTGTGTGTCTGTGTGTGGACAACACCATAAATAATTGAGCACAAAGGCCCAAAATAGGCACACTTTTTAAATACTGCTCTTACAAACTTAGAATGTTGATAGAATAACAGATTTTGCATTAGGTTTCTGAAGGGTATGAAGTCTGAAACTCAACTGTATTTTTTCTGACTTCACCCTTCAATGACTTGCCAGAAAAACACAATTTTATGAGAAACGGATCAAAAGTATGAGGCAAAAGTCAGGACATTTTGCAAAAATCTGCACAGTTGAGAGGTAACTGTGTGTGTGTAGAAATGCATGTTAAGAGAAACAAGTTCATAGAGCAATATTTAAAGTCCGTCCCTATTTTTGTTCCTTTGTTCCCCTTTACTTGTAGCTCTATCCAGATTTCTTGTGGTAAGACTTTTGAGAGGTATGAAACCCTTTCAGGAGATGCTGCTACTACCAGGGGATCGTTTGATCACTCTGTGTGGAATACATGGCAACAGAAATTGTGTTATTCCAGCAAGTTTCTAAGAGCAATATTTAAAGTCCATTACTCGATCAGTGTGTGTGTGTGTGTGTGTGTGTGTGTGTGTGTGTGTGTGTGTGGTATAGTGGCCATTAATTTTCAAAGCTACAGGGAGCCACTGCAGAGGGGTGAAGGAGCCATATGCGGCTCCAGAGCAGCAGATTGCAGACACCTGCCCTAGATGTTGTTAAACCCACGAGGGGATCAGCAGGAGGGGACACGCAAGAGGTAGACGGACCCAAGACAAATGGCTCCAGAAACACGGACTCGTCAAAGGTTGGTTTTGGGGTGGACCATGCCCCTCTTTGGCAGAGGATCTCCTTGATGTCTCCAAAGGAGACATCCTCCGGGGGTGATGTTGGGGAACCTTCCCCTTCATCCAGCTCCGTGTCTTCTGTGAAGGACTCTGGAGGAGAGTCCCAAGTGTCTCCTTTTGCATGTATGCTTGCAGGGGAGCTCCTCAGGGGGACTCTCTGGGGAGATCTCTTAAGCGGGTTGATCCAAGATGGAAAGTACAGTTTTGTACCTACCATAAATGTAGATGTCCGATAGGAATGCATCTGCAGTCCTTACAAATGTGTTGTCCTGTCGTCAGGCAGCCCTTCGGTCGGCCGGATTCCAAAGTCTGGGTCTGGCCTCGGCTGGTGTCGCACTTCACCCGACGTCATAGCTGCAGTTATTCGGGTATAAAGGCATCAGCCGACGCCATTTTCCTCAGTGTTTCTTGCCCCAGATGCCAGGTGCCCTCTAGGAAGGCTAAATTTGGATAAATGCAAATGATTCCAAATAGTAGAAAGCAAACAAAAAATAAGCATGTATGTACATATATACAAACAAATACACCATAATAGATTCCCCCAGCTAGCTACAAGATCGGCAAATACCCTAGGAGTACCACAGAGGGGAAGGAGGGTGGGTAATCCTGACTGCAGATGCATTCCTATCGGACATCTACATTTATGGTAGGTACAAAACTGTACTATGTCCTTCAAGGATGCATCTGCAGTCCTTACAAATGGGTAGAATACCATAGCCAAACTGGGGGAGGAGGAGAAATAAAATTATGGTGTAGTTAAGATCCCTTGCGTATAAAGGTAAATTATAATGCTTGGCAAATGTATGCACGGAGCTCAAAGTAGCAGCCTCTAAAATGTCTTTGGTAGCCACTCCTCGTAGAAAAGCTGTGGTAGTGGCTGTAGCCCTTGTAGAGTGAGGCCTGATGTTTTCTGGAGTTTTCTTCCCATGGTAGGAGTAACAAAATCTAATGCAATTTCCTATCCACTTAGAGATTGCCTGTTTTGAAATTGCTTTTCCTTCCATTCCTGTTGCATATGCTACCAGTAGCTGGTCATTTTTTCTATTGCCCTTGTTCCTGTCCAGGTAGTAGCGTAATTGTCTATGCACATCCAAGGTATGCAACAGTCTTTCGCCCCTGTTCTGTGGGTTGGGGAAGAATGTAGGTAGGTGGATAGCCCGATTCAAAGATACTCTGGAGATCACCTTAGGCATAAAAGTAGGATTAGTTCTCATGGATACTCTATCCTGATGGAAGATCAGGAAGGGCTGTACTGCCATTAGTGCCTGTAGCTCAGATACCCTTCTTGCTGAAGTGATTGCCAGCAGGAAAGCAGTTTTCCATGATAAGTATTGTAATTCTGCTGTTGCTGCTGGTTCGAAAGGAGGAAGTGTCAATTTTTCTAGCACAAAGTTCAAGTCCCATGCTGGCAATGGTGGTTTCCTAGGTGGTTTTACATTTTTAATTCCTCTCAGAAACTGCCTGAGCAGAGGATGTGAGAAGACTGGAGGGTCCAAGTCATATTCTGCTGAAATAGCTGATGCATGAATCTTAATGGAAGAATAGGACAGGCCATTGTGGAAGAGCTCTGCCAAGTATTCCAGGATGTTGGCTATGTTTACCAGTAACACATTTTCTCCTTTTGCAGTACTCCAAATGAAATATCTTTTCCATTTTGCTGAATAATTTTTTCTTGTTGAGGGTCTGCGAGCCTCCAAGATAATGTCCTTAACCCTTTGGGATAAATTTGGGTTATTTGTTCTTATGCAATGTTCCAGGCCGTCAGCTGCAGTGTTTTCAGGTTTGGATGCAGGGTGTTGTAGTTGTTCTGTGTTAACAGCAAGGGAACAAGGGGTAGAGGCCATATTTGTTCCCGAGACATGCTCCTCAGTAATGGATACCAATGTTGTCTTGGCCAGTCTGGAGCTATCAGAATGATCCTTGGACGGTCCTCTTTGATCTTCAATAGCACCTTGTGCATCAAAGGAAGTGGTGGGAATGCATATGCTGTCAGGTTTTTCCAGCTGAAAGATAGGGAGTCCACCTTCCAAGCAAGTGGGTGATACGTCCTTGTGCAGAATTTCTTTAGTTGGTGATTGTGTGGGGATGCAAATAAGTCTATTTGTGGGAGCCCCCATTTTCTTGTAATGGTTTTGAAGATGTCCGGATGCAGCATCCATTCGTGGGCATCCGTGGTAGTTCTGCTTAGTATGTCTGCTAGAATGTTTTCTTTTCCTGGGACAAAAATTGCTTGTAACTGAATGTTGTAGCTCAGGGCCACATTCCAGAGGTCCATTGCCATCCGGCATAGAGGGTACGAATGTGTGCCTCCCTGTTTGTTGATGTACCACATAACTGTGGTGTGTCGAAGAAATGGTCTGAATGCCTGAATTGCCAGTTTTACTGCCAGCATTTCCTTTTGATTTATGTGTAGGTGCAGCTGGTCTTGAGTCCATAAACCTTGAATGCACTTGTCCAGCATGTGGGCCCCCCAACCGAGGTCTGAGGCGTCCATTGTGATGGTTTGGCTTGGTTGAGTGTTGTGGAAGGGCAATCCTTTGTTTGATTGGCAGGCCTGAGCCCACCATTGGAATTCTTGCTTCAGGCATGGAATTATTGGAATTTGGGTTTCTAGGCTGTGCTTGTGCTGAGACCATAAATTCCTTAGGTACCACTGTAACTTTCTCATATGCAGTCTGGCATGTGGAACCAATATTATGCAGGATGCCATGAAACCCAAGGCTTGCAGGACTTTTCTTGCTGTTAGATGGTTCTGCTTTGTTAATGCCAAGAAGTAGAGAGGGAGTTGCTCCTGTTTTTCTACTGTTAGGAATGCCATTTGTTTCGATGTGTCTAGCTCTGCACCCAAAAAGGTTATCCTTTGGGATGGTATCAGCCTTGACTTTTTTATATTGACTGTGTATCCCAGAGCTTGTAGTAGGTAAATGACCCTCTTCAAGTCTTCTGCTAGCTTGTTTTTGTTGTCCGCTTGTATCAGGCAGTCGTCCAGGTAAGGGTAGATTTGTATTCCCTGAAGCCTGCAATGAGCAATTACTGATGCCAGGCATTTCGTGAACACTCTGGGCGCAGTAGATAAGCCAAAGGGCAATGCTGAGAATTGATAATGCTCTGATCCTGCAAGAAATCTGAGGTATCTTCTGCAATTTGGTCGTATGGGGACGTGCAGGTATGCCTCCTTGAGATCTAGAGTTACCAGCCAAGACTCCTTGCCCAGCATGGGAAGAAGTTGCTGTAGGGTCAGCATTTTGAAATTTGGAACTATGAGGAATGTGTTTAAAGCGGACAGGTCGAGAATAGGTCTCCATTTGCTTTCTTTTCTTGGTACCAGGAAGAGTCTGGAGTAAAATCCCTGTCCTTGCTCCATAGATGGTACCTTTTCCACAGCTCTCATCCTTAATAATTGAGTTATTTGTTTTAGAGCTTCTGCCTTTTGATTTGGAGGTAGGTTTGGCATTCCTCTCTTCCCTGGTAGAGTATGGAAGTGAAACCTGTAACCTTGGTCTATCGTCTGCAAAATCCACTTGTCTCTTGTGATGTAATGCCAGTTTGCTGAAAATAAAGCTAGCTTTCCGCCCAAGGGTGCTTCTAGTTGTTCCCTGGTAGGCGGTGCTAGAGCCAAGTCACTGTGATTGTCCTGTAGTAGTGGTGGTGGCTGTGTCTGTGGCTGCACCGCTGGTTGTTACCCTGCCACTGGCGTCCCCTGTAGGCACCCCTGGATTGGCTTCTGCCTCTTGAACGCCTATTCCTGCCTCTCTGAGCTCTGGAGGAGTCTGGAAAGTACCAATTCTTGGAGGGCCAATTCCTGCTAAACCTTGGAGGTTGGACCTGTAAGAAATCTTTCACTGTATGGACAGATTTTGCCTTCTCTTCCATCTTCTTCAGCACCTGTTGTGCAGGAGAGCCAAACAAATTGATCTTGTCCATGGGAGCATCTAGTAGTTTTGATTTGACATGGTCTGGTAAGGCCTGCTCTTTTAACCATGCATGCCTTCTGATAACTGTGCCAGTCATGGCTGATCTAAAGGAAGCCTCCAGTGCATCATAGCCGCATTTTAAGGAATGGTTACTGACTTGCTGAATGTTATGTACCATTTCCTGAACAGATTTTTTGTCTAATGGTTCATCCGAGGACAGTTTTTTGGTTAACTAGTCTAGCATAAATTCTTGATACTGGATCATGTGGAATTAACAATTCAAGGCCCTAGCTGAAAGACTAGCAGAAGTGTAAACTTTTTTACCCCATCTCTCTAAGGAACTGGATTCCCTTTCAGAGGGGAGGGGGTTTTTGGCAGAGGTAGCTGCTACAGCCTTAGGACCCTGGGAGATAGTCGCTGGATCTGCAAAGGGAGCCTTATACAAATGGTAATGCGTGTCCGGGACCCTGTAGTACCTATCGGGCTTAGCAGGGGCCGGAGGTAGAGAATCAGGAGCAGTACAAGCATCATTAAATGCATCATCTACAACAGAAAGAACTGGAGGTATGGCTAAAGGCCTATGTTGTGGTAAATGCAGAAAAGTTCTAAGCCTTTTTCTGGAGTCTGAAAAATCCTGGCCCTGCCACTGAAATTGTTCCCTCATAGCATGCAAGGTTTCCCCAAAGGAAAATTCCTCAGGCGGAGAGGCAGAAGGAATGGACTCTTCAGCATCAGAGTCTTCATAAGGGGAGAAATGAGCCTCTGGAGGGTTTGTATTATCTGAATCATCAGAGGAATCATCTGCTGAAACAGGTTCAGGGGGCTCTGCCCTAGGCCTCTTCTCTGGAGGTGGATGAGAGGCCCTGTCTGGGTGAGGTGGGGATCCCCGGATTAAAGAAAAGAGGTCCTCTGCTAAACTAAGCATTTGTGAACTAGAGCTAGGCCTGTGAGAGGGGGTCTTAGCAGGCACAGATTTAGTAGTTTTAGCTGCTTTAGCCCTGGCAAAGGCCTTAATGGACATGGATGCAGGTGGCCTAGCAGCTCCACGTGCAGGGGTAGAAATATCCAAGGGGATAGTATCAGATAATTCCTGAGAAACTGTAAGAGCAGGAGTGATTTCAGAAGCCGATTCCACCAGGTTGGAAGAGGCCTCGGTAGGAGGTAAGTTTTCGGCTGAAGGAAGGACCACTTGCTCGGTTTCAGCCGAAACCGAGACACTCGCGGTTGGCTTAACTTGGTTTCGCTGTCGGTCCTTTTCCTTGCGCTTTTTAGATATTTGTGTAGTTGGAGGATCCGACGGCATAATATAAGCAAAATCGGAGCCGAAAAACTCCTCGGCAAATTCCGACCGACGTCTAAGCATCCGTCGGTTAAAAGAAGCACAGGCTAGACAAGCTGCTACCGTCGTGGTCTGGGCCTAAACAAGGTAAGCAGTAAGAGTGGAAATCTTTATGAGGTATTTGTTTCCCACAAGTTAAACAGTTATTCACTTTTTCTGACATCGGCTGAGGCAAGAAAGAGTCCCCAACGGGTACTTAGCTTTAGAAGTCTTCGGTAGTAGTAATCTCTGGTTCTGACCGACCGGCACTTGCGAACAGCTTCTGCAAGAAAGACTGAGGAAAATGGCGTCGGCTGATGCCTTTATACCCGAATAACTGCAGCTATGACGTCGGGTGAAGTGCGACACCAGCCGAGGCCAGACCCAGACTTTGGAATCCGGCCGACCGAAGGGCTGCCTGACGACAGGACAACCCATTTGTAAGGACTGCAGATGCATCCTTGAAGGGCATCATCCTGGGGCATTACAGCTAAGGGCCATCTCTGATAGGGCAAGATGGTCAGACCTGCACTCAAGGCCAGGGGGGTCTGGATGGACCCCGAAGACAAAACAGTCAGTGGTCTTGACCCTGCGAGAAGCCTCTCCACCAGGTCGAATGCAGAGGGGGAACGGACCTCCTGGGCTGAACTAGTGGACGCCACTCCCCTCTGATCGGACCAGGGAGTCTGAGCCGAGCATCTAGAAGCCAAGACGCCAAGGGGGATGCTTCTCTCCAACAAGCAGAGAGCACACCCTCGGATCCAACCCTGATGCTACACCTCCGAGACCTTGGATCCGATCTAGTCGGATCTGACACACTCGGGCACTGGCTGGTGTCGAGGTACAAGGTACCATCGGCACCAACCCCTCAACTCAGACAGTCCTCAGATCCAACAGCTCCGAAACAGAGGGTTGGATGGGAGAAGGAGTGATAGGTCTACACAGTGGTTGGAAGGCACCCACTCCGGTGGGAGAAGGCCCTGGCAAGACCCCAATCTGGATTTGAGTGAGTATAAATCCCCACATCATCTTGTCCATCTTCGCTTCAGATAAGCTCTGGGTAGAGCGGGAGGACAGCCCCAAAGTGGGCCGGGAGAGCCGGTGGGGAGAAGGCCTATGGGGCAACCGGCTAATTAGAACTTCGGGCTTGGGGACCTGAGCCGAGAGGAAGCAGGCCTGGAAATAGGCTTAGCCTACAGCGGAAGGATGGCCTCCGACAAGCTGTCAGGAGAGTGCTTGCGAGGCTGGTCTTTCTTGACCTTATCCCCTTCCCCAGACCTTTTGGCAGGAGGGTGAGTCCCAGAGGCCGAGGAAGGGAAGAAGCAGCAGCAGCTGCTACTTTCTTAGATGGGGAAGGTGGGACGTCCGTCCCAGCAGTGGAGGGTAACTGGCCCTTGGACAGTTTGTCCCACCTGTCCTTGAGTGCTCTGGGGTTAAACCCGGTGCAAATAGGACAGGGGGACTAGAGGTGAGCCACATCTAAACAAACCACGCACAGTGAAGCCATCCACTGGGGAAAGCTTATGGCCAGTGTGCCATCTTTTGAGGCTAGGCTTTGGGGTCGTCTGCCATACTCTAAACCTGTTCACACGGAGGACGGGCACACACACACACACACACACACACACACACAGAAGGAAAGAGAAGAGGGAGGAAGACAGAAAAGCCTACAAGAAGCAAGCTATGAAGAACCCCATGAAGGTACATTAAAGGTTAGGAGTGAAAGGGATAGTCAAAGTCAAAAAGTTTACAATTTACGCTATCAAACTGCACAGGAGCTTGGATCATGCTTCTTTCTCTCAGGCGGCAAACGAGATCTGAAGGGAGACAGGGGGCATTATGGGTAGGGGAGGAGCATGGAGCTCAAGAGGCGTAGCTGGAAAATGTGGCCGTGTCGGATCCGATATGGATCAGAGGACCTACAGGTTGAAGAGCAAATGAAGTAAACTACTTCAGATTATGATTTTCCTGGCAGGTGTCTATTTTTGTCTGTTTCTGATTTCCTTTCATTGATAGTGAACCCCAGAGGTGAGTAGGGTTTTTACAAATGAGAGGTGCTGCAGGAGCAGTTCCTTGCAGTCTGCCTGGATGAGACAGTAGTTCAGGTAAGGGCAAATCTGTGCACCGCTTTGTCGGCAAAAGGCAATAGCAGGAGCTAGACATTTGGTGAATACCCTGGGAGCAGTAGATAAACCAAAAGGCAAAGCATAGAATTGAACATGTAGTGATCCTGCTCTGAAGCACAGGAATTTTCTGCATGATTCCCTTATTGAGATGTGCAGGTAAGCATCCTTTAGGTCTAAAGTGACCATCCAAGCTTTGTTTGGCAGCATTGGTAGAAGCTGTTGTAAGGTAAGCATTTTGAATTTTGGGATTACCAGGAAGGTATTTTGAAAGGATAGGTCCAGGATGGAATGCCAAGTCCCCTCTTTCCTGGGAACAAGGAATAGTCTGGAATATAATCCTTTTGCAACTTGTTCAGGAGGTACAGGTTCTACTGCCCCTAAGGATATTGGGTTTTGCACTTGTTTTAGTGCTTCTGTCCACTGGTTTGGAGGTAGGTCTGGGTACCCCCTTGGAGGTGGTAGTTCTTGAAAATTGAATTTGTACCCCTGAGCAATGATTTTAAGACCCACTGATCTTTTGTTATACAGTTCCAATTTTCTCTGCATAGAGCTAGTCTTCCTCCTAGCTTTTGGTGTGGTGGAGGCAGGCAGAGATGGGAAAGGTAGTCACGGAGTGTTTTTTTCCATACAGGGTTGCTTTTGAACTCCCTGCTCTAGTGTTTGAGGGGGGCCACTGTTTAGTTCTTGGCTGGCCCTGAATCTGAGTCCTTGTGGGTCAGTCCCTACGGGTTTTTCCTTGCGTCTGCCTGTTGGGTGCAGGAAAGGACCATTGTTTAGAGGGAAAATTTCTGCTGAACCTTGGAGGTTGTACTTGAAGAAAATCAAACAGTCTGCATCGATTTTGCTTTGTCTTCCATCTTTTTAAGTACCTCTTCAGTTTTCTGTCCGAACAAGGGGTCTTTGTCAAGAGGTGCATCCATGACTTTAGCTTTGACATGATCAGGGAGAGGGTGTTCCTTCAGCCATGCATGTCTTCTGATAACAGATCCTATCACTGCTGCCCTGCTAGAAGCTTCTATGGAGTCAAATCCACAGTGCAAGGCATGCTTTGCCACCCGAGATGAAGAGAGCAGTAATTATGCCATCACTTTATTGTTGGCAAAATCTGGTAAAGCAAAAATGTTCTGTTTCAAAAGTTCCAAAGTGTGCTGTTGATATTTCAACATATGGAGCTGACAGTTAAGAGCCCTTACAGTTAAAGTTGCAGAGGTATATACGTTTTTACCCCATCTGTCCAGGGCCCTGGATTCTTTGAGGGAGTAGGACTGTTTGCAAAGGTAGCCTTAACTCCCTTAGGTCCCTGAGTAATCACCTCTGGATCTGCTATAGGATTTCTGTAGAGGAATTTATGTGAGTCAAATAACCCTGTAGTACCGGTCAGGCTTTCTGGGGGCAGGTGGAAGGGTGTCAGGGTAAGGCTGAATTATTGGTAAACATCCTCTACCACTTCCAAGATGGGTGGGATGGCCAGAGACCTATGCTGGGGTAGGTCCAGAAACTGTCTTTTCTTGGATTGAGGGAAATCTGTTGATTCCCACTGAAGTATTCCCTGAGGGTGTGTAGGGTTTCCCCAAAAGGAAAAGTCCTCCTGAGGTGATGCAGAAGGAATAGATTCTTCTGTATCTGAATCTTCATAGGCAGTGAGAGGATTTTCCTCTTCAAAAACAGAGGAGTCCTCCGGAGATGATGCAGAAGGAATAGATTCTTCTGTATCTGAATCTTCATAGGCAGTAAGAGGATTTTCCTCTTCAAAAACAGAGGAGTCAGATCCCTCAGAGTCTAAATCAGACGATGTCTGGAGAAGGTACCCTTTCTCCTGTTGACTGGAGTGGCCTGATTACCCCAAATGAAAGTGATGAGATCCTCTGCCATTTTAAGCATTCTAGTTTGAGGAGAGGGAGTAGTGGTGGAATGGAGACTTTTTGCTGTTTTCGTTGGAGTAGCTCTAAGTCTCGCCTGAAGAGTATCCCTCGGTGCTGTCGATGTGTTAGTCGGAAGAGAGGGCAAAGGCCTTGAAGTGAATTTTGAAGTGCGAGCGGTATCCCCGGAAGCCGGTGCCTGCTTACCGACTCCGGACCCAACCGAGGCAGAGACAGCCAAAGGCTTGTTAGACGATGCAGGCATCTGCGGCATACAGGATTCCGAAAGGGTCTGAGTAGAGGCCTGTGAAGTAATCAAGTTGGGCATCAGGGGCTGCGAAAGCACCTCACTGAATTCCAAAGAACTGACAACCTGTTTAGCGGTGGTGTCGTTGGAAGGCTTGGCCTTATGCAGTCTGTGCCTATACTTATATCTTTACATTTTTTCAGATCATCTGCGGTTTGCTGACTGATGGACACCATTATCGGTAATCGGAGACAGAAGACGAAAATAACTGGCTACAAAAAGAGCTCTATGACGAACAGTTCTTGCATTAAAGAGGGCACAGAACAGACAGTGGGGTACATCGTGATCTGGGCCTAAGTAAGTGACGCAGTAAGAATGGAAGTATCAGTGTGGTATTTGCTTTCCACAGGTGAGACAGTTATTTACTTTTTTGGACATCAGTTAGTGCAAGAAAAAGGAAGGATCCCCTATGGGGTACTTCGCTTTAGACATTTTCAGCTGAAGTTCGAACTCTGGAAACAGCTGACCGGTACTGTTGCAAATTGCTTCTGCTACTGGCTCCCCAGCAAGAAAGACTGAGATAATGGCGTTGCCTGCTCTCCTTTATAGCTCGGACAACCTGACGTCACCCAGAAAGCGACAGCAGCCGATGCACAAAACCTTGACTCTGGTATTCGGACCTACTTGAGGGCTACCACAGCATGGATACTTTTCCAATTTTTAGTAATTACTTTCCTGGCTACAGCAAGAATAGACCGAAGAGTCACTTGGGTTTTTAGAATTATCTCAGGAATCGGAGCATTAAATAAAACTAAAGATTTAGAAATATAATATCTAGCTGGCCACAGAGCTTGAATAAAGGTATTAATTTCTTTCCAAAAAGGGGAGAGAACTTTACCTTCATATACCATTATGCTTCCAATCTGCCATTATTTCAGAATCACATCTCCAGCATTTAGCTCTATTTGATTTATGTACAACTATAATTTTATTAGGAGTGACAAACGCTCTATGTAAACATTTCTAAGTGAAAAATTCCCAAAATAATGAAGATAATCTGTAGATTTTAATATTAATTTCTTGTATTCTTCAGAGAAGTCTTCGTTATTAATTTTGAGGAATAGTTCCAATAGGAACTGTCTAAATATGTGAAATCTAACTTAATTGATACATTTAACAATATGATTTTTAATTGCATTATTTATTAAAAATTCCAGTAATTTGGGGAATTATTTCTTATCTAGATAAAAAATATTTGTAAAAATAACCAGTTTTCAGAATACGGATTGTATTTGGACCTTATATTTTCAACAATATATGTACCAGTACCATTTAAGTACTGATGTCAAAAAATTACTTTGTTTCAATACTAGCATTTTGTTGAAGTTAAGAGCTTCTAAGCAGTCATTTGCATATACAACTGGAAACACAGAAAATATTAAGTCTTTAATTAATACTATGGTTAGAATATGTGAACTTTTAGAAACGGAATGATGTTATTTAGATACTGATTAAGAAGAGGGTGTAATACCACTTACACAAAAATCTTTTAATAACCAGATAAAACTATTAGGTACTATTCATTTATGACTGGCTGTGATATATTATTTGCTAATAATGTTTCTTGATGTATTTGTTTCCATTTTAAATCATTCAGTGAATTTATCCACAACACTAACTTTTGCAACTGTAGTATACAACTGAATATCAGGGAATCTTATTCCACTATTATCCCAACCTTTTCTGTGCCAGTCAAAGGAAACTCTTGGCTTATTACGATGCCAAAAAATGTAAACAGATTATCATCAATTTTGTTGGTGGAGATGGTGCTAAATATTTTAATACAAACAATATTTTAGGGAGAATTACCATCTTAATAAGCACTGATCGTTTTTCCATGGTAAAGAAGAATTTGTTCCAATTTGTGACTAAACTTAAAATGTTAACAGCCTGATGAAAGTTTGTACCATTTCTTAACTATTAGACATAATGGTTACACCAAGTTATTTCATTTGATTGCTATTCCAATTGAAGTTGCAATATTTTTGTAGGATTTTTTTTATTAATTAATAATGTACTTGTTTCATAATGATTACATCTTAAGTTTGAGATGTCTTCAATCTCAGAACTAATTATATGTTCTAATGAAATTTTCTACATTTTCTATTGTCAGTAAAATATCTGCAAAAAGCTGAATCTTTAGTCTGAAATCTTTTATTTTGATACCATTAATGTTCTTATTTGATCTAATACTATTAGCAAAATTGCACAGCTACTGCAAAAAGTAAAGGTGATAATGGACAGCCTTGTTTTGTACCTTTTTGTACTTTAAAGGAATTGGAAAAAAACTCATTTTAACATAGGCACAAGAGTTATTGTATAACTTAGAAATTAATGTAATTAGCTCAAGTGAGAAATTATACACCAATTGGTTTAATCTGGTACAACCAAATAAGAGTCAAAAGTCTTATCTAAATTGAGAATAATGTTCTTTATTGTACTCACCATAATGTTCCATCTGAGTAGTTAGACTTCATTTGTCATCAACCTGTGGGTTTTGGATCTGATATGGATCTGAGCAGACAGCTTTCCAAGCTAGGATCAGAGCTCCAAGCTCCTCCCCCTTACACATACTACACTGCAACCTCCTTCCAACCCTCAGATCTTGTTTGCCTCCCACATCAACCCAAGAGACACAACCTGACCTGATCACACAGACAAGGCTCAAGACCCAGTAAGTCTAGAGTCCAAGGACTATTGCAAACCACTAAGGTCAGGGTGAAGGTTGATGACAAATGAAGTCTAGCTACTCAGATGGAACATTATGGTGAGTACATAACATCTTTATCTGAAGTAGTAAACTTCATTTGATCATCAACCTGTGGGACAGAGTCCCCAGCTATCAAAGACCTTGGGAGGCCATTAAGGAAAGATATTCTGGAGCACTGCAGAACCAAAAGAAGCTCTTCCTCAAGATACCATGTCCAACTTATAATGAGTAATAAAAGTGTGAGAGGAAGCCCAGGTAACCGCTGAACAAATGTCATCCAGACAAACTGTGGACCAGAAAGCAGCAGAAGTAGCCATAGAATGAGTAGAATGAGCATGAACCCTGTCTGGTTCTGGTAATTCATAATCCTTGTACACCTGCAAAATACAAAGTGAAATCCATCTAGCAAGAGTCACCTTTGCTGGTTTCCCCAAAAAGGGCTTGGCAAAGGAAACAAATAGCTGAACAGACTTACGAAAGGGTTTAGTCCTATGCAAATAAAAGCGTGACTGTCTGTGGACATCCAGCAAATGAAGCTTGTATTCCCCTTTATTTTTAAAATTAGGGAAGAATACTAGGAGATTAATAGACCGATTGATATTTGATTCCAAAGTGACTTTAGGGAGGAAAGAAGGGTTTGCTCTTCGAGAAACTCTAGCTTTATGAAAAACTAAATATGGGTTTCATACACAAGGCTTGAAGTTCAGACACTCTCCTAGCCGAGGTGATAGCCACCAGGAAAGGCCATCTTCCATGACAAGAATTTTAAATCAACTGACACTGCGGGTTCAAACGGAGGAGCAACTAAGGCCTGAAGAACCAAGGTCAAATCCCACGGAGGGGAAGGATGCTTAATCGAAGGTCTCGGCAAAAAGGTGCCTTTGTTGAAAGTCCTACAAATCTTAACAGTGGAAGAGCTGGCCCCCTGTTGGAAAATTTGAGACAGAAATTCTAATACCGCTGGAACTGGGGCAGTAAACAGAACCAAATCTCTCTGAGAAGCCCAAATGGAAAAACGCTTCCATTTACTACGGTACACCTTTTGGGTGGAGGACTTGTGGGCCGCCACCAGAATGGACTTAACAGAAGAAGAGAGTCCGTGAGTCCTGGCAATTAATGGAACTGGAGGCAACCAAGCAGTAAGCTTGAGGCTGTCCAGATTCAGGGGAGGAATTCCAGATGACAAATGAGATCCGGAATGGGATCTAATATCCAGGGCGGAGCTATTAGATGAGACCGTAAGCAAGGGAACCAAACTTGACTAGGCCAGAATGGGGCTATGAGGATAATCCTGCTCCCCAACAGACGAGCTTTCTGCATGAAATTTGTCATTACATGTAGCGGGTGATACACAAAGACGACCAGGTGACCAAGCATGGACAACAGTGTCTCTAGGGGCTTCCCCCCGAGGGGGAATCAGAGTGAAAAACTCGCTGCACTGTGTTGGATGGCGAAGCGAAGAGATCGTAGCAAGGCTGACCCCACTTGAGGAAGATCTGTTCCGCTACACCACTCATAGGGTAAAAGTATAGTCCTGCTCAGTTTGTCCACCAAAATGTTGGACCGACCAGGAATGTGTGTTGCTATCGGAAAACGGTCGGTGGCGATCACCCATTCCCACACTCTCATGGCCTCTCAGCAAAGTGGGTAGGACCTGGTTCCCCCCTGTTTGTTGACATACCAGACCACTGACATGTTGTCTGACTGAATTGCAATCGTTCCCAGAGGGAGAGAAGCATGAAGGGCCTGCAACGTTAGAAGGGCCTGCAATGTTAGAAGGACCACCCTCATCTATAGAACATGGATATGCAGAACGGTCTCATTCAGGGACCACGTGCCTTGGACAGTCCTGCCCGAACAATGCCCCCCACCCTAGACGGGAGGCATCTGTGGTCACCGTGGCTTGGGGAGGGGCACAATAAAGAGGCATCCTTCTTGAAGATCCTGGGACTGAAGCCACCAGATTAGGGAAGTTTTGCACACCTTGCTTAGAGGAATTGGGTAACTTAAGGGCTGGTATAACAGAGACCACTGAACTTGTAACTTCCACTGTAATACTCATGTGCAGACATGCGCAAGGAACCAGAATTACAGCTGCTGCCATGGACCCTAAGGCCATCAGAACTAGTTCTGCTGGGGGTGAAGAAGTGCTAATACATGGAGGGTCAGGTTCCGAAGTCTGTCTGGAGTCAAAAATACCTTGGCCTGAACAGAATCTATTCTTGCCCCTATGTAGTCCAGAATCTGAACAGGCTGAAGAGAGGACTTTGCAAGGTTTATCGTGATAACCAGTAAATTTGACAGCTGAAGGAAAGAATTTCTGGCTTGATCAAGTCGATGCCTGGAGGGGGCTGTGAACAGCCAATCATCCAGGTATGGAAAGACCTGAATGCCCTGAAGCCTCAGGTGGGCCGCTACAACTGCCATGACCTTGGTAAACACCCTGGGGGCTGTGGTGAGACCGAAGGATAGGACCCTGAACTGGTAGTGATTGGCTCCATGCCGAAAGTGGAGAAACCTCCTGGATTGCCAGTCTGTCATAATGTAGTAGTACGCATCCTTGACGACTACAGAGCACATCCAGTCTTCCTCCTGCAAGAACGGCAGTATGGATTGTAAGGTGACCATCTGGAACTTCTCCTTGGCAACAGACAAGTTCAACGTGGATAGGTCGAGAATCGGCCTCAAGTCCCCAGTCTTTTTTGGCACCAAAAAGAACCTGGAATAGATGCCTGATCCAGACTGGTCTGGTGGGACTGGCTGGATTGCTCTTTTGTTCAGCAGCTTTTCCATTTCCAAAGCTGCCACCTCTCCCTTTGAGCAGGTGGAACGTCTGGGAGGTGCTTAGGAGGTAAGAGACTGGTCAGACAGGGAATGGAATAACCTGTGGATATTATCCGAAGCACCCAGTAGTCTGACATTATGGACTCCTATTGAGCTAGGTGCTTTGAAAAATGCCCACCCCCCCCCTGACTGCCTCCAGTCGGGCAACCCCTCAGGACTTCTGCACGAGTCTATCCGAAAACTGTTCCCGTGACCAAAAATTCTTCAGTCCCTCTCTGCCTCTGGGCCGGCGTTCACCTCGTCCCCCTCTGCCTCTAGGGGAAAAGGAGTCCGGAGTGTCCCGGGAATGCTGAGACTTCCAGAACCACAACTTCTTTTGCCCTCCGTGATTCCTGTAAAAGGACCTTTGAGAATTAGAGAAGCGGATCCTGACGGCCGACAGCATCTTCCCGTCCTTCTCACTCTGGACTAGTGTATCTCGGTCTTCCCGAACAGGGTTGAACCGTCAAAAGAGGCATTCGCAAAGGATGCCTTGAAAGGTTCTGAAAAATCGCAAGGTCGGAGCCAGGCGTGGTGACTCATGGCAATGCGGGACCCTGCCGCCCTAATGGCTCCCTTGGTGGCATGAGAGTAAGTACACAGACGTGTTAGTCACCGACTTAAGAGTGGCCATATGTGCCGAGAATGAGCGTTTATCCACTGCCGAAAAGGACTCCAAGGGAGACTCTGCTTACTCTTTCACGAGGTTGCGCTGAAGTTTGATCACGTGGGCCATGTAAGTTCAGCGTACTTATAGCAAAGTTAGCTGAAGCATACATCCGCTTTCAGAGTCTATCCATCACCCTAGACTTTTTTGTCTGGAGGATGGACTGAGGAACTCTCCTGTGCCAGTTCCTTTTTAGTGGCTGCCGCCACCATCATGGTATCAACTGGGGAACCATTACTCCAAGCAAGCTTGTCCGTAGGAAGGCTCAAAACCTTGTCTGTCCATTTAGGTATAGGTTCTAAAGTGTCCAGCTCCTTCCAAGCTCTGGTGGTAATGAGATCTACCAGAGGATCAGCCGGGGGGGAGGTAGATGGGCCTGCATCGAACGCCTCCAGGAATACAGACTCGTCCAAGGATGGCTTTTGGGCGGACCAACCTCCCCTCTGACGGAGGATTTCCATTACGTCTCCGAATGAGATATCTTCTGGAGGTGATCTGGGGGGCCTTCCCTTTCCTCCAAATCGGTATCTTCTGTGAGGGACTTGGGGGAGTCCATGTGCCTCCTCTTGCACTTGCATTTGCGAGGGACCTCCTCAGGGGGGCTCTCCGGGGAGGGCTCACAAACAGCTTCATATTCGAGGGGAACAGTCTGGGGCATATCAGACATGGGCTGTCCCTGGGAGGACTGAATGACAGAAGAAACACTCAGCAGCAAGGGAGCAGGGACGGACTCAGAGGAAAAAGTGGGGTCTCGAGACTCCTGAGAGAACCCTCTCCACAACAAAGGCCAAAGGGGAACTGGCTTCTCTGAAGCTAGCAGAATGAGTAACCATGCCCCTCGGATCTGACGAAGGGATCGGAGCTGAATCTGGGACAGACCCAGAGGAATGTCCCAACCATAAAGGAGCAGATGACACACACATCCCCCAGATATGATGCCCAAATCATGGCTCCGAGAGCTCTGATCCGACAAAAACGAGGGCATGGTCGGCGTCGAGGTTGGAGGAACCATTGGTGCCGACCCCCTGACTCTGGGGCTCCTCGGTTCCAGGGACTCCAAAACCCGGGGATGGATCGGAGAAGGAGCTATCGGGGCAAACATCAGAGCAGAACTCCCCGCTCTGGCAGAAGGTGGAGCCAGCAACACTCCCATCTGCAACTGGGTCTGTAAAAACCTTATCTGGTCCATGACAGCCTCCAAGAGGCTTCTTGTCAATCTGCAGGAAGCCACAGACACCGGCCAAGAGGGCAGATGCGAGGATGACCTCAAAGCAGGCCGAACCTCCTCCTCTGGAGAAAATATAGGGGAACGGAACTGAGGGGAAGACGGCTTAGGAGTCTTGTCCGGGTTAGTGACCACTTTAACAGGAGGACCCAAAGGATCTGACTGGTCCGGCTGGTCTCTTACGACCTCCGCTTTGTGTCTCTCTCTTTTTCCTCTGTCTCTCTCCCTATGCTTCTCCTTCTTGGCCTCTTTGTCACCCTGTTTAGAAACGGGAGCAAGAGTCCCGGACAGGAGAGGAGGACTAGAAGCTGATATGGCCACAGCCGTGTCCGGAGAGGAAGAAGCAGATTCTGCCAGGAGAAGCCCAGCCAAAATTAACTTGGCCCTGCGATCCCACAGGGCCTGTGGATTAAAGGCTGCACAAATTTTTCAGCCTAAGAAAGGTGATGAACCCCCAAACACACGACGCACAGAGTGTGGTCATCAGCTGGGGACAACTTATGGCCACACACTGCGCATTTGGAGAAAAAGTCAGCTTTTGAGGGTCAGACATCTCAACCCCATAACAACAAAAAGGCCACCTAAAGCCCTACCTAAACACACACACACAGCAAAGGCAGGAAATGGAGGCCTACACTAACTAAAAAGCACAAAGTTTTACTACTATTTTTTTTTTTTTTTTTTTTGAACGGAAACCCGAGGGGAGGAAGAAAGGGAAGGAAAACACCATCTACGCACACTAAAAAAAAGGAAAAACCCTACTCAACCTGCCTGGAGCTCAGAGATCACGTCTTGGCAAAGCTGCCACAAACTAGATCTGAGGGATGGAAGGAGGTTGCAGTGTAGTATGGGTAAGGGGGAGGAGCTCGGATCTTAGCTTGGAAAACTGCCTGCTCGGTTCCATATCGGATCCGAAACCCACAGGTTGATGATCAAATGAAGCCAACTACTTCAGCCTGTACTATTATAACATTATCCTGTACTTGCCCATTTAAAATAAACCCAGTTTGAGCACTGTTAATTAGTTTAGGTATAAGTAGTTTAATTATGTTAGCTAAAATGGACATGAATATCTTATAGTCCACATTTAGAAGTGAAATGGGTCTACATACTGAGCATTTCGTAGGATCCTTATCTTGTTTTAAAATAGTGAAGGAAATATTTCCATGATGGAGGGACTTCAGCAGTTTTTATTTTTCTATATAGACCTTATCTAATATTTTAACTGCATCATCCAGTAGTATTTTATATAGTTCTGGTACAAGACCATCTAAGCCTGACTCCTAATTATTTTTAACTTTTTTTATTTTATTTCTGTTAAAGTAAATGGTCTATATATTTTTTGTTCACTTGTTTATTTATTTATATTTTTCCCTGAGAAAAGCTTCAACTATACCATCATTATCTAGACTTGTATTATATTTTAAAGCCCTCAATAATATCTTTAATACCTGTTCTTTATTATGTTATAACTTCTTTGATATGATTAGTTTATTCATTTTCTCCAATTTAAGAGCAAATTTATGCAAGCTTAAAGGGTTTTCTGAATATGCCTGAAGTTTGTTTTTCCAGAATTACTGAAACCTTGATTTAGAATTGCAATATATTTTGTATTCAAGTTTTTAAGTTCAGACGGACCGATAATGTTATCTGGTTTCAGATTTAACTTGTGTGTGTCCATTTTGGCCCATAATTGTATTCAATTCTTTGTCCCATTCTTTTGTTTCATTAATATACAAGCTTGCAACTCTTCCATTTAAGCCTTTAGTGAATTCCACAGGATAATGTCAGTTACTTCACCATTCATACTTACTTCTAGGAAATTTCTCATCTCTAACATACAAATCCTTGAATCATTTTATTTTGATAATGTACTCTGGTAACCTCTCTGGTGGTGCTGCGGTAGCATTGTCGCCTCACTGTAAGATGCTGTCCAGTTCGATTCTCAGCTAGAGCGTCTTCTGCGTGGAGGCATGCGTGAATGGGCATACCTTCGTTGAAGGTTGTGCGTCAGGGCCGGCAACTCGGCATGTAAAAATCTACTGCCAGTTATTAGTGGACCGGAGTTCCGCTGTGGCGACCCCTAACCGGGAAAAGCCGAAAGACACAACAACTCTGGTAACCTCCTGTGATGTATTAGATCAGTTTTTAAAATATTAAAGATCCATGGTAGTGGTGCTGTGGTAGCGTTGTCGCCTCACAGTAAGGCGTTGCCCGGTTAGACTCTCAGCTAGACAGTCTTCTGCGTGGAGACATGCGTGAATGGGCGTACCTTCGTTGAAGGTTGTGCATTAGGGCTGGCAACTCCGCACGTAAAAATCAACTGCCAATCATTAGCAGACCGGAGTTCCGCTGTGGTGACCCCTAACCGGGAAAAGCCGAAAGAGACGACAACAGCAGCATTATGGTTTGATAATGGACATGAAACTATTGGAAGTTTCTCTGATATGTGATAACATGTTTGAGACAAATTTTATCATTTGCGTTGCATATCTATATGAATGAGTACATTGAAGTGAGTTTGTTTTCCTTAGCTCATATACAACCTTTAAATTCATTAGATTTAAAAAAATCGTTAAGTATTTGGCTGAAAAACTGATTCTCAGCATTCAATCTGCAGTGGAATCTTTCTCTGAAAAATACAATTAAAATCACCAGGCATTATGAATTCACCTTTCATTAAAAGGCTATAGTATCCAAGTAGTTTTGTGCATCTTTAGCTCCAAACCCTGGAATCCAATAAGAGTTCACCAATCTATATAGTTTTATGTTCCACTCAGTTATAAAAATGCGTAACATACCATTTTTATCAACATAGGTATCTTTTACTTTAGGAATTACTAGTGAGTTCTTCCATTAAATGAGGGTGTATTATTCTTTTAGCTCAAAACTAGAACCTGCTAAAACCAAGTAATTCTTTAATGAAATTGTATTTATACCTTTATTAAACAAATGCATTTCCTGTAGAAATACTATTTGAGCTTTATGCAATTGCAAGTATTTGAACAGACTCCCCCTATTTACTGGATTATTCAATCCATTAATATTAACAGATATGAATTTAAAGTCAGACATTTATAAGAGGAAAAACACAGGTATGATGAAATTGTACTTATGTTCAGAATTATTATTTACTTCATATATAACAATAAAAATTCTTCAGCTATGGACAAAACTCCTGAAACAAAAAATTACCTAATGATATAACCCTAAAATATTTTACCATGGAATAATGTATTCCTAGGTTGTTGAAAATGACAAACTACCCCTCAAACTCTCCATTAGACTAAATGTTTAGCTCATTCTTCTGATTCATATGAATGTCTCATTTTTTAGTATGCGTCATCTTGAAAAAAAGCCCGTCAGTGAGTTATGAATAAGAAATGTTAAACAGGTACTCAGAATCTTTTGGTTGACCAAACTGAATAGCTCTAAAATCATATTTCCCTACACCTCACATCATCTCCCTGGTCTACTATAGCCAGGAAGTCAGTTATTTTCATATTTATTAATTTATAGGACAGAAGATTTTATATTTTTTTCTATTTTACTTTAGTATTAGTAACTTGAACAGTTCTTAGAATTTTAGAACTCAAGCAGCATCACAAAAGTGCTTATGATTCTAATTAAGCTGCTTCAAGTTGGCCCTCATGACAAGGGCTTGCAAACGAACAGTTTATCAGCTACAATTCACACAAACATTCACAAGTTAATCCAAGCCACTTCCACTCTATACACAAATCCCTCAAACCCTTCCAAACCACACAAAAAAAAACAAACAAAATTTTTTTTCAAAGGATGTTAACCACTAAAAGCTATTGCAATTAAATAACATTTAATGATGCAGTAAGCACTATTTGTACAGGATGTTTAATATAGCAGACTATCATGTTTAAAGGAGACAAAAACTTGCATTAAAAGAATGACAGTTATGCATTATGCGGGTTTAACTTGTAAAAGTGTGAATGTTACTCATTCCAATATATATGTAAGAAAATATATTTTTTTAAATTTTGTTTATAGCATAGTAGAACCTTCTGGGTGCTATTGCTTGTTAAGTATACTATCAGTAGCACGCATTCAGAACTATTTAATAACTGACAGTGGTTTAAAATGCAATTCATAGTCTTTTGCTTATTATCTAACTTTGAATCATATGGTAAGATGTCAATGAATACAAGTATTATGACTTACATGAATGTATGTAAAAGGAAGAAGCAACTTGGGCAGTTCTTAGAACTTTCAGAACTCCTGCAGCATCACAAAAATGTCTATGAATCCGTGTGGTTTTACACTGGTTTTCATGGTAAGAACTTGAAAATGAACAAATCATCAGTTGCAAGTCACACAAAACACCCACAAGTAGAATCCCAGCCACCTCCACATCATACAGCAATCCTCAGACCTGTCCAAACCATTACATCTATAGGTTTTAAACTTAGTTTATAATATAGCATGTCTTTCCTAGGTGCTATTCATAGGTTGGTACTGGGCTATCTGCCCGAAGGCATATATTAGCCGAGCCACATTGTGCGGCATTCACCGCCCCTTTGGTAGTTCCCTAGACCCTTGTACTAGCAGCTAGTACCCTTGGCCCCTATCTAGTAGTGCTGTTGGTGTGATCCCCGGTGTGAACTTTCTGTTACCCATCCACTCATCAAGGTTCCTCTTGATGAGTGATAGTAAGGGGTTCTGTCTTATGTTGATCGGGACCCTGTTCCATAGTAAGGGAAGTCTCTGTGAAGGGAATCTATCCCTCCAGCATGTTCTATTCATTGTTGTGTTGAGGTTTATATCCCTAGATCGTGTAGTTCGAGTAGATTTGGTTTTGCTAAGATGGAGCATGTTCAACAACTCTGGGTTGGACATGGCTCTGTACGTTAGACAGAGATCGCCTCTGAGAAAGCGGTATGCAACAGAGAACAGTCTTAGCTTTTTCAATCGTGCTGCATAGGACAACTGTTTGAGGCCAGTAATCCTCTTGGTTGGGTACCTTTGTGGTCTCTCCAGCTGCTGGAGATGTCTAGCCAGGTACATTCCAATTGGTGCATTGTACTCAATAATGGGTCTGATGAGGGAAGAGTAGAGGGGCACCATTACATCCTTAGATCTTGATGCGAACCCTTTCTTGATCAGATGGGTCACATAGATGGATTTTCTAACCACTTTGGCAACATGGTTATCAAAGGAAAGCTGACTATCTACTTGGGTCCCTAGATCCCTTATTTCTTCTTCAGATTTCAGGGGATTACCTCCTATATTGTAGTTTGCGGGTACTCTTGTTTTTTCCATAGGGGATTACTACGCTTTTTTTGGATTTAGCTTGAGACCATGGCTTTGACACCATGCATCAGTCTCATTTAGGCCCTTCTGGAGGATCTCCATGTCGGACGGAAACTTTATTATAGCACCCAGTTTGCAGTCGTCCGCAAACAGTCAGCCACAGCCCTTCCGTGCTTGCCTGTACTTCTGAGAAGTATATGCCACACAGGAGGGGCCCCAGGACAGAGCCCTGACGCACACCACTCATTACTGGTCTGGATTCGGACATAGATCCTGCTACTCTTACTTTATGGGATCTGTCTGAGAGCCAGTTTGTGATCCATCTTGTGACGTAAGGGTTTATGCCCAGGCTGGTGAGCTCATCAATAATACCTGAATGGGGAATGGCGTCAAATGCTTTAGCAATTATGTCAAGTATACTCTCAGTAGTACACTACTGGACCATTTTAAGCACCCAGACTGTAACTTAACATGCCTCTTTAGTTTCATTTGTTGCATCTTGTATTATATTTAGTAATACATTACTCAACTATGCCAAGATATCAGAAAGTGTGCCACCTAACATACGTTTCATGATAATAATGATTAACATTTAATAAGATGAATATTTTAACAGTTTAAACTCTAAGAAAAAGTAAGTGGCTTTAATTTCTTATATAGCTAAAATAATCAAACTAGTATTTTAAAAATGGAACTAGTAACCATCTGAAGTAGGGAAATAAAGGAAAAGGATTTACCTTGTAAAAAGTAATATGCAGCACCTGTTCATAAGTATTCAAGCCCTTATTTAAATTAATAAGAATTCATAACCATGAAATACATTCATTTTTATTTGTCCTTCAGTTTTTCTGTTTTTGTATTTCATTAACCATCTCTTGTTGCATTTCTCCTCAGAGAAGTTGATAGATGCCAGTTCATTTCTTCTGTTTTTCTAGGATTTTATTTTTCTGTATAAAACAGGGTGTTAAAAATCTTCTTTCCTTCTGAAAGGTGAATTCTTATTTTTGCCTGAAACAAGATTTGTGCTTTAATATTGGTTTTCTTTTAAGCTTTTAACAAGTGGCACACATTTTTTTTGGACATCACTATCAGAAAATGATCTATGTGCCCTTTTGATGCCAAAGGAAAAAGCTTCAGGCAAGTTCAAAGTTTTAGGTAGCAAGGTATTAAGGAACTGAATCATACCGTCTCCTCCTCCTTTTTCAGGAATCCCATAAATCCTGATGTTATTCCTTCTACATTTGTTCACTACGTCTCCCATTTTATCCCGGAGTAACTTTTGTTTCAGAAGAAATTCAGTGTTATTCTCATTTTCAAGTAATTTTCCATCAAAATCGGACACAGTCTCTTCAATACTCGAGATTTGTGATGATTGTTGTTGAAGAGATCCATTCAGTGCTTCAACTTTATACAGTCCTCTTTGAAATTGTCCATTTTGCTTTCCAATTTATCTGTCCTTACAGATAACTCACTTGATGTTACTTAGTATAGCCTCTGTCTTTTTCCTAGTACTATCCAGTATGCTGCACTTAAGAGTGGCTCAAACAATTGGTTCTTTCTAGTTTATTTGACAGGAAAAAACAACAGAGTTTCAAACACTTTTTTTGTAGTAAATCTTTCAGCAGATGTTCAACTATAAATTCAGCAAGTTTTGAAACGTTCTATTTGAGGTTTTTTTTTTTTTTTTTGGAAAAATCCTGTCAGAGATGTTAAAATGAAGCAGAGCTAAAAACAGTGCTGCTAACTGCTCACGATCTTGGCCGTGCCCCTCCAAGTTTTCCTCTTCTTGCCTTTTTCTCGCTCTTGCATTTGAGTCCCAGAGGTGAGAAAAGTACAGTTGTGTACACTTACCATAAATGTAGATGTTAGAGTGTATTCACTGTTGCAGTCATCACACACAGGTTTATCTGCCTGCAGGTAAGCCCTCAGTCGGCCCGAATACCACAGACTTAGTAGTTCTGCATCGGCTGTCGCTCCAGGTCTGTTGTCAGGGGTATAAAAACAGGCAGCCGACGCCATTACATCAGTTTTTCTTGCCCCAAATGTCAGGAGCCCCTTCAGTAGGGAGCTACGCTATGGTGGAAAAATCTCCACCAGTAAAAAGCAAATACCAACACCCCTGCAAGGGGTGGGTAGTATACACAAAGAGAGGAGAGAGAGAGAAAGAGAAGGGGGCTGGAGGGAGGGAAACCAGGACTGCAACAGTGAATACACTCAAACATCTACATTTATGGTAAGTGTACCAACTGTACTATGTTATTCGTGTTGAACTGTTGCAGTCATCACACTTGGGTTGATTCCCAAAGCTGTAGAAACGGTGGAGGCAGTCAAGAGTTTGGGCTGGCTAGAATGACCTGGTGGCCTGCAGTTGCAAAACCCACCCTGGATTTGGAAAATATAGGCAGGTGGTAATGCTTTGTGAAGGTGTGTACAGAGCTCCAGGTAGCAGCCTCCAGAATGTCCCTGGTAGGGACTCCCCTGAGGAATGCTGTAGAGGTAGAAGTTGTCCTAGTGGAATGTGTTCTGACCCCCTGAGGGTTTCCCATGGTGTTTGTAGCAGAAATTAATACAGTGTGCTATCCATTTGGAAATTGTCTGTTTTCAAATGGCCTTACCCTCTCTGCCCATGGTGCAAAACTGAGTAGTAACTGGTCATATTTCCTGAAGGGCTTAGTCCTATCCAGATAGAAACTGAGCTGTCTCTGTGCACGTCCAAGAAGTGCAGGATCCTTTCCCCTTTATTTTGCGGAACAGGGAAGAAAGTTGGCAAATGTACAGATTGGTTGAGAGCCACACTGGACACCACTTTGGGCATAAAGGAAGGATTAGTCCTGAGGGAGACCCTGTTCAGCATGAAAAATAATGAAGCGTTCCACTGCCATAAGTGCTTGAAGCTCAGACACTCTTCTCCAAGAGAGGAATTTTAAGTCTGCTGACACTGGAAGCTCAAAAGTTGGCAGCGTGAGCTTTTCCAGTACAAAGTTAAGATCCCAAGCAGGGGCAGGTGCTCTCCTTAAGTTGTTTGCACCTCTCAGGAACTGTTTGATGAGAGGGTGAGAGAATAGGGGCGGCTCAAAGTTGTAATGAGCCGAGATAGCAGAGGCATGGATCTTAAAGGAGGAAAAGGACAGGCCTCTGGGGAGTAGATCTGCTAAGTAATCCAAGATTAGAGGTAGGGAGGGCAGAGTTGTGTCCTCTCCTTTACATTGAATCCAGGAGCAATACCATTTCCACTTATCAGCACAGGATTTCCTTGTACTGGGTTCTTCTGGCTTCAAGAATGACGTTCAGTACCTGCTTGTGTAGGCTGGAAACTGGAAAAGAATTCAAGGAATAAGCCAGGCTGCAAGATTTAAGGTTTGCAGTTGTGGATGCAATATCTGTCCCCCTGCTGAGGGAGCAGGGTGGGGCTCTGGGGTAGGTGCCAGGGTGTCACTGGTGACAGGCTGTGCAGGAGTGGGTACCAGTGCTGGTGTGCCCAGTCCGGGGCAATCAGAATTGTCCTTGGTCTGTCCTGTCTTACCTTGAGCAATATTCTTGAGAGAAGTGGCAGAGGGGGAAATGCATATATTGAGAGGTTTACCCACTAGAAGGACAGGGCACCCACTTTCCAGGCCCTGCTGTGAGGTGTCCTAGTGCAGAATTTGCTGAGCTGGTGACTGTATAGGGAGGCAGAGATCCACCTTTGGGGTCCCCCATTTCTGAATCAGAAAGCTGAAGGTGCTGGGCTCTAATTGCCACTTGTATGGGTCTAGAAGATTTCTGCTTAAGTAGTCTGCCAGTGAATTTTGTTTGCCTAGCAGGAATTGAGTTTGCAGATGGACCTGCATGGCCAAGGCTGTATTCCACAAGGCCATGACTAGCCTGCAGAGTGGGTAAGAGTGGGTTCTCCCCTCTGCTTGTTGATGTACCACGTAACTGTGGTGGTGTTTGTTTTTATTAGCAGGGTGAGAGTAGGGATCTGAAAGCTGTTAGAGCATGCTACACATCTCTTTTTGGGTTATGTGCAGATAAATCTGACTTGGGCTCCAGTGACCCTGAATGCACTTGTTGTCCAGGTGTGCCCCCCCAGGCATAATCTGATGTGTCTGTGGTTAGGGTCTGGGCAGCGTGGGGTTAAGTAAAGGGTAGTCCCTTGTTGTGGTTGCATGCTGCTGCCCACCAAAGAAAAACTGCCCTTCGACAAGGGATGATAAGGAGAACTTGTTTCCAGGTCCTGAGAATGTTGGCACCAAAGCCAAGTTTCCTCATATGCAGTCTGGCATATGGAATTAATAGGATACACGAGGCCATGAACCCTAGGGCCTGCAGGATTTTCCTTGCGGATAGCTGGGTTCTGGTGGCCATTTGAGTGAAGTAGTCAGTCAGATAGGCTTGTTTTTCTGGTGTAAGGAATGCCATCTGGGATGCTGTATCCAAGCTTGCTCCCAGGAATACAATCTTTTGACTGGGGACTAGTTCTGATTTATTTTCGTTGATGGTATAACCAAGGGAGGTTAGAAGGTTTTTTTTACAAATGTCAAGTGCTGCAACAGCAATTCCTGACTGTCTGCCTGAATCAGGCAGTTGTCCAAGTACGGGTAAATTTGAATTTTTCTCTGTCTGCAGTAAGCAATTGCTGGAGCTAGGCATTTTGTGAATGGTCTGGGAGCAGTGGCTAAGCCAAAGGGAAGTGCAGAGAACTGATTATGCATAGATCCTGCCCTGAAGTGAAGATATTTCCTGCAAGAGTCCCTTATAGGGATAAGCAGATAGGCTTCTTTAAAATCCAGGGTAGCTAACCAGGCATCTTTGCCAGCATAGGAAGAAGCTGCTGCAGGGTGAGCATTTTGAATTTTGGTACCACCAGGAAGGTGTTTAGAATGGAGAGATCTAGGTTTGGGTGCCAAGTGCCCTCTTTCCTGGGTACCAGGAAAAGTCTGGAATAGAACCCTTGACCCATCTGTTCAGTAGGAACAGGATGAATTGCCCTTAGAGAGCAGGAATTTAACTTGTTTTTGTGCCTCTGCTCACTGGTTTGGAGGAAGGTCTGGGAACCTTATTGGGGTTGGCAGTAAGTGGAAGTAAAATTTGTACCCCTGGGAAACAATGTTGAGGACCCATCAGTCTTTGGTAATGGAAGTCCAGTTTTTTGCATGATGGGCGAGTTTTCCAACTAGGGGCACAAGCAGCTGGCCAGAGGTGGGGAGTGGAGTTGAGAAGTCATTGGGAATTCTTCCCGTAAGGTGGTGGCTTAGCACTCCCTGTTTATGAAGTGAAGGCACTCCATTACTTAGTTCTCTGCATATCCTGAGACTGTAGCCTGGGGGGGTCTGTTTCCCCTGGGTCTAGTTTGAGATGGCCTAGAGGGGGCTAGAAAGGACCAATATTTCGAGGGGCAATGCCTACTGAATCTAGGGGGCTGTACTTGCAAGAAATCTTTTGACTGTCTGCATAGATTTAGCTTTTTCTTCTATATTTTTAAGAATCTCTTCTGCTTTGGTGCCAAACAGATTGCCCTTATTCAAAGGAGTGTCTAGTAATTTTGATATGACATAGTCTGGTAATTTTGATTTGACATTGTCTGGCAAGGTCTGCTCCTTAAGCCAAGCATGCCTTCTCAGTAAAGAACCAGTGACTGCTGCCCTGCAAGATGCTTCTAGGGCATCAAAGCCACACTGCAATGTATGCTTGCTGACTTGATTTGCAGAATGCATAAGCTCTTGTAATTCTTATTTTCTGCACAGTCCTTAAAGGTAGCTAATTTTTGCTAAGTAAGTTCCATAATATGTTGTTGGTACTTCAGCATATGAAACTGGCAATTCAAGCCCTAATGGCGAGAGTTGCAGAGGTGTATACTTTCTTACCCCCATCTGTCTAAAGCTCTAGAAACCCTGCCCGAAGGAGTGGGATTCTTAGCTGTAGTTGCTTTGATACCTTTGGGCCCCTGTGAGATTACCTCTGGGTCAGCAGTAGGTTTATTGAAAAGGAATTTGAGAGAGTCAGGAACTCTGTAGTACCTGTCTGGTTTCCTAGGAGCAGGGGGTAAGGTATCAGGAGTTAAACTAGACTTCATAAAGACATCATCCACAACATCCAGGACTGGGGGTATTGCTAAAGGCCTATGTTGTGGCAAGTCTAGAAATTCTGAGTCGCTTTTTGGACTGAGGAAAGTCTTGGCATTCCCAGTGGAAATGCTCTCAAAGTATATAAGGTTTTCCAAAAGAAAAATCCTTTGGAGGAGAAGCAGAGAGAATAGATTCCTCTGCATCTGAATCCTCATAAGCAGATAAAGGCATGTCTTCATAATCAGATACCTCATAGTAGGACTCTTGGTCTGTTAAAGCTGCTGGAGACAGGTCTCTTTCTCTTAGCAGGGGAACCAGACTTCCCCTATATCAACATAATAAGGTCTTCTGCCATTTTAAGCATTTGTTGTTGTGGCAAGGAAACAGGTGGATGTTTTTGGGTAGTAGGTTTTTTTAGGCATAGCGCGTACTCTTGGCCTTAGAAACCCAGTAGTTTTAGACAGAACTGAAGAAGCGGAAGTCGCTGGTTTGTGTAGAATATCGGTAGTGCAAAGAACTTCCTCAGAAGCCAGTGCCTGCTCAGCGGCTCCAGACCCACCCAAGGCAGAGACACCCGCAGGTTCCTTTGAAGAAAAGTCTTGCGGTATACCGGACTCCAAACGGGTCTCGGTAGAGGCCTGCAAATCCATTGAAGCTGGCATCAGGGGCTGCAAAAGCGCCTCAGTGAGTACCGGTGAACTGGCAACCAGCTTAACAGAAGCATCGTCGGCACCTTTGGATTTGTGCAGTCTGTCTCTGTCTTTATCCTTCCTTTTTTTGGTAGATTGGTAATCGGATGGCTTACTGAAACCATTTTGAAATACGGAGCTCGAGAAAGTACAGTTGTGTACACTTACCATAAATGTAGATGTTCAAGTGTATTCACTGTTGCAGTCATTACATTTGGGTTATCTGCTTGCAGGTAGCCCTCAGTCGGCCTGATTAATAGTCTTGGGTCCTGCGTCAGTTGCTGTCCCTTCTTCCATGACGTCAGGAGTATAAAACGTGCCGCCAACGCCATTACATCAGTTTTTCTTGCCCCAGATGTCAGGTGGCCCACTAATGGGAAGCAATTAAATATAAAATTACAATTATATACCTCCAACAAAAAAGCAAATACAGCAAAAAGGCTTTTAAGCATAGTAAAGGAAAGTAGAGGTATAGCCAAAAGAAGTTAGGGGGCTGGAGGGAGGGTAACCAGGACTGCAACAGTGAATACACTCTAACATCTACATTTATGGTAAGTGTACACAACTGTACTATGTTCTTCGTGTTTCACTATTGCAGTCATTACATTTGGGGAGATTCCCAAAGCTGTGGTTGGGAGGAGGAATTTTAGATAGCAACAGGGCCAGCTATAAGGCCCTGCAAGACTGCAGTGGCAAAGCCAGCTCTGGATTTAAAGAAAATTGGCAAACGATAATGCTTGGTGAAAGTATGTACAGAACTCCAGGTAGCAGATTATAGGATGTCCCTGGTAGGGACGCCTCTGAGAAAGGCTGTAGAGTTAGATGCAGCCCAGGTGAAGTGAGGTCTGATCCCCTTGGGGATAGGTTTCTACGGTGCTTATAGCAGAAATTTATGCAATGGCTTATCCATTTAGAAATGGTTTACTTTGAAATAGCCTTGCCCTCTGCCCCTGCAGCCAATGCCACCAGCAGTTTGGATTCCTTTGAGGTTTAGTCCTGTCCAAGTAGAATCTAAGTTGTCTGCGCACATCTAAGGAATGCAGGGGGGGGTAGGGCACTGAAAACCAAATGGCTTAAGCCAGGACAAGCCATGAGCAGCCCTATATTTTGACTTCTTGGCACTAATCTTGAGTGTCATCAGCAGGGACTGGCACAGGCCATAGGCTTGCAGCGAAAACCTGCATCTGGACTGCTGCAAACTCTTCTAGGACACTAGTATATTGGAATATCGCCTTCTCCATCACAGGTTCAGACATGGGAGTCAGAAGCCAATGCCTGCCTAGCAGACCCATCAGATATCCTGGAGGTCTTAGACCGAGCAGATGCTGACAAGGCCGATGACACGGTGGCCTTCTAAGGGACTGTATCATAAGTTTTGACTACAGTCATGGGGGTGACGGTGCCTTTCCTTCCACAATCTCGAGCCTGGAAATACTTGTACAGAAATGCTGTTGTCAGACTCCCTAAGTACCTTTGGATGCTTCTCCTTTCTTCACAAAGCAGCAGGATCAGTGAATACAAAGGTGTGAAAAAGTCACTAATGTTGACATTCCTTTTCCTCTTCTTTTTCCAAGTGTTTTTGCAAGAACTCAGCCTTATGATTAATTATCCAAAAGTTAAAGAAAACACATCGGGGACAATGGGCATGTTGGGCACCAGGCCAAGGCGAAATGAGCACAGAGTGGAAAGTCCAGTTGGAGGATTTGCTTTCCACATTCTAGACACATACTGGATTTCAGTGACGTCTAATTACCACAACTGAAATAGAAATTTCCCTTTGGGATGTTTATCTTTTGTTGTTCCATATCTGGCTTCCGACCTACTGATGGACTAATGACTGGATGCTTCGGTCTCTGACAGCATGAAAGAACTGGGGAAATGGCACAGGCTGACAGCCCTTTATCCTTAGACATTCTGATGCTGCATTAAAGAACGTCCACTAGGTCTGGGGGAAGGAACAGTCTCTAGTATTCAGGCTAGCCAAGTGTTTCCATGGTAGGACATCCTATAGGTTATTACTACAACAATGAAACACAGTGAACATGAAATGATCCTTGTGACCTCCCTTTTTTTTTCTGAACCTCCAGTCTTCATAGACACTAGATCAGCAAAAAGGATGCAAAGCTACCAAATTATCTCTGAAGGAAAATATTATCAGAAGACTGCAGTTTTTATTCTAAAAAAGAAGACATGTCCAACTGCATGATCATCATCATTTCAGTATTCACGTCCGAAAAACATGACATACTAAGCATTCAAGTCTCTAGATTATCAGACTTATGTCATCCAGAACTATAAAACCAAACAACCTACGTCAAACTCTCTCATGTCAAATTCCTAGGTAAAGCCCGAGATAAACCCCCCCTGAAGATAGCCTCACACTCTTCCCAAACACCATTCACCTGGGCTCAAAAATGGTCTTGCTACTCGTAATTAAGCCTGGCTAATTCTACACCTGCTAATATATAACTAATGATACTCGTGATACTCACCCTAACTAATAATCTCTCTAATTAGTATATACATATAGTTCCTATAACTATATAATTAATGCCTTACTGCCTTTCTTCTTTGAAAATGTTATCCTGTTGCAATTTGTATTTTCTTACATTTCAATTTCAGGCAAACGTTTGTTGTTTCTGCCTTTTTTTTTTAAATGTAATACTACTTGGAGTTTTCCTTGGCCTCTGCTGAAAATGGATGTATCCAGTCGGACTATATCGGTTAACAAATGTAAAATAAATAAATAAATAAATAAATAAATATATCACTTTTCTAAAACACCAAGGCAGGTTACTATTTATGTAGCACACATTTATTGTTTATTGTGATGATCTAAACCCTGTTATCACAATAAATAAAACATGCTGGAGGGATATTTATGTAGCACACATTTATTGTTTATTGTGATGATCTAAACCTTGTTATCACAATAAACAAAACATGCTGGAGGGATAGGTTCCTGACCCAGAGACTCCCCAGACTCTGGAATAGACTGCCCATACATATCAAGCAGAGCATCTCTTTGGACCTCTACAAAAGTAACCTTGACGATTGGATGGGAGATAGGAAATTCACCCCGGGGATCACGTCAGTCGCCCTGCTAGACAGGGGTCCAGGGAAGTAAATAGTGTGAGAAGAAATAGCCAGGGAATTGTTATGGCTAGGCTTGTATAGGCCCTAGGGCCGATAGGTTCATAGATTGGTAGTAGGCTATGAGCTCAGACTTCTGTAACTTTAAAACAAGTGTATCCTATATGAATGGATCACAACTTTTAAAATATATGTATACTACAAAAAAGAATGCAAGTAAGGTAGAGAAGGTCTGCCAAGTAAATTTACTGGACATGAAGGTGATGAGCTGGAGCACGGCTGTATAAGTAAAACTTTTTAATGCGATCAATAAATAGCAAAAACAACAAGAAAATGAATAACAAGTGCTTTCGCATCAAACACCGATGCTTCATCACACTTTTTTTTTTTTTTTTTTAAAGTCTGATAAAGCATCAGTGTTTGATGTGAAAGCACTTACTACTCATTTTCTTCTTGTTTCTGCTATTTATTGATCATATTAAAAGTTTCTTATACAGCTCTGTTCCAGCTTGTCTTCTTCATATCCAGTTTCTTGTTTTGTTGTTGAACTGGTTTATCGGGAGAAGGATTCAAGTAAATTTACCCCACACCGTTTTCCAGTATGCTGCCACTCTGCAAAAGTGCACATTATTTTCAGCATGCTACAGGATATGTCCATGTAAAACAAACTTCTGTAACAATTTATTTACAAAACAGTAGCTCGGTCAAGTTATCTTATGGGAAAAGAAAGTACAGTGTTGTACCTACCATAAATGTAGATGTCCGATAGGTATGCATCTGCAGTCATCACATATGGGTTGTCCTGCCTCAGGCAGCCCTTCGGTCTGGTCGGCCATTAAAAAGTGGGTCTGGCCTCGGCTGATGTCGCACCTTCCCGACGCCAGAGCGCCTTGGGTATAAAAAGCATCAGCCGACGCCATTTTCCTCAGTTTTTCTTGCCCCAGATGCCAGGTGCCTCTAGGAAGGCTAATTTGGATAAATGCAATAGAATTCCAAACATTTGCAAAATTATATATATATATATATATATATATATATATATATATATATATATACACACACACACATGTATATACAAACAAATACACCATAATAGATTCCCCCAGCTAGCTAAAAAAGAGGGGTAAACACCCTAGGAATACCACAGAGGGGTAGGAGGGAGGGTAAACCTGACTGCAGATGCATACCTATCGGACATCTACATTTATGGTAGGTACAAAACTGTACTATGTCCTTCAAGGATGCATCTGCAGTCATAACATATGGGTAGAATACCATAGCCAATCTGGGGAGGAGGTACTAAGAAAAAGATGGTGTAGTTAAGATCCTGCAGGACTGCAGTAGCAAAGCCTGCTCTGGATCTGGAGTATAAAGGAATTAGATTGTAAGTTTGTGTATGCACGAGCTCCAAGTAGCAGCTTCTAAAATGTCCTTGGTAGCCACCCCCTCGTAGGAAGGCTGTGTGGGTGGCGTGGGCCCTTGTGGAATGAGGCCTGATGTTTGCAGAAACTGACTTTCCATGAAAGGAGTAACAAAATCGAATGCAATTTCCTATCCATTTCGAAATTGTCTGTTTGGAAATTGCTTTTCCTTGCACCCCAGCAGCATGTGCTACAAATAGTTGGCCAGTTTTTCTGCTACTTTTAGTTCTGTCCAAATAGTAGCGTAGTTGTCTGTGTATATCCAGGGTGTGCAGAAGTTTTTCCCCTCTATTCTGTGGATTTGGGAAGAACGTAGGCAAGTGAATAGCTTGGTTCAAGGATACCCTAGATACCACCTTTGGCATAAAAGTAGGATTAGTTCTTAGTGTAACTCTGTCCTGATGGAAGATAAGAAATGGCTGTACTGCCATTAATGCTTGTAACTCAGATACTCTTCTTGCTGAAGTTATTGCCAGAAGGAATGCAGTTTTCCAAGACAGAAACTGAAGATCCGCTGTTGCTGCTGGTTCAAAGGGAGGAAGTGTTAGTTTCTCCAAGATAAAGTTGAGATCCCAAGCCGGTAAAGGGGGTTTTCTTGGAGGTTTGATATTTTTGATCCCTCTCAGAAATTGCTTGAGGAGAGGGTGTGAGAAGATAGGTGGATCCCCATTGTATTCTGCTGAAAGTGCTGAGGCATGAATCTTAATGGAAGAATAGGAAAGGCCATTGTGGAACAGTTCTGCTAAGTATTCCAAAATATGTGTCATGCTTGCCACTGTCACATCTAAGCCTTTTTATGTGTTCCAAATGAAAAATCTTTTCCATTTAGCTGAGTATGTCTTCCTTGTGGAAGGCGTGAGAGCTTCCATGATAATGTCCTTCACTCTCTGTGATAAAACATTTTGTTTTGGATTTAAGGGATTTTCCAGGCAGTTAGCTGCAATGTTTTTAAGTTGGGATGCATGATCTTGAAATTGTTCTGAGTCAGAAGAAGAGGCCATAGGGGGAGAGGCCATGGTTTTGCCTGTGACATGCTCCTCAATAGTGGATACCAGTGTTGCCTCGGCCAGTCTGGAGCTATCAGAATCACTCTTGGCTGTTCCTCCCTGATCTTCAGTAGAACCTTGTACATTAAAGGGAGAGGTGGGAAGGCATATACTTTTAGAGCTTTCCAGCTGAAAGAGAGAGTCCACCCTCCATGCTTGTGGGTGGTATGTCCTTGAGCAGAATGTCCTCAGTTGATGGTTGAGGGGGGAGGCGAACAGATCTATCTTCGGCATTCCCCATGCCTTTGTTATGAGTTGGAAGATGTCTGGGTGCAGCATCCATTCGTGTGCATCCATGGTAGTTCTGCTTAAGCTGGCTGCCAGTGTATTTTCCTTTCCTGGCACGAACTGGGACTGCAGTTGGATATTGAGTTTCAGGCATAGCTCCCATAGATTCATAGCCAGCCGGCATAGAGGGTAGGAGTGTGTGCCTCCCTGCTTGTTTATGTACCACATGACCGTGGTGTTGTCTGTCCTTATTAACAGGTGGCCTTGATGGAGGAAGGGTTTGAAAGCCTCGATTGCATGCATCACTGCCAGCATTTCCTTTGGTTTATGTGCATGTGTAGCTGTCCTTGAGACCATAGGCCTTGGATACATTTGCCCTCCATGTGTGCTCCCCATCCTCGGTCTGAAGCGTCCGTGGTGATGGTTTGTTTTTTTGGTTTGTTGAAAGGCAACCCTCTGTTGGACTGGCAGGCCTGAGCCCACCACAGGAATTCCTTTTGAAGGCAAGGAATGATTGGTATCAAAGTTTCCAAACTGTGACTGTGTTGAGACCATACACTCCTTAGATACCATTGTAATTTTCTCATATGCAGCCTGGCCTGTGGTATCAGAATTATGCAGGATGCCATGTAACCCAGGGCCTGCAGGATTTTTCTTGCAGTAAGCTGAGCTTGTCTTGTCAGATTCATGAAGTAATCTGGAAGTTGTTTTTGTTTTTCTTCTGTGAGAAAGGCCATTTGGGTGGTTGTGTCTAGATCCGCACCCAGAAAGGTTATCCTTTGGGATGGAACCAGTCTTGATTTTTGGATGTTGACTGTGTATCCCAATGCCTGTAGTAGGTGGATGGCATAGGCCAAGTCTTTTATCAAATTTACCTTGTTGGCCGCTTGTATAAGGCAGTCGTCCAGATAAGGGTAGATTTGAATCCCCTGAAGTCTGCAGTGTGCAATTACTGATGCCAGGCATTTCGTGAATACTCTGGGCGCAGTAGATAAGCCAAAGGGCAATGCTGAGAATTGATAATGCTCTGATCCTGCAAGAAATCTGTGGTGTCTTCTGCAGTTTGGTCGAATAGGGACGTGCAGGTATGCCTCCTTGAGATCTAGAGTCACCAGCCAAGACTCCTTGCCCAACATGGGAAGAAGTTGCTGTAGGGTCAGCATCTTGAATTTTGGCACAATGAGGTAAGTATTCAGTGCGACCGGTCGAGAATAGGCCTCCATTGATTTTCTTTTCTTGTTATAGGAATAGTCTGGAGTAAAATCCTTGGCCTTGCTCTGAAAGTGGTACCTTTTCTATAGCTTTCATTTGAAGCAAGTTGTTGATCTGCTTTAAAGCCTCTGCCCTCTGATTTGGTGGTAGGCTTGGCATTCCGTTTCTTTTTGGCAAAGTGTGGAAGTGGAACCTGTATCCTTTGTCTATTATTTGCAGTGTCCATGTGTCCCTTGTAATATAATGCCAATTTTTCGAGAATAAAGCAAGCTTCGCCGCCAAGGGGGTGCTCCAGTTGAGCCCTGGTGGGCAGAATCAGAGTAAAGTCATTGAGCCTGTCCTGGTGTAGTAGTTGTTGTTGCTGCTGTTGCACTACCTCTCTAGTTGGCAGGCTGCCACTGACGGCCTCTGTAAGAGCCCCTAGATTGGCCTCTGCCTCTGGGGCATCTGTTCCTGCCTCTCTGGGCTCTGTCCGAGTCTGGAAAGGACCAATTCTTAGTAGGCCAGTTTCTGCTGAATCTCGGTGGTTGTACTTGTAGGAAATCCCTAACTATTTGCACAGCTTTTTGCCTTTTCTTCATACTTTTTTAAGACCTCCTGAGCAGAGGAGCCAAATAAATTTTGTTTCTCCATTGGAGCATCCAGGAGTTTAGCTTTAACATGGTCTGGCAAAGATTGTTCCTTCAGCCAGGCATGCCTACGAATAACTGCCCCAGTCATAGCTGACCTAAATGAAGCCTCCAATGCATCATAACCACACTTTAAGAAATGATTACTAACCTGCTGTGAGTTGTGTACCAAATCCTGAAGGGATTTACGGTCAAGGGGCTCAGGAGAAGAAAGCTTCTTGTTCAGTTCATCTAACAAATACTCTTGGTACTGTATCATATGAAATTGACAATTTAGTGCCCTGACGGAAAGAGTTGCAGAAGTATATACCTTCTTTCCCCATCTCTCTAAAGCTCTAGACTCTCTTTCAGAAGGTACAGGATTTTTGGCAGTGGCAGCCGCAACCCCTTTAGGGCCCAGAGTAATAGTTTCTGGGTCTGCAGAATGGGCTTTATACAGATGAAAATGAGAATCCGGGACCCTGTAGTATCTATCAGGTTTGGCAGGGGCGAGGGAGAGTATCAGGGGCTGTACTGACATCATTGTACACATCATCAATTACATTCAAAACAGGAGGTATAGCTAAGGGCCTATGCTGAGGCAAATGTAAAAAGGTCCTTACTCTTTTTCTAGAATCAGAGAAATCCTGACCTTGCCATTGAAAATGCTCTCTCATGGAGTGTAGAGTCTCACCAAAGGAAAACTCTTCAGGAGGGAGGCCGAAGGGATAGATTCTTCTGCATAAGAATCCTCATAGGGCGAATAAGCCTCCTCCTGGTGGTCTGACAACTCAGAACCATCCGAGGAATCATCTGAAGAGTGTGGGTCAGAAGGCTCAGTCCTGGGCCTTTTGTCTGGTGGAGGGTGAGGTTGTGAACCTCTAATTAAAGAAATAAGGTCCTCTGCAAGGCTGAGGATCTGAGAACTAGAGGAAGGCCTCTGGAATGTAGTCTTGGGAGGCAAAGCTTTAGAAAGTTTAGCAGCTTTAGCCCTAGAAAAGGCCTTAATGGACATGGAAGCAGGGGGCCTAGCTGCCCGTGCAGGAGTAGATATGTCCAAAGGTATGGTGTCGGACATATCCTGGGCACTGGTTTGAGCGTAGTTCGGTAGCCGACTCAGCCGGGCCTCCCGGCCGGTGGTCGGGTGAGTGGATTCGGATGAAGGAATCTCTGAGGACTCGGTTTCGCCGAAACCGAGACACTCGCGCAGTAGCCTTACCGTGGTTTCAGCCGAAACCGGGCGGCGAAAGTGTCGGTCCTTGTCCCTCATTTTCGCTTTTCACCAAATGTGATGTCGGAGTCTCCGACGTCATTTTATATGCAAAACTAGCCCCAAAAAAATTCCTCTGCAAACTCCGACCGACGTCTAAGAGTTCGTCAGTTGAAGGAAGCACAGGCTGAACAGGACGATACGTCGTGGTCTGGGCCTAAGCAAGGAAGGCAGTAGGAATGGAAATCCTTATGAGGTATTTGTTTCCCACAAGTTAAACAATTATTTACTTTATCTGACATCGGCTGAGGCAAGAAAGAGTCCCCAACGGGGTACTTAGCTTTTTCGAAGTTTTCGGTAGCTGAAATTACTGGATCTGACCGACCGGCACTTGCGAACAGCTTCTGCTTCGGGCACCGCACGGCAAGAAAGACTGAGGAAAATGGCGTCGGCTGATGCTTTTATACCCCAGACGCTCTGATGTCGGGGAAGGTGCGACATCAGCCGAGGCCAGACCCAGACTTTGGAATCCGGCCGACCGAAGGGCTGCCTGAGGCAGGACAACCCATATGTTATGACTGCAGATGCATCCTTGAAGGACATCCATACTCATGAAATGCTTGTGTTCACACTGCTGTAGACAAAATCTGGCAGCTTGTACCTTAAAATACAGTCTACAACAAAAGTCTGAGTAAGCTGTAACACACTTTTGTATGTGCTTATGTTGCTATCTGTCCAAAAGGGTATATTACCATCCATTTGCCCTCACAGTAAGGTAAATCAAATTCACTGCTGAGAGAAGTCTCCCTCTTCTGATAAAGCACTGTTGCCATTGACTTACTGCATTTCATGAAACTGTTCTTGCACATTTTATAAGTCTCACATAAAATGGATTTTTTTTCCTATCATGCAATCAATAACCATTTGTACCATCAACCATCACACTTCTGAATACCAATTATAACTGCAAAAAGAATGTTATGTTCATATACTTAGACAAAAAAAACGAGTGAATATATTCATCACAATAAATCTAAGGAAGCAAACATTCCAAGCAAGTGTTTTATATATAAATATTACATGCAGCAGTGACTATGGCTAGCTTTTCTACAGCTATATGTCACCCCCCCATTCCCATTAAGTCAAATGTTGCTCCTACACAAACATAAGAAAGTACAGTTGCGTACACTTACCATAAATGTAGAAGTTAGTGTGTATTCACTGTTGCAGTCCTCACATTTGGGGCAACCCTCAGTTGGCCCGAATACCAGAGGCTTAGTATTTCTGTGCCGGTTGCCATCACCCCAGGACTGACGTCAGGTTGCCAGTGTTATAAATTAAGGCAGCTGACGCCATTACATCAGTTTTTCTTGCCCTGTCAGGAGACCCCAAGAGGGAGCTAGGTTATGGTGGAAGAACATCAGTAGAAAGTTGTTGGTGTTGTTGTTGTTTGTCTTTCGGCTTTTTCCCGGTAAGGGGTCACCACAGTGGAACTCCGGTCCGCTAATGATTGGCAGTAGATTTTTACGAAACGCCGAGGTGCCAGCTCGATGCCCAACTTTCAACGAAGGCACGCATGACTTTCGAACGCTACCCAACCATGGGGAGGACATGCAGACTCCACACAGATCATCAGTAGAAAGTAAATACCAAAAAATCCTTGTAAGGATAGAGAGAGAAATTGAGAGAGAGAGAGAGAGAGAGAGAGACAAGGGGGATGGAGGGAGGGAAACCAGGACTGCAACAGTGAATACACTCTAACACCTACATTTATGGTAAGTGTACACAACTGTACTATGTTCTTCGTGTTTCACTGTTGTAGTCATCACATTTGGGTTTATTCCCAAAGCTGAAGAAAAGGGTGGAGGCAGTCAAGAAGACTGGGGGCAGGCTAAAATGCCCTGCAGGACTGCTGTGGCAAAGCCTGCCCTGGATTTGGAGAAGACAGGCAGGTGGTAATGTTTGAAGGTATGAACAGATGTCCATGTTGCAACCTCCAGGATGTCCCTGGTGGGGACCCCTCTGAGCAAAGCTGCAGAGGTGGTGGTTGCTCTGGTAGAATGTGCCCTGGCCCGCTTGGGGAGGTTTCCAATGCTGCTTGTAGCAGAAATGGATGCAGTGTGCTATCCATTTGGAAATGGTTTGTTTGGATATTGCTTTGCCCTCTGCTCCCGCAGCAAAGCTGACTAACAATTGATCAGCCTTTCTAAATGATTTAGTCCTGTCTAGGTAGAATCTGAGCTGTCTATGCACATCAGGAGAGTGCAGAATCCTTTCCCCCTTGTTTGGCGGTTAGGGAAAAAGGTGGGCAAATGAATGGATTGGTTAAGAGCCACACTGAACACCACTTTTGGCATGAAGGATGGGTTAGTCCTGAGGGAGACCCTGTCAGCATGGAAAATGATGAAGGGCTCTACAGCCATTAGTGCTTGTAAGCTTAGATATTCTTCTAGCTGAAGTGATGGCCAGAAGCAAGGTTGTCTTCCAAGGCAGGAACTTTAACTCTGCTGATATTGCTGGTTTAAAGGGGGGCAGGGTGAGCTTTTTCAAAACAAAGGTAAGGTCCCAAGATGTGGTAGGCGCTCTTCTGGGTGGTCAGGGAATAAGCAAGCCTGCCAGATTGAGGGTCTGCAATTGGAGATGCATGAATTCTCCATTCCTCTGGGTCAGGAGTGTTGGGATCTGAGGAAGATGCCATGGTGACATGCTGTGCAGCAGAGGGTACCAGTGCTGGTGTGGCCAGTCTCAGGATTGTCCTCGGTTTTTCCTCCCTCATTTTGAGCAGTACCCTTGCAATGAGCAGTAGACGGGGGAAAGCATAGACCAAGAGGTTGATCCACTGGAAGAATAGAGCTTCCACTTTCCAGGCCTTGCTGTGAGGTTCCCGGATGCAGAATTTGCTGAGCCGATGGTTGGAGTGGGAAGCAAAGAGGTCAACCTTCGGGGTGCCCCATTTCTAGGTTACAAGGGCGAAGGTTCTTTGGTCTAGCTGCCACTCGTGTGGGTCCAGAAGATTTCTGCTTAAGTTGTCTGCCAGAGAGTTTAGACAGGCTGGCAGGAAATGTGCTAACAGGTGTAGTTGCATGGCTGAGGTCGTGTGCCAAAGGGTCATGGCGAGCCTGCACAGAGGGTACTAGTGAGTCCCTCCCTGCTTGTTGATATACCACATCACAGTGGTGTTTGTCTGTTTTAATCAGTACAGGCCCCGGGGAGAGTAGGGGTCTGAAGGCTGTCAGAGCTTGCCGAACAGCTAACATCTCTTTTTGGTTGATGTGCAGATATATTTGGTTTGGGATCCACTGGCCCTGAATGCACCTGCCATCCAGGTGTGCACCCCACGCATATTCTGATGCGTCTGTGGTGAGGGTCTGGGTGGCATGGGGTTGTGAGAAGGGTAGTCCCTTGTTGTGGTAGCATGCTGCTGCCCACCAAAGAAAATCTTTCCTTAAACAAGGTATCACTCGTATAAGAGTTTCCAGCTCTTGGGAGTGTTGACACCAAAGGCTTTTTAGGCATCATTGTAGTTTCCTCATATGCAGTCTGGCGTATGGAAATAAGTGGAATGCAAGAAGCCATGAGCCCCCACAGCTTGCAGGATTTTCCTTGCGGTTAACTGGGGTCTGGTGGATAGTTGAGAGAAGTAGGTGGTCAGGTAGGTTTGTTTTTCTGGTGTAAGGAATGCCATCTGGGATGCCGTGTACAAGCTTGCTCCCAGGAACACAATCTTTTGCGTGGGTACTAGTTTGGATTTCTTTTCGTTGATAGTATACCCCAGGGAGGTCAGTAGGTCCTTTACAAAGGTCAGGTGCTTTAGAAGCTTTTCCTGATTGCTTGAATCAGGCAGTCTAAGTATGGGTAAATTTGAATAATTATTTGCCTGCAAAAAGCAATGGCGTGAGCCAGGTATTTTGTGAAAACTCTGGGAGCAGTGGATAAACAAAGGGGAAGCGCACAGAACTGAAAGTGCAGTGATCCTGCCCTGAAATGTAGATATTTCCTGCAAGATTCCCTGATTAGGATGTGTAGGTAGGCCTCTTTTAGGTCTAGCGTGGTTAACCAAGCATCCTTGGAGAGCATAGGTAGAAGTTGCTGGAGGGTGAGCATTTTGAATTTTGGTATCACCAGGAAAGTGTTTAGAATGGATAGATCAAGGATGGGGAACCAGGTGCCCTCTTTTCTGGGTACCAGGAAGAGTCTAGAGTAGAAACCTTGGCCTACCTGTTCTGCAGGAACATGCTCTATTGCCCTCACAGAGAGGGGGGAAAGGACTTGCTTTATGGCCTCTGCCCACTGGTTTGGGGGAAGATCTGGAAACCCTTTTGGGGTTGGTAGAATGTGGAAATAAAATTTGTATCCCTAGGATACTATGTTGAGGATCCAGCAGTCATTGGTAATGGTGGCCCAGGTGTTTGCGTGGAAGGAGAATTTTCCTCCTAGGGGCAAGAGTGGGTGGGGCAGAGGGAGGGGGAGGAAGTGTAAAGTCACTGTGAGTTCTTACCATGAGGGGGTGGCTTAGCACTCCCTGGTTTTGAAGAGGAGGAACTCCATTGCTTTGATCTCTGCATTCCCTCGGGCTGCTGTCTGGGAGGCTTGCTTCCCCGAGGTCTAGGCTAAGCTGACCTGGAAAGGACCAATGCTTGGAGGGGCAATGCCTACTGAACCTCGGTGGCTGGACCTGCAAGAAGTCTTTAATTGTCTGCATAGATTTAGCTTTTTCTTCCATCTTTTTTAAGACCTCCTCTGCCTTGGTGCGTCCAATAATTTGGATTTGACATGGTCTGGCAAGGGCTGTTCCTTTAGCCAAGCATGTCTTCTAAGGACAGAACCAGCGACTGCTGCCCTTCAAGATGCTTCTAGGGTGTCAAAACCACATTGTAAGGTGTGCTTAGTTACTTGACTTGCAGAATGCATTAACTCTTGTAAGTCTTTATTTTCTGCACAACCAGGAAAAGAACATTTTTTGTTTGAGGAGTTCCATGGTATGTTGCTAATATTTCAGCATATGGAACTGACAACTTAGTGCTCTAATAGCAAGAGTAGCAGAGGTGTATACTTTTTTACCCCATCTGTCTAATGTTTGGGAATCCCTACCTGAGGGGATGGGATTCATAGCAGAAGTTGCTTTAATTCCTTTAGGCCCCTGAGAGATGACCTCGGGGTCAGCAGTTGGATTTTTGAAAAGAAATTTGAAAGAGTCAGGGACTCTATAGTACCTGTCTGGTTTCCTGGGAGCAGGAGGAAGGGTGTCATAAGTCAAACAGGATTCCATAAAAACATCATCCACAACATCCAGGACAGGAGGAATGGCCGCATGACTGTGCTGTGGAAGATCTAAGAATTCCCTGAGTCTCTTTTTTGACTGAGGGTAGTCCCGACATTCCCACTGGAAATGCTCCCTTAAGGTATTGCAGGGTTTCCCCAAAGGAAAAGTCCTCGGGTGGAGAGAGTGAAGGGATGGATTCCTCTGCATCAGAATCTTCATAAGCTGAGAGGGGTTTCACATCTTCATATTCAGATGCATCAGAGTCATCGGACTCCTGTTCAGATAAAGCTACTGGGGACAAATCTCTTTCTTTTGGAAGGGGTAGCCTGGCTTCCCCTGATGAGTATTATAAGGTCTTCCTTCATTTTAAGCATCTGTGACTGAGGCAAGGAAGCAGTTGCCTGAGATTGAGTTGTCGGTTTCTTGGGTGTGGTTCGTACCCTGAGCCTTAGAAACTCGGTAGTTTTTGAAAGAATGGTAGATGCGGAAGTAGTCGTCTGTCTGTGTTGAGAATCGGTAGTGTGAAGTACAGCCACAGAAGCTGGTGCCTGCTCAGCTGCTCCGGACCCATCCAAGGTAGAGACCTCTGCAGGATCCTTAGTTGATGAGTCTTGCGTCATACCGAATTCCAAAAAGGTCGATGTAGCGGCCTGCGAATCCACAGAAGCGGGCTTCAGGGGCTGCGAAAGTGCCTTACTGAGGATTGGAGAACTGACGACTAGCTTAAAGGAAGAGTCTTCTGCAGTTCTGGACCTGTGCGGTCTGTGTCTGTCTTTACACTTTTTTGGAAGATCTTCTGTCAGATGGCTTACTGAAGCCATATCAGAATTAGAGGACTGAGAGCGAAAATATCTAGCTACAATAAGAGCCCGATGACGTATAGTTCTGACATTGAACAAAACACAAAACAGCAGCAGGTCTAGGCCTAAGCAAGTGACGCAGTAAGAATAAAAATCTCAGTGTGGTATTTGCTTTCCACAGGCGAAACAATTAACTTTTTCTGACATTGGTTAGAGCAAGAAAAAAGGATCCCCAACGGGGTACTTCGCTTTAGAAGACTTCAATTCGTAAACGAAAAACTCAGGTAGCGGCTGACCAGCACTCGTGCAAACTGCTTCGGCTTCAGGCTCCTCGGCAAGAAAGACTGATGTAATGGCGTCGGCTGCCTTAATTTAGAACACAGACGACCTGATGTCAGTCTTTCTTGCCGAGGAGCTAATAGTCACTGTATTTGCTGACTATTAGCCCGCCTTGACCTACCTATTGAGTTTCTCACAAGGGCAACAGCAATCATTGGCCTATTCATTCCCTCATGTGGTGAGAGCAGATCATGGGGCCATCAACAAGGGAAAGATGAGGCTCCCCTCACCAACCCACTTGAGCTCCTGACATCCCTTTGACAACTGATACAAAAATACTAAGCCTCTGGTATTTGGGCCAACTGAGGGCTACCCTGGCAGAGATAACCCAAATGTGAGGACTGCAACAGTGAAACACGAAGATGTGATGTTTGGTGGCATTACTGTTGCTTGTGTACACTCAAACCAGTTATTCTGAGTAAGAAACCAGACTTACTGTACATCTGTTGAAAAGAAATTATGCAAATAAAATGAAAGCAGTACACTATAAGTCGCATACAGGAAACTGCACTATGCTTTTATTATATCTAAATTCTTAACAGTAAAAGGGAAATGACAGGCAAGGGGTATTATCGTGACTACAGTTATTACTCCCTTGGAGATGCATCATTAGGGCGACTTTATGCAAATTACTAATTTTACTGGAGTATCAAAGTCCACAGATATCAGCAATGAGGTAGAATTAAATCCACGGTTGTATAGAGTTACAGGATCACCTGTAGCAAAAGATGTGCAAAAACCTATTACCTCTACACTATGCATTTGACTATACATTTGGTTTACAATGTTTACTGAAGTGTACACTTGTAAACCAAACAGTGGCTTATCAAGCATCTTGAGCTGAAATATTTCTAACACATGCTGAAGAAGTTGTTGCTGCTGTAGTAACCTGTTTTAATACATGACAATGCCTTCTTATTGGCATAAAAGAAGGAAATTGAACAGGCTATTCACTTGACAGTTTTAGTCAAGTTTTCTGATACAATGAATCATTTTCATAGTCTCTCAACCCTCTGAGACATCCAAAGTAAACAAAAAGTGATTAATTTTATTTCTGTAGTTGCAGCAAGCCTCTTGTAGTTAAAATGACAGACTTTTTTTAATTTATTTTTAACCAAAAACACTCTATTTGCTGACTATTAGCCCGCCTTGACCTACCTATTGAGTTTCTCACAAGGGCAACAGCAATCATTGGCCTATTCATTCCCTCATGTGGTGAGAGCAGATCATGGGGCCATCAACAAGGGAAAGATGAGGCTCCCCTCACCAACCCACTTGAGCTCCTGACATCCCTTTGGCAGCTTCTAAGGTATGTAACTGCTGTCAGTCTCTTCAAATGAAGCAAGTAAGCTTCCCTGTGTGACGTTCACCGACTTGTGTGGCTATGCAGTGTCAGGACAACCCTCTAGCCCGGACTCTGCAGGATGCACTACCCAGAGAACTCCGTGGATATCAACCATGAGATAAGACAAGCCACCACCCTCCCCCAAGGATGGATCCTCTCATTCCACTCCCTCCAGTTCCAAGTGCCTGCTAATTGAATACTGGTTGTCCGGATCGCAATTAAGGATTTTATCCCTTCATGCCATGGGAGTGGGAGCAGCTGCAACTACTTAAAGCACAAAGCAAGGATTAGTTTGGAGAACTTGTAGGAAAGAAATGTATATTTAATGAAAATTATGAGGATCTCGTCAGGCAAAAAAATTCTCCTTTTACGGACCACAGAATAGTAGCGGTCATCTGGACTATTACTCAGTTCTCAATATTTCTTAATAGCTACTGAGACTTTCTCAAGTGGCACCTTAAATGAGTGAACATTTGGATGCAAGACATCTGACCCCACAGCCTCAAGAACCCATGTTTTTGTGGTTGTTAGTAAGGATGCCATCAATAAAACACAGGCATGATTAATGGCCGTGGCCTTGTTCTAAGGAGAAAAAGAGCACATACTCACCTGAAATGAATCCAGGACTGCTCTCAAGAATGTCACAGGTTTCAGCTGTGGAATGCGAGATCTGCTGTAGTTTATAGTTACATGCTCAGCTTCTACAGCAGATTTACTGAATGCAATAAACAATTGTGCAGATGTAGAATGTCTCAAGTTTGACACACTAGTGAACAGCTATCTGAAAAGGTCAAAAACACTTTCTTCCATTGTCCTAGAGCTAAAACACTTTTCCAAACATTAAGTTAAGATTGCTCAAATGACAGAGCAGCAAACCGGAAGTGAAAATCTGCTACTGGAAAGAGAAGACAATTACTGCGTGCAGACCTAAAAGGAATGAGTAGATATGAATTTCTCCATGTCTAAATAAGTCACAAATGAGTAACCCATCTTGACTTGTCTTCAGAAACCAGTTGAGACTGGGCAAAGAAATGGTGCCCAAGACTTGCCAATTTTTAATTAAGAAAAATGTAAGGCAAAATCCCTTACCACTTTGGCAGTAGGGGTCCACTGTATTGCCACCTTTTGTAGAAACTGCAAAAATAGATAATTGTTACATGGCTATATGTTAAGTGATGTTTCTGGGTCTGAAAAAGTAAAGTAGTTGTAAGTGTAGGTGAAAACTTATGAGCAACTCTAGGAAACATCAGAAAAGCACATACAACTTTGGCAAGCCTAACAGAAGGCATTAATGTTGTCTCCAAAGGGTGGAAAGAGGAAACGTCACTTTTGATGTCATGATCTTCTCTGAACAGTTACAGGGGGATAGAGGACATTTTCTTCTCTTAACAGAATAGCTGTTACAATGTGTTCTGTCTTATAAGGGTCTCCTGATTGAGGGGAAGATCTTGAGCACTACCCTGCTAAATAATAACAAAGTTGTCTCACTGTTGACCACTTTTTTATTTCAAATCTGCAATACTATGACATAACTCTTTCCAAATAAAGCATGATAAAATGGGAGCTATCAAAAGTTTTTTTCTTCATACAATCAAAACAAAATTCAGTCCTGAGCAAAACTCATCCTCATATAATCATGTCAGTAGCAACAACTTTCATGGAAGAATCTTAGAAGTCATAAGTACATTTTAACATGTGTACCACTGCTGTATCAGCAGTCAAGCTTGATTTTTTCTGCTTTCCTCACATTATCATTCTAAAGATACTAAAAACCTTTAGGAGCTTAATTTAAAATTGAGCTTTGGTTATAAAACAACACAACATATGTAATCAGTTACCTAAGCAGGGGACGGCAGAAGAAAAGGCAAGCAGACTTGAATTATATAGGCCCAACCCTGAAGAAAATGTGGCAGGGGGGGAGAGATCCTTGATATGAAATACCTCCAAGAGGAATTTAACTTAGGATGAATGTAGCATCTTAGAGAAGGGCTTAACATTTATCCCTTCCTATAAAAGTAATATAACAGATAACATCACTGACTTGAAACTTTTTACACGGAATTTACAATTAAAATTAGATTTTGGTAATGCTGCGACCAGTGAACATGGGTTAAGGAAGCCCAGCACATTTATCCCTAACCAGCATCCCCTAATTGATGCTTTTTCCAAATTGGTAGAGCAAGAACTTTACCAAAATGAACTTTTAAATAAACAAAGAAATTGGCATGGTAATCTCAGACCAGCACAGAGAAGAGCACTTACAACCCTAAAAAGTGACCATAGCATTATGATCAGACCGGCAGACAAAGGTGGACCGACGGTCATAATGGATATGGAGTATTATGTTGATAGCATGAAAACCATGCTTAATGAGGAAAACTTCTACAGTAAAATTAATATGTGTAAAGTTAATAATATTATAGGGAATATTGTAGATAGTTTGAACTTTATGTTCAGTGAAAGTAAAATTAGTGAAGAGTTGTATAGATATTTCATAGTGGATAAACCCACCATTCCATGTATTCAAGGGATACCCAAAATACATAAACATGGCAGCAACCCACCTATGAAACCTATAGTTGCTGGGAGAGGTTGGGTGACTGAGCCTATTTCATTATATTTAGAGTATATTCTTAGGCCCATTGTGAATAAACATGTACACATTTTAAGGGATATGAAACAATTTTGGTTACCCTATATGAAAGGATGCCTAACAGACAGCGATGTGATAGTAACTTTTTAGTGACTTTGGATGTTCAGTCGCTGTTTACAGTTATCCCTAATAAAGAAGGGTTAATAGTATTAAGAGATGCTTAGAAAGAGATGGCACCTATTCTAGAAGTAAAATAGAAGTTATCTTGGATTTGATGCAAATTGTTCTGATGAATAATGTTTTTACTTTTGATGGTCAACTCTATATACAACGGGATGGCGTAGCTATGGGCACTTCTTGTGCCAATAGTTACGCCAACCTAGTTATGGCAGAATGGGAATATACACATTTGTTTCAGATGAGTAAATTCAAAGAACACGCATGTTTTATACGTTTTGTGACCTTTTCCTTATTTGGGAAACAGATGAGAATTTACTCGCAGAACTCTTGGACGAGATGAATACAGTCACTGATTATTTAAAGTTTACAATGGTTAAATCCAGAGAAAAAATCTCATATCTGGATGTATTTGTAGAAAAGTTACCCAATGTTTTTTTAAATACAGGAGTGTTCAGAAAAAGCTGCTACAGGAACACTTATTTACATAGAAGCAGTATGCATCCTGAACATATTTTTCACAATATTATTAAGGGTCAGGCTATAAGGGCATCCCGTTTACATTCTAATGACACTGATTTTAAAAATGAAATTAATCAGTTGAAACTGAAGTTCTTGGATCGTTCGTATAGTATGACTGAAACAGATGCAGGCATGTCAGAAATTGATGAGTTAAGAACAGGTAGAGCCATGCCATATTTTGGAGAATGCAGTAATAATTCTGCATTTAAAGCTATGAGTATTTATGATGTTAACAGTATTAGAGTACCCATTTACTACACACAAGATGTGAAAAAAATTAGAGATATTTATAATAAACATTGGGAAATATTGCTAACAGATCCTAGAATTTCTAACATCATTGATGATCATCCCAAGTTTATATATAAAAATAAACCTAACTTACATAGGATGTTGTGGCCCCAGTAGAGTGGACAGGTCAACTTCAGGAGTAGAAGATGTTACTAAGAAATGTCACAAATGTAAGTACTGTGAATACATCAATGAAACTAATATGTTTATACATCCCATTAGTTCACAGCAGTACACGTTTCAAGTAAATGCTACCTGTGATACCATGCACGTGATCTATTTGGCCACATGCACACAATGCACTCTGCTCTATGTAGGCAAACGGATCGGAAGCTTAGGATAGAATCAGGAACACTTGTATAAGATCAGGACAGGATCCAATAACAATGCACTATCCAAACATGTCAGTAATACTTCTAAGGAACGTTGCTTCAAGTTCCAAGTAATACAGGTTAATCCTATTACTGTTCGGTGTGGTGACATCTGTAACAGAACAGAATTGAAAGAAGTTGATTGGATTATTAGACTTAGAGCTGACTGCCACCCAGGCCTGAATGATGGAGTGTCTATCAAGCCTAAGCTTAAGGCAAGGAAGTTACGTTCCTGCCATTGATTATTTTTGCAGTGATATGCTTATGGACTTGTATGTGGATACATTTTAGACATCTGTACATATCCCCCCCCTCCCCCGTGGTATTCCTTCAGAATCCAGTATATGTTATGTATATTATCTATATAATTTATTGTGTTTGCTTAGGAACATGAGCTCTATGGGTAGCGGCATATTATCTTTGCTAGATTTGTTTAAGATTGCATTATTTATATAGGTACACTATCTGGTTATTATTCATTTATGGACAGTCTATTTAGTTATGCAGCTTGAGTTGTAAATGACAGCGCCCCTAAAATTTCTTATGGCAAAATTTTTATGGTTGATTTTTTTATATAATTAAACAAATGTGTTTTAGATGCATGAGTAAGATGGGATGCAGTATGCAATGCTTGCTGATAACATTTGAATAAGCATTCCATAAACTTTTTTACCATGGTATTACATTTTTAAAAGTTTAATAGACAGGATAATAGACAGGATTTTCCTGTTTTTAGTACTTTTAATAGTTTTGCATGTACGTACGTAATAGGCTTTTAAAATTTCAGCGCTACCACTTTATTTTATTTAAACTATTCCTTAACAGGAAATGACATCATTTTTTTTCAAATGGAAAGTGTATTTATGTACCTTGTTTGCATAGCATTTTCAATGGCCTGAGGAAGACTATTGTTGAAAGCGCTCGCCTTTTTATGTTAATTAAAGTTTATTCCGCCTAATGCTTGGTTGCTCTTGATTTTGGAACTTTGTTACAAGCTATTGTTAGACGGAGGGAAGCAGTTGTCTTTACCTGTGCTGATTTTTCTGTTTGAAACCGCTTTTCAGAGTGTTGAAAGAACTATTTCAGAGTGGTGAATCTCCAGGTTTGAAAAACTACGCACCTGCCATTTGGATTTTTTCCAGTTGGATTTATTTAGCCGAGTAACGTACTTGTTGTAACTGCCTGTTTGTGCCTTCCACTTTTTACCTTTATTTATATGTAATCAGTAGGCCTTAGTTAAATAAAGCAAATTCCCACTCACACATCTTTCCACCACCCTGGATTCCTTGACAGGAAACAAGACACCCAACTGCAATTTTTTCTTCTGCTACAATTCTAAACACAAAGCAAACATAGCAGCATCTGATTTGCAATTACTAAATAAAATAGTTCTGTCAAAAGAAGCAATATGAAGCTTGTCTGATTTTTCAGATGCTACTGTTTGAGTTAGGATGGAGACAGCAGCAATGAAAACACCTTGAAATAACTTAAAAGAAGGAACAGTTAGTTTGGTCAAGCTTCACCAATACTTTATAGCAGAAGATGGATCTCTAGTATGGCATTCAAAAAAAATTCCCACATTTGAGTAAATTATTTCCCCAACTGTAACACCTATGGCAGGGAAGCTCAAGGACTAAGATGAAATCCCAACATGGCACGAGTCTAAAGCCACAATGGAAAAAATGTTGCTAATAGAAAAATGTCCTTACTTTTACTAGGAGATGACCCTTTTCCACTCTAGTCAGTCTTCCACTGCTAGTTCAATGCCAAAAGTGTTTCCTAAGCAGACCCATCGTAAAAGATCACAGGGTTGTACAAACAGACTGCAGCTTCTGTCAAAGTACAGTTGTGTACACTTACCATAAATTTAGATGTTGAGTGTATTCACTGTTGCAGTCATTACATTTGGGTAATCTGCTGGCAGGTTGCCCTCAGTCGGCCTGATTAACAAAGTCTTGGGTCCTGCATCAGTTGCTGTCCCTTCTTCTGTGACGTCAGGGGTATAAAACATGCAGCTGACACCATTACATTAGTTTTACTTGCCCCAGATGTCAGGTGCCCCCCCAAATGGGGAGCAAATAAAATTAAACACACAAAATATACCTCCAACCACAAGCAAATACACCAAAAGGGCTTTTAAGCATAGTGAAAGAAAGTAGAGTTATAGCCAGAGAAAAATAGGGGGCTGGAGGGAGGGTAACCAGGACTGCAACAGTGAATACACTTGTGTACACAACTGTACTATGTTCTTCATGTTTCACTGTTGCAGTCATTACATTTGGGTAGATTCCCAAAGCTATGGTTGGGTGGAAGGAATTATACAGCATTAGGACCAGCTATAAGGCCATGCAGGACAGCAGTGGCAAAACCAGCTCTGGATTTAGAGAAAAGTGGCAAATGGTATTGTTTTGTGAAAGTATGAACTGAGCTCCAGGTAGCAGCTTCTAGAATGTCCCTGGTAGGAACACCTCTGAGAAAGGCTGCTGAAGTAGATGCAGCACAGGTGGAATGGGATCTGATACCCCTGGCGGATAGTTTTTCCATGGTGCATATAGCAGAAACTAATACAATGGCTTATCCATTTGGAAAAGGTTTGCTTTGAAATAGCCTTTTCCCTCTGCCCCTGCAGCAAATGCTACCAGCAGTTTTTTAAATTTTCTTTGAGATTTAGTCCCGTTTAAGTAAAATCTAAGTTGTCTGTGCACATCCAATGAATGCAGAATCCACTCCCCCTTGTTCTGTGGATTGGGAAAGAAAGTTGGCAAATTAATGGTCTGATTAAGAGCCACACTGGATACCACCTTAGGCACGAAGGCTGGATTGGTCCTGAGAGATACCCTGTCCGCATGAAAAATGCCATAACAGCCTGTAATTCGAAAATCCTTCTAGCTGAAGTGACTGCTAAAAGGAAAGCTGTTTTCCAGGAGAGAAATGTTAAGTCTGCAATAGCAGTAGCAGCTGGCTCGAAAGGAGGGACAGTAAGATTCTCCAATACAAAATGGAGGTCCCAAACAGAGGTTGGAGCTCTCCTAGGTGGTCTTAAGTTTTTGGCCCTTCTGAGATACTGCTTTAGCAGACGATGAGAGAAGAGGGGCGGTTCTGTGTTGTAATGAGCTGAAATGGCTGAGGCATGCATTTTTATGGAAGAAAATAACAGGCCCTTGTGAAACATCTCAGTTAAGTATTGCAAAATCTGAGGAATGTTGGGCACTGCTGCGCTTATCCTTTGAGATTGATTCCAGGCACAGAATCTCTTCCATTTGCCAGCATGAGATTTTCTAGTACTAGGTCTTCTCGCCTCCAAAATGACATCCATCACAGGTTTACTGAGGGATGGTAAGGGTGAATTTAGCCACGCTGCAAGACTCAAAGTTTGGAGCAGAGTATGCAGAATTTGGTTGTTCTGCTGAGACAGTAAGTAAGGTGTCTGAGGCAGGTGCCACGGTGGAAGTTGTGACACACTACGCAGGAGTGGGTACCAGTGCTGACGAGGCCAGTCTGGAGCAATCAAAATAATTTTTGGCTTGTCCTGTTTTCCTTTTAGTAGAACTTTGGAGAGCAGTGGCAGAGTGGGAAAGGCATACACTGATTTTTCCAGTTGAAGGATAGAGCATCCACTTTCCAGGCTTTTTTGTGATGAATTCTTGTGCAAAATTTTTCCAACTGATGGTTCTGGGGTGAGGCAAAAAGATCTATGTCTGGGCTCCCCTATTTGCATGTCAACATGGTGAAAATCAGTGGATCCAGTTTCCATTCGTGTGGGTCCATGAGATTTCTGCTTAGTTCGTCTGCCAAGAGTATTCCGCTTTCCTGGCAGGAATTGAACTTGTAGTTGTACTTGATAGGTCAAGGCCATGTTCCACAATGCCACGGCTAGTCTGCAAAGGGGGTAGGAATGTGTACCCCCCTGCTTGTTTACATACCACATAACAGTGATGTCTATCAGTAATTGATCTGGATGAAGGTAGTCCTTGAAGGCTGTCAGTGCATTCTGCACAGCTAGCATTTCTTTTTGATTGATGTGAAGGTGCATTTGATTTGGGCTCCATTTGCCCTGAATGCACTTCCCTGTCAGACGAGAGCCAGCAAGCATAGTCTGATGCATCTGTAGTTAGGGTTTGGGCGGCAGGGGGTGGTGTGAATGGCAGTCCCTTGTATTGGTGGCCGGCCTCTGTCCACCATAGGAACTCTAGTTGCAGGCAAAGTATGATAGGAATCATTGTTTCCAGTCTGTGACAATGCTGACTCTATAGACTTTTTAAATACCACTGAAGTTTCCTCATATGCAGCCTTGCATATGGAATTAGAAGAATGCAGGAGGCCATGAACCCCAAGGCTTGCAGTATTTGCCTTGCAGAAAGCAAGGTTTTTGTGGCCACCTGTTTGAAGTCACCAAATGAATTTGCTTCTCTGGTGTAAGGAAAGCTGCCTGGGCAGTTGTATTCAAGCTTGCACCCAGGAATGTATTTTTTGAGAGGGTACCAGTTGTGACTTCTTTTCGTTTATAGTGTACCCTAGACAAGTTAGAACCCTTTACAAACGCCAGATGTTTGAGAAGAATGTCCTTGTTTTCTGCCGGAATTAGACAGTCGTCCAGGTATGGATATATCTGAATATTTCTTTGCCTGAAAAATGCAATTACTGGAGCCAGGGCACTTTGTAAAGACCCTGGGCGCAGTAGATAAGCCAAAGGGCAGTGCAGAGAACTGGTAATGCAAGAAGCCTGCTTTGAAATGGAGGCATCTTCTGCAAGATTTCCTGATTGGGATTTGCAGGTAAGCCTCGTTTAAATCTAGAGTTGCCAACCAGGCATCTTTGCCTAGCATAGGAAGTAACTGGTGAAGAGTCAGCATCTTGAATTCTGGAATGTCCAGAAAGGTGTTTAGAGTAGATAAGTCCAGAACTGGACGCCAAGATTTGTCTTTTCTGGGTACCAGGAAAAGTCATGAATAGAAACTTTGTCCCTTTTCCTCTTCTGGTACTAGTTGAACAACCCCCATGCTCATGAGGGAAAGTACTTGTTTCTGGGCCTCTGTCCGCTGATTTGGGGGCAGGTCTGGCCATCCATTTGGAATTGGCAACGTGTGGAAATGAAATCAGTATCCCCGGGATACTATATTTAGAACCTATTTGTCCTGGGTTATAAGTTGCCAGTTTTTTGCATGAAGAGCCAGTTACCCCCCAAAGGGGCGGCTAAAAGGTAAGTGCTTGGTAAATGTAAAGGGAAGTCATTAAAACTGCTTACCATAGGGAGGTGTCTTGTTGTTTCCAGATTTGGAAGAGGAGGCAACCCCATTGTTTTGTTCTGAAAGTCCCTTGGGACTGAAACCTGGTGCCTTTGGAATGTCTGGGCTTGACTTGAGTGGCTCTCAAAGGAACTGGAAAGGACCAGTTCTTAGAAGGCCAGTGTCTACTAAATCTTGGAGGTTGTACTTGTAAGAAATCTTTCACAGTTTGCATAGATTTAGCTTCATCTTCCATCTTTTTAAGAACTTCTTCAGCCTTATTACCAAAGAGACGATCCTGTTGTAAAGGAGCATCTAACAATTTTGCTTTAACATGATCAGGCAGATTTTGCTCTTTGAGCCAAGCATGCCTTCTTAGCACAGACCCAGTTAGAGCAGCCCTGCAAGAGGCCTCCAAAGAATCAAAACCACATTGCAAAGGATGTTTTCCAACTTGTTCAGCTGAATGCAATAAATCCTGTAAATCTTTAATTTTCCACACAATCAGAAATCAAAATCATTTTCTGTTTAAGCAGTCCCATGATATGCTGCTGCTATTTTAGCATATGAAATTGACAGTTTAAAGCCCTGATTGCCAGGGTTGCAGAAGTGTAAACCTTCTTACCCCATCTATCCAGCGCCCTGGAATCTCTATCAGAAGGTGTAGGATTTTTAGCAGTGGAAGCCTTAATGTCCTTGGGACCCTGCAAAATGGTTTCAGGATCTACAACAGGATTTTTGAAAAGGAATTTGTGGGAGTCAGGAACCCTGTAGTATCTGTCTGGCTTACAAGGAGCCGGAGGCAGAGAATCAGGAGCCATACTAGATTCTGAAAAAACATCATCAACAATGTCTAGAACAGGAGATATAGCCAAAGCCCTATGCTGAGGAAGAAGAAGAAAATCCCTAAGTCTCTTTTTAGATTCAGAGAAATCCTGACTTTCCCAGTGGAAATGTTCCCTTAAGGTATGCAAAGTTTCCCCAAAAGAAAAATCCTCAGGGGGAAAGCAGAAGGAATGGAATCTTCTGCATCAGAGTCCTCATAAGTAGGCATAGACAATTCCTGTTCATTAGAAGAGTCAGAAGAAATAGAATCCTGTTTAGAAGATTCATAATCAACATCTTGCCTAGGCCTCTTAGAAGGGGGGGTTGGCTACCCCTGATCAAAGTAATTAAATCTTCAGCCATTTTGATCATTTGTCTTTTAGGCATAGGGGCCTGCACATGTGGCCCAGGCGTCGTTTTTTTAGGTATAGGTCGAGATTTTGGCCTTAGTTTTGAAGATGGCATTGGTCTAATATACAAATCTGTAGGCCTGAAAACACCCTCAGAAGCCGGTGCCTGCACAGCGGCTCCGGACCCATCCAAGGTAGAGACAACTGCGGGTTCCATAACTGAAGCATCTCGCGGCATACCGGACACCGAATGGGTCTCAGTAGAGGCCTGCGAATCAGAAGTAGCAGGTATCAGGGGCTATGAAACCGCCTCACTGAGTACCGGCGAACTAGCGACTGGCTTTGGAGAAGCATTTTCGGCAGTTTTGGACCTCAACGGCCTGTCTCGGTCTTTTTCTTTGCGTTTTTTAGGTATTCAGATAGTCTGATTGCTAACAAACAACATTTCTGGATAATTAAAACGTGAGCCAAAATATTTTGAAGCAAAAATGTACCAACGTTTGTCAGGCAGAACCGACAGCAAGGTACGTTGTGATCAGGGCCTAGGCAAGGAATACAGTACAAATGAAAATCCTTATGAGGCATTTGCTTCCCACAAGAAATGCAATTATTAACTTTTACTGACATCGGTAAGGAGCAAGAAAAAGTTTCCTCAACGGGATACTTAACTTTTTAGTTGAAGACTTTGGATCTGAAACTCAAAAACGAAAATTTCAGGAGTCGGCCGACCGGCACTTGCGAACTGCTTCTGCTTCGGGCACCGCGCAGCAAGAAAGACTAATGTAATGGCGTCGGCTGCGTGTTTTATACCCCTGACGACCGGACGTCACGGAAGAAGGGACAGCAACCGACGCAGGACCCCAAGACTTTGTTAGTCAGGCCGACTTAGGGCAACCTGCCAGCAGATTACCCAAATGTAATGACTGCAACAGTGAAACACAAAGAAAGTACAGTTGTGTACACCTACCATAAATGTAGATGTTCCAGTGTCTTCACTGTTGCAGTCATGACTGTAGGGTTCTCCTCTGCCGGCAGGCAGTCCTCGGTCGGCCAGAATCCCAAAGTCTGGGTCCGGCGTCGGCTGTTCAACCATGCTCCCTGATGTCAAAGCGCTAGGAGTACAAAGCTGACAGCCGACGCCATCTTCTCCAGTTTTTCTTGCCCCAGATGTCAGGAGTCCCAAAATGAGAAAGGTCCCATATCCTTTGCAAATACACCTCAGAAGAAGGGTGAAAAAAGGAACCACACAAAAGTAAAAATAAGAGGGGACAGGAGGGAGGGAAACCCAGACTGCAACAGTGAAGACACTCTAACATCTACATTTATGGTAGGTGTACACAACTGTACTATGTTCATTGTGTTTCACTGTTGCAGTCATGACTGTAGGGTAGAATCCCAAAGCTGAAAGAAAGGGAAGTGGTCATAAAGAAAAAGGTGCGGCTAAAAGGCCCTGCAAGACTACAGAGGCAAAGCCTGCCCTAGACTTAGAGTAGAGAGGTAAATTGTAGTGCTTAGAAAAAGTATGCACTGAACTCCAAGTTGCAGCTTTCAAAATGTCTTTGGCAGAAACTCCCCTGAGGAAGGCCGCAGAAGTGGCAGCAGCTCTGGTGGAATGAGTCTGTATACTGTCTGGGATTTGCTTTCCATGGTGTGAATAACAAAATCTGATTCTATGAGCAATCCATTTAGAAATGGTCTGTTTTGAAATGGCTTTACCTTGGGAACTTGAAGCATAAGAAACAAACAATTGTTCTGATTTTCTGATGTCCTTGGTTCTGTCCAGGTAAAAACGTAGTTGTCTGTGTACATCCAAGGAATATAAGATCCTTTCCCCTTTATTTCGAGGAGTAGGGAAAAAAAGGTGGCAAGTGGATAGTTTGATTTAAGGCCACTTTGGAAACCACCTTAGGCATGAAGGTAGGATTAGTCCTCAAAGACACCCTGTCTTGATGAAAAATAATATATGGTTCCACAGCCATAAGAGCTTGTAACTCTGAAACTCTCCTGGCAGAGGTTAGGGCTAACAGGATAGCTGTCTTCCAAGATAAAAACTTGGTCAGAAGAGGCAGCAGGCTCAAAAGGAGGCAAGGTTAGTTTTTCCAAAACATAGTTGAGATCCCAAGTAGGAATGGGAGGAGATCTAGGAGGTCTCAAGTGCTTAGCTCCTCTGAGAAACTGTCTCATGAGCTGGTGGGAAAAGATTGGAGGGTCTGTATTATAATGAGCAGAAATAGCAGAGGCATGTATCTTAATGGAAGAGAAAGAGAGACCCTTATGTAAGAGATCTGTCAAGTAAAGTAAAATTAAAGGAATGTTCAGAAGAAGAGGATCAGAATCCTGAGCCTGCATCCAGGAACAAAATCTTTTCCATTTTCCTGCATAAGATTTTCTAGTGTTAGGACGTCTGGCTTCTAAAATGACATCCATAACCTGCCTGGGTAGGAAAGAAGAAATCAAAGGCCCTGGATTAACCAGGCCGCCAGGCTGAGAGTTCTGACATGAGAGTGTAGAACCTGACCCTGATGTTGGGACAGAAGGTTCGGAGACGGAGGTAAAATCCAAGGGGGCTCCAGACATAGGTTTTTTTAGAGTTGGGTACCAAAACTGTCGAGGCCAATTTGGGGCCAGCAAGATTATCATCTTGGGCTTGTCCTGTTTTATCTTTAATAATACCCGTGGAAGAAGAGGAAGAGGTGGAAAAGCATATCCCGAGAGGTTCCTCCAACTAAATGATAGGGCATCCACTTTCCAAGCTTCTTTGTGGAAAGTCCTGGTGCAAAAATTCTGTAGTTGATGATTGAGATGGGATGCAAAGAGGTCTATGTGAGGACATCCCCAGACTGCTGTTATCATCCTGAATATTTTGGTGTCCAACATCCACTCGTGTGGATCCGAAAGGTTTCTGCTCAGACTGTCTGCCAGGAAGTTTTGCTTCCCTGGTAGAAACTGAGCTTGAAGGTCCAGATTGCAAGCTAGAGCTGTGTTCCATAGATCCATGGCTAGTCTGCAAAGGGGGTAGGAATGAGATCCCCCTTGCTTGTTTATGTACCACATAACTGTGGTGTTGTCTGTCCGTATTAGTAGTTGTCCTGGTTGTAGAAGATTCCTGAAGGCCATTAGAGCTTTCTGAACAGCTAACATTTCCTTTAAATTAATATGCAGGTGCTTCTGATCCTTTGTCCAAAGGCCCTGCAAACATTTTCCCTGAAAATGGGCTCCCCAAGCATAATCCGAGGCGTCCATGGCTAGAATCTGAGTGACAGGAGGCAGACAGAAGGGTTTCCCTTTGTTTAGAGTACATGCCCTGGACCACCAAAGAAATTCCTTTAGAAGGCAAGGCAGGACCGGAGATCAGTATGTCTAAACTGTGGCAATGCTGAGACCATACACTTTTTAGGTACCACTGTATTTTCCTCATGTGTAGTCTTGCATATGGTACGAGAAGGATGCAGGAGGCCATGTAACCCAAAGCCTGCAGGAATCTCCTTGCAGATAGGTGAGTTAACGTTGCCAAGGTCTTGAAAGTTGAAGCCAGCTGTAATTGTTTTTCGGATGTCAGAAATGCCATCTGGGTTGTGGTGTTTAGAAGAGCACCCAGAAAAGTCATCTGTTGTGAGGGTGTCAAATTTGACTTTTTTATGTTTACAGAGAATCCCAGGAACTTGAGGAGGTTCTGTACAAATTCTAGATGCTGGAGTAAGACATCCTTGCTGTCTGCCTGAATTAGACAATCGTCCAGATAAGGGTAAATTTGAATTCCCTTGAGTCTGCAGTAAGCTACTACTGGAGCCAGGCATTTGGTGAAGACCCTGGGCGCAGTAGACAATCCAAAGGGCAGCGCAGAGAATTGAAAGTGCCTCGATCCGGCCTTGAACCTGAGGTATTTTCTGCGTTCCTGCCTGATGGGAATGTGTAAATATGCCTCCTTTAAATCCAAAGTTACCATCCATGCATCTTTGGACAGCATTGAAAGTAGCTGCTATAGAGTAAGCATCTTGAATTTTGGAATCTCTAGAAAGGTGTTCAAGACTGACAGATCCAGAATGGGTCTCCATGAGTTTTGCTTCCTGGGGACTAGAAAGAGCCTTGAGTAAAAACCCTGTCCCATCTCTGAAAGTGGAACCGGTTCTATTGCTTTCATGGCCAAAAGAGCTTCCACCTGGTTTAAGGCCTCTGTCCATTGATATTTTGGAAGGTCTGGCCATCCGCTTGGCCTTGGCAAGGTATGAAAATGGAATTTGTAACCTCTTAAAACCACATCCAGAACCCACTTCTCTTGGGTTATAGGAGTCCAATTTTGATAAAAAAAGAGAAAGTTTTCCTCCGAGAGGGGCTTCCAGGCAAGAAGTTCCTGCAGCCCAACAGAGGGAGTCATTGAGTTTAACTATGAGTTTGTGATCTGTCCTCTCCTCCCCTAGGGGTGGAAGCAGTCCACTGTCTTGGTCTATAAGAAGCTTGTGTTTGAGGCCTTCCTCTGGAGCGTCTATATCTACCCCTCTGAGGCCTGTCTGAAGTGGGAAAGGACCAATTTTTAGAAGGCCAATTCCTGCTAAATCTTGGTGGCTGTACTTGTAAGAAATCTTTAACTGTTTGCATGGATTTCGCCTTATCCTCCATCTTTTTAATCACCTCTTCAGCTTTTGATCCAAACAAAACATTATGCTGAACAGGAGCATCCAATAATTTAGCGTTTACTTGTTCCGGCAAATTTTGTTCCTTTAGCCATGCATGCCTTCTAATGACTGTGCCGGAGGCAGCAGCCCTACAAGAAGCCTCCAAGGCATCAAATCCACAGTGTAAACCATGCTTCCCAACTTGTTCAGTGGCATGCAATAAGTCATGTAATTCCTTATCTGCACAGGCAGAAATGGAAGTAACTTTTTGTTTTAAAACAGACAAGAGAAATTGCTGGTATTTCAGCATATGAAACTGACAGTTTAAAGCCCTAATGGACAAAGTAGCAGAAGTGTACACTTTTTTTGCCCCATCTTTCTAAAGATCTAGAATCCTTTTCAGTGGGAATGGGATTTCTGGCAGAAGCGGCCTTAACTCCCTTAGGACCCTGAGAAATGGTTTCAGGGTCAGCAGAAGGGTTCTTGTATAAAAACTGGTGGGAATCAGGAACCCTGTAATATCTATCAGGCTTAACAGGAGCAGGAGGAAAAGAGTCAGGGGTTAAGTTAGCCTCCGAAAAAGCATCATCCACAATATCCAAAACAGCAGGAATAGCCAGGCGTCTGCGTTGGGGGAGAAGAAGAAAATCCCTTAGTCTTTTCTTAGATTCCGAATACTCCTGTCCTTCCCAGTGGAAATGTTCCCTCATTTCATGCAAAGTTTCCCCAAAAGAGAAATCCTCAGGGGGAGAAGCTGAAGGAATGGATTCCTCAGCATCAGAATCCTCATAAGGAGGGAAAGAATATTCCTGGTCAGAAGAAGAAACTGAAGAAACAGAAGCCTGATCAAAGGAATCATAATAAACATCCTGCCTTGGCCTTTTATCTGGAGGGGGATGAGAACCACTAATCATAGTAAGTAAATCCTCCGCCATCTTGAGTAACTGTTTCTGTGACTTGGGAGCCGGTTCAAAAGAGGCCTGTGTTGCAGTCTTTGATTTAGAAGGAGTCTTTGCCTTTGTCTTTGGCTTTGCCTTTATTAGAAGCGGAGTAGGCCTGAAAACCCCTAAGGAAGCCGGTACCTGCACAGTGGCTCCGGACCCATCCGAAGGAGCATTGTCTGAAGGTCCTGCAATAGAAATATTTAAACGCCTGGTTGGCTCCTCATGAGAGTCGGTTTCGGCCATCGGTTCTGAAATGGCCGACGACAGGGGCTGCAAAAGCACCTCACTGACGACGGTCAAACCTGAAGCTGGCTCCGCTTGTGCGCTATCATCAGATTTGGACCTCGGAGGCCTGTCTTTATCCTTGCGACGTTTGTGAACTCCAGTAGCCGGAAAGTACAGTTTTGTACCTACCATAAATGTAGATGTTAGAGTGCTAATACAGCTGCAGTCATAACAGAAGGGTTTTCCTGCCGTCAGGCGGGTCCTTGGTCAGCCGAATTCCAAAGTCTAGGTCCGGCGTCAGACGTCGTCGCTTCTTCCCTGACATCAGTGCAACAGGGGTATAAAAGAACCAGCCGACGCCATTTTCTTCAGTTTTTCTTGCCCCAGATGTCAGCTGCCCCCAGAAGGAAGGCAAAACATAAATTTATGTAATAATGCAATGCAAAAAAAAAAAAAAAAAATCAAAAAACAGTAGTTGCAAGCAAATACACCATAAAAGAATACCCCAATCATGTTGTATGAGGAGGTGTTAGCCATTAGGCCTGTCCCAAGAGGGAAAGGAGGGAGGGAAACCTGGACTGCAGCTGTATTAGCACTGGAACATCTACATTTATGGTAGGTACAAAACTGTACTATGTTCATCGTGCATACAGCTGCAATCATAACAGATGGGCAGAATCCCAAAGCTAAAAAAGGGGTGGTAGGCACTAAGTGGAACTAGGGGGAGCCAGGATGCCCTGCAAGACTGCAGTGGCAAAGCCCGCTCTAGATTTGGAGTATAATGGTAGGTGATAGTGCTTGGAGAAAGTATGTACAGAACTCCAAGTGGCTGCTTCCAAAATATCTTTGGTAGGAACCCCCCTGAGGAAAGCTGCAGAGGTAGCTGTGGCCCTTGTGGAGTGAGATCTGATGCCTGTAGGTACAGTTTTACCATGAAAAGAGTAACAAAAGCGAATGCAGTGGGCTATCCATTTTGAGATTGTCTGTTTGGAAATAGGCTTCCCTTGAGCACCTGTAGCATAGGACACAAAGAGTTGCTCTGATTTTCTGAAAGGCTTTGTTCTGTCCAAATAATAACGGAGCTGTCTGTGAATGTCCAAGGAATGTAGTAGTCTCTCCCTTTGTTTTGTGGATTAGGATAAAGGTAGGTAAGTGGATAGCCTGATTCAAGGCTACCCTGGATACTACCTTTGGCATAAAGAAGGGTTGGTTCGTAAGGAAACTCTGTCCTGATGGAAAATGATGAAAGGCTGCACAGCCATGAGGGCTTGTAGTTCCGAAACCCTGCGTGCTGAGGTGATAGCCAGAAGGAAGGCTGTTTTCCATGACAAATATTGCAGTTCTGTTGAAGCAGCTGGCTCAAAAGGAGGCAGGGTCAGTTTTTCTAGAATGAAATTGAGGTCCCAAGCAGGTACTCGTTGCTTCCTTGGGGGTTTTATATTCTTAGCCCCTCTGAGGAACTGTCTTAAGAGACGGTGAGAGAATAAAGGAGGATCAGTGTTGTATTCTGCAGAAATGGCTGAGGCATGGATTTTGATGGAGGAAAATGAAAGTCCACTGTTTACACATAAAACTTTAGTTTGTGTATTATTGTATACTTATGCAATAATGTTTTTGTATAAATAATTTTTCCTGACTATGTATCAGTAATTTTTAGTGTATGGTCCCTTTTATTCTGAAGCCTTGTGACTCATGTAATTGTCTTATTATTCAATTAATTAAGGATGAAATTTTTGTATAAAAAGATGCATTAATTGTGAAAAGGTTATTCCTTTGAAGGCTGTGGAAGCCGAGGTACCAGAATAAACCTGATTGCATCCAGCTCCTGTTTCTCTTCTTGGTGGTTTTCATATTTACTAGGCTTTGGTATTTATTTATATTTATCTGAGGAGTTCAGGATTTGTTCTCGAATTATGGCAAATCCAGCCAGCAATGAAGATGTTTTTCGTTTTGCAAATTTGTGTAAGGAAAGGGATGACAAATTGGCTTTGTTCGATCCATGGACTGTTCCTGTGAGTGGAGATCGTGATAGGTTTGATGAACTGAAGAAGTTAAGGTTTAAAGAAACCTCTTTATTTTACGATACTCGACTGTTAGAAAAGTATGTCAGCTTGTCTATTACACCCAGAGGACTTCGGGTGGACAAGCTACCTGCATTTAAATTTACAGAGGAGGAGAATGAATTTTTTGAAGAGTGGAAGGCTGCCTCACTGCAATGTACTTTAAGCTGGCTGAAAATTCTTATCCGACGAAACCGAAAGAACTTGGGGGCAATCCAACTACAGATTGCAGAGGTGGAAGAGATTCTGTTTAGAGAGTTTCAAAACGAAATATTTTGTGCTGCTATGAAAAGTATAAATACAGAAACTGTTAAATTCGAAACAGAAGTAGTCTTAAGAAAGAAAAATAAATTAAATAGGGACATTAATGACTTTAGAAAGGATACTGTTTATCTGTGGCAACGCAAACGCAAAAATGGTACGTTCCAAACCGGAAGAGTGGAAGGAGCTTCCAGATCTGCTAGAGATTCGTCTGTCTCGTCTTCTGACACAGGTACAAGTAGGAAAAGCGTGTCGTTTGAAAGAGTGGATAATATTGAAGATGCCAGCGGTCAGGTGGAGGCGGAAGAACAAGTGAATTGGAATTTTCGTCAGGGTAGTAAACGAAAATCAAGAAACAAGGGTCGTAATAGAAGATACTGAGAGGGGATGTGTTTCAACTGTGTTCAGACAGACTTTCAGGTTGGGACAGTTTGATTTTTCAAATGCTTTATATAATGCTACACAAAAGCATATTGTCAATTTGAGTGACTTTTCGGTCACTACTGATATGGAGCAGGTGTTGTTTAAGGGAAGCAAGTTTGTCCCTACTAAAATACCAGCTCTTTCTGATTTACTAATTGATGTTAAGCATTTCTGTAGGAAATTGTATTTAAAAGCATTTTTTGAAAATAAGAAGTGTCATACCATTAACATATTAAGCAGTTTGAACAATGCTGAAATTACTTCTGATAATTGTACGGTTTCTGATGATTTTTCATGTTCTTCTGATTCTTTGCTTAACCTCTCTGTATATGATTATGACTCAAAGTTCTGTATTATTGGACAGGGGCATGGATGGGTCTGAGTCAGATTTTGTGTAATTGATTCTGGGCGTTTTATAACAGGGTATGGTAAACTTGAGGTTCCTATTTTTTGTCCACCTAAAAATTCTGTTACTTTAAAAGCTTTTGAGAGTGTATTACTTGGTAAAATTGAAACTGAATATGGAATGTTTTTGAAAAAATATTTTGAATTTAATCTTACCAAAAATGAGTGGAGAGCTTTAAAAGCTATGCAGGCTGTTTGTGATAAGTATGCTTTTTGTCAGGCAGACAAAGGAGGGAACTGGGTGATTATGGATAGGTCACATTATTTAAAAATGGTGTTTGACTTATTATCGAATGAACAAGTTTATGTTGAGTTATCGAGAAACCCTGTTTTAGAATTTAACAGTGCCCTTTTAGAATTACTGGAGAGGGGTGAAAGACTAGGATTTCTAACTAATAAAGATGTAAAAAGACTTTATATTGTTAGTCCGAAAGATCCCGGTTTTTATGCCCTACCTAAGATACACAAAAATCTCTGTGATCCTCCTGGCCGCCCTTTTGTGTCCTGTTGTGGTGGTTTTCTTGAACACATTGGCATACTTCTGGACAGTCTCCTTAAAAAAGAATTAGGTAATGTTTCTTCACATATCAGGAACACTAATGATTTTTGTGATAAGGTTAAGAATATGCAATGGGACAACACTTATTATTGGGCCACTGTCGACGTAAGGCCTTATATACCAGCATTCGGACTAAATTTGGTTTGGAGGCTATCTATAACATTTTGGGGGAGGGCCCACGCACTTCATTTATTATTTCACTGTTAGAATTCGCATTGACTCACAATTATTTTTGTTGTGAAGATAAAATATTTTTACAAAAAGAAGGCACTGCAATGGGTGCTAATTTTGCCCCTACTTATGCGATATTATTTATGTCATTTTTTGAAACCACTTTTCTTTATAGATTGGAATTTTTTGAAAAAAATGTTGCACTTTATTACAGATACATTGATGACTTGATTTTTGTATGTACTGGTAATATTATGGAATTTGATGGATTTATTGCCAGTTTACATAATAATAGATTTGGTCTTGAATTTACATATGCAATGCATAAAAGTACTATTCAATTATTGGATATTTTGCTATATGTGGATTCTAATAAAAAAGTGCAATATAGACCATATAGAAAAGTTACTGCAACTAATAATTATTTACATGCCACCAGTGCTCACCCAAAACATTTGATTGAAGCACTTCCTTATGGTGAGTTCAAACGTACCTTTGAACATACCTCTGAGATCAATTTGTTGGATTTTGAATTCAGGGCGGTTAGAAAAAGGCTTCTGGAAAGAGGTTATTCTGAAGTTTCTATCAAGAATAGCAGTGATAGGTTGCTCAGCCCTGATTCATTTATAAGGAAGAGGTATAAAGCTTATGATAACAGTAAGGTGAACAAGTTCCTTTTGAATGATGAGAATAGAATTTTTCTAGTTAATAGGTATTCGCTATTTTCACCCATTTTGAAAAGTATAGTGGATTTTCTTTGGCCGATTGTCATAATAACGAAATAGGTCATTTATTTCCAAATAGAGTATGTTTTTCATATGGCAGGTACGCAAACTTAAAAGAAATATTAAAGTTCAAATCAAAAGCCAGGTTGAACATATTTAATGGGAGCTTAACCTTAAAAGGTATGTTCAAGTGTGGTAAATGTAGAATTTGTTCTAAAGTTAAGAATTTGACAGGCAGTTGTATAAATGGCATAAAATATCAATCTTTGGACACATTTAATTGTAAATCTTGTGGGGTGGTTTATATTATTGGTTGTGGGTGTATTCCACCCAAATATTACATAGGGCAAACTAAACGTCAGCTAAAGATAAGAATCATGGAACACATGGGTGACATTAGAAATGGCAGGATGGAAATTCCAGTTTCTGAGCATTTCAATAGTTCACATAATGGTGTGTTGGATTCTTTGTTCTTTGGTGCTTTGGCTAGGCCTGATACTTATAATACTGGGAATTTTTTACAGAAACTGTTAAAGTTGGAAAGTATGTTTTATTTTAAACTTTGGTACATTAAAACCAAAAGGTTTAAATCTGGAAATAAACTTGACTATTTAAGACTTTAGGCATTTGTATACACATAAAACTTTAGTTTGTGTATTATTGTATACTTATGCATTAATGTTTTTGTATAAATAATTTTTCCTGACTATGTATCAGTATTTTTTAGTGTATGGTCCCTTTTATTCTGAAGCCTTGTGACTTGTAATTGTCTTATTATTCAATTAATTAAGGATGACATTTTTGTATAAAAAGATGCATTAATTGTGGAAAGGTTATTCCTTTGAAGGCTGTGGAAGCAGAGGTACCAGAATAAACCTGACTGCATCCAGCTCCTGTTTCTCTTCTTGGTGGTTTTCGTATCAAAAGGAGGCAGGGTCAGTTTTTCTAGAATGAAATTGAGGTCCCAAGCAGGTACTGGTTGCTTCCTTGGGGGTTTTATATTCTTAGCCCCTCTGAGGAACTGTCTTAAGAGACGGTGAGAGAATAAAGGAGGATCAGTGTTGTATTCTGCAGAAATGGCTGAGGCATGGATTTTGATGGAGGAGAATGAAATTCCACTGTTTAGCATCTCAGCTAAGTACTGTAATATTTGAGGTAAATTCAGTATTTCAGGATTCTGACCCTTTTTCTGATTCCAGGCACAAAACCGTTTCCATCTTGCGGAGTAAGCTTTTCTAGTAGAAGGCCTTCTGGCCTCCAAAATGACATGCTGCACCTCCTTGGAGAGTAGGGTCTGTTGTGAATTTAAGGAATCCTCCATGCGGCTAGATTGAGTGTTTTCAGCTGACTGTGAAGAGTTTTGAAGTTGTGCTGAGTCAGTAGAAGAGGCATTATCGGAAGGATCCATGGTGGGGAATGCGTCAGGCTCCTCAGGAGTGGGTACCAGTGCTGTCTTGGCCAGTCTGGAGCAATGAGAATCATCTTTGGTCTGTCTGCTCTGGCTTTTAATAGAACTTTGGGCAGCAGAGGAAGAGGTGGAAAGGCATAAACTGTCATTGTTGTCCAACTGAAAGAGAGTGCGTCCACATTCCAGGCCTGTGGATGAAAGGTCCTTGAGCAGAATTTTGTCAATTGGTAATTTCTGTGGGTGGCAAAGAGATCTATGTCTGGCCTTCCCCATCCTTGAATTATCTTTGCAAAAATTTGAGGATGCAACTTCCATTTGTGTGGATCTGTCATATTTCTGCTTAGGTTGTCCGCCAGCGTGTTTTCCTTGCCTGGCAGAAACTGTGCTTGTTGAATTTGTAATTCCAGAGCCATGTTCCAAAGAGACATGGCTAGCCTGCATAGGGGGTATGAATGAGTTCCTCCCTGTTTGTTTATGTACCACATCACTGTAGTGTTGTTTGTCCTTATCAATAGCTGGCCTGGATGCAGTAGGTCTTTGAAAGCCATAATAGCATTTATTACTGCTAGCATTTCCTTTTGATTGATGTGTAGGTGCTTTTCTTTGTGGGACCATTTGCCCTGAATGCACCGATGTGCGCCCTCCAGGCATAGTCCGAGGCGTCTGTTGTGATGACTTGATTTGCTTGAGGCTTGTAGAATGGGAGAGCTATGTTTCTTTGGCATGCTTGAGCCCACCACAGAAATTCCTTTTGAAGACATGGAATCAGTGGTATAATTGTTTCCAAACTGTGGCTGTGTTGAGACCATAAGTTTTTTACGTACCAGTGAAGTTTCCTCATATGCAGCTTTGCACATGGGATTAGTAGGATGCAAGATGCCATGAATCCCAGAGCCTGCAGGATTTTCCTTGCAGTCAGCCTGGTGAAGGTTGCCAGTCTTCTGAAGTAATGAGTTAGTTGCCCTTGTTTCTCTGGCGTGAGGTAGGCCATATGGGTGTTTGTATTCAAGCTGGCACCCAGGAAAATTATGGTTTGAGAGGGTATTAGCCTTGATTTCTTTTTGTTGACTGTGTAGCCCAGAGAATTCAACAACATTATTACAAACGCCAGGTGTTTCAGAAGTATGTGTTTGCTGTCTGCTTGGATCAGGCAGTCGTCCAAATATGGGTATATCTGTATCCCTTGAAGTCTGCATAAGGCAATTACTGATGCCAGGCATTTCGTGAACACTCTGGGCGCAGTAGATAAGCCAAAGGGCAATGCAGAGAACTGATAATGGGCTGAACCTGCAAGAAATCTGAGGTATCTTCTGCAATCTTGTCTGATTGGGACATGCAGGTATGCCTCCTTGAGGTCCAATGTTACCAGCCAAGACTCCTTGCCCAGCATGGGAAGAAGCTGCTGTAATGTCAGCATCTTGAATTTTGGTACAAGTAAATATGTGTTTAGGATGGATTGGTCCAAAATAGGTCTCCAATCTTTGCCCTTCCTTGGTACCAGGAATAGTCTGGAATAAAAACCTTGACCCTGTTCTTGTGCAGGTACCTCTTGAATAGCTTCATGTCCATGAGATCTGAAATTTGTTTTTGTGCCTCTGCCCTTTGATCGTGTGGCAGGTTTGGCATGCCTCTCATTCTTGGAAGGGTGTGAAAGTGGAATCAGTAGCCTCTGTCTATAATGTCCAGAATCCATTTGTCTTTTGTGACAATACGCCAATTTTTCGAAAATAATGCCAGTTTTCTGCCTAAAGGTGCTGCCAATTGAGCCTTGCTTGGCATGCAAAGGGGAAAGTCATTGGTTCTGCTTTCTGAATGGCTGTGAGCTATCCTCACCACCTCTTGGTGTAGGTGCTTGCCATTGTCTGCCTCTAAATGATCCTTGAGATTGCCCTCTACCCCTCGGGCGCCTGTATCTACCTCTTTGAGGTCTGTCCGTGGCTGGAAAGGAACAATTTTTTGAAGGCCAGTTTCTAATGAAACGTGGACGTTGTACCTGTAGGAAATCTTTTACTGTTTGCATTGATTTTGCCTTTTCCTTTTGAGCCCACCACAGAAATTCCTTTTCTTTAATACCTCCTCAGCTTTAACACCAAACAATACATCTTTTTGAAGAGGTGCATCTAGTAGTTTAGCTTTGACATGATCTGGTAAGGTTTGCTCTTTGAGACAGGCATGTCTACGTATGACTGATCCTGTAACAGCAGCTCTACATGAGGCCTCTAAAGCATCAAAACCACATTGCAAGGTATGTTTACCCACTTGCTCTGCACTATAACAAATCCTGCAACTCCTTCAAGTCTGGTTGTTCAGGTTGTGACATTTTACCTTTCAACTAAGATAACAAAAACTGTTGATACTTTAACATATGGAACTGACAGTTTAATGCCCTCATGGTTAAGGTGGCCGACGTGTATACCTTTTTCCCCCACCTTTCTAAAGCTCTGGAATCTCTCTCTGAAGGTAATGGATTTTGGCAGTGGAGGCCATAATTCCCTTGGGACCCTGTGAAGTGGTTTTTGGGTCGTGAAGTGGTTTTTGGGTCAGCCGCATGGCTTTTGTATAGGAATTGGTGTGAATCAGGAACCCGGTAATACCTGTCAGGCTTGACTGGAGCTGGAGGTAAAGAGTCTGGGTTGAGGCTGGCCTCTGAATACACATCATCTAGTATGTCTAAGACAGGAGGAGCAAGAGGAATTCCCTGAGCCTTTTCTTGGAGTCTGAGTAATCTTGGTCTTCCCAGTGGAAGTGTTCCCTCAAGGTATGCAAGGTTTCCCCAAAAGAGTAGTCCTCAGGGGGGGGAGACAGAGGGAATGGACTCCTCTGCATCAGAATCTTCAAAAGGGGAGTATGAATGTTCCTGGTCTTCAGAATGTTCTGAAGTAATGGAGGCCTGGTCCGAGGAAGGGTATTCTTCCTCCACTCTGGGCCTTTTGTCCAAGGGGGGTTGGGAACCCCTGATAAGAGTAATAGCCTTAATGGAAAAAGAAGAAGGCCTGAAGACACCTTGAGAGGTGGCAGGCCTGTCTAAACTCTGAGTTTCCCCGCCAAGAGTGGCTTCGGTATCTGTAGTCGGGGTGTGGGCCGAAGAGCCTGCGTCCTCGGGCACAGAAGACACCGCTAATGAAGTGCCATCGGTAGTCAGGGGCTGTGCAGGCGCCTCGCTGAGAACCGGAGCACCAGTAGTCGGATTTAGCGTGGTGTCGGTAGAAGCCACGGACCTCGTAAGTTGGTCCTTATCTTTGCGACTTTTACTCAAAACTTGAGTGGGATTATCCGACGACATAATGTAATTAAACTTTTTGCCAAAATAGTGTTGGGCGAACTCCGCCCGACGCTTAATAGTGTGTCTGTTGAATGTAGCACAAAAACGACAGGCCGAGACGTCATGGTCTGGGCCTAAGCAAGGAATGCAGAGGGAATGGAAATCCTTATGCAGTATTTGCTTCCCACATGGAATGCAATTATTAACTTTCTCTGACATCGGTCTGAGGCAAGAAAACTTTCCCCAACGAGGTACTTAGCTTTCAAGAAGACTTCGGTTGAAAAATATTCGTAATCTCAGGAGCTGGCCGACCGGCACTTGCGAACTGCTTCTGCCGCACCGCGGCAAGAAAGACTGAAGAAAATGGCATCGGCTGGTTCTTTTACACCCCTGTCGCACTGACGTCAGGGAAGAAGCAGCGACATCCGACGCCGGACCTAGACTTTGGAATTTGGCCGACCGAGGACCCGCCTGACGGCAGGAAAACCCATCTGTTATGACTGCAGCTGTATACACGATGAACATCCGTATCCAACGACATTTTGTAGTTAAAGCGTCTACCGAAGTAATGAAAAGCAAAATCATACCTTCGTTTGATTGTACGTTGATTGAATCTAGCACAAAACCGACAACTAGCTACGTCGTGGTCAGGGCCTAAGCAAGGAATACAGTAAGAATGGAAATCCTTATGAGGTATTTGCTTCCCACATGAAATACAATTATTAACTTTTTCTGACATCGGACTGGAGCAAGAAAAAGTTTTCCCAACGGGGTACTTAGCTTTGAGTGGAGAAGAAAGTCTTCGGACTGAAGTTTATTCAGAAAAAATAGTCAGGAGTCAGCTGACCGGCACTTGCGAACCGCTATCACTGCACGGCAAGAAAGACTGGAGAAGATGGCGTCAGCTGTCAGCTTTGTACTCCTAGCGCTCTGACATCAGGGAGCATGGTTGAACAGCCGACGCCGGACCCAGACTTTGGGATTCTGGCCAACCGAGGACTGCCTGCCGGCAGGGGAGAACCCTACAGTCATGACTGCAACAGTGAAACACGATGAACATCATTGAAGTAATTCCTTATAAACTCTTAAAGGCCAAAAGACAACGGCCAGTCTTGCAAAGCTAATGGCATCGACATTAACAACATGAAGGACACTGCTGTCAGAAGATCAGTTATCCGCAGGAGTAAACATTTAGGCATCTCCATTATCAGACATTCTGAATCCTCGTGTGACAAAAACTGATTTTCTAGACTTTGAAAAAATATATCTGAGGTTTATTAGCAGACACTGGTGATGGTGAAAGTCTTATTTTTCTGCCATCATCACTGTTCCACTGCACTCTCTCCCTAGGTTAACCTTCCATGTTAGAAGTGCGATGATCAGAATATTTTTTTCAGCTTCTTTCTCATTCACATTTTGAAACCTGGAAAGCGTTTCCAATGTATAACACTTTCTCAACTAAATACTGTTATACTTTGATCTTTCCTAACCTTTTTCATCTAGGTTTTTGTTTTGTATCAATGTCTGCAATCCATCAGCCCTCTCTTGAACCAACAGACCATTCATATCCCTTGAGCAAGCACCGACCTGTCAAATGTCATCAACTAGGCAAACATCAGGGTTTTCTTTTTTGACCGTCTCCCCATGAGCCCATGTGGCAGCCTGACATGAAAATCACACAATGACATCAATTATTCAAGCAGGCACCAATGCAGGTATCTAAAAGTACAGTTTTGTACCTACCATAAATGTAGATGTTCGAGTGCTAATACAGCTGCAGTCATAACAGATGGGGTTCTCCTGCCGTCAGGCGGGTCCTCGGTCGGCCGAATTCCAAAGTCTAGGTCCGGCGTCGGTTGCCGTCGCTTCTTCCCTGACGTCGGTGCGACAGGGGTATAAAAGAACCAGCCGACGCCATTTTCTTCAGTTTTTCTTGCCCCAGATGTCAGGTGCCCCCAGAAGGAAGGCAATACATAAAATTATGTAATAATGCAATACAATATAATCAAAGACCAGTAGTTGCAAGCAAATACACCATAAAAGAAGACCCCTAGAGGGGAAGGAGGAAACCTGGACTGCAGCTGTATTAGCACTCGAACATCTACATTTATGGTAGGTACAAAACTGTACTATGTTCATCGTGCATACAGCTGCAGTCATAACAGATGGGTAGAATCCCAAAGCTAAGAAAGGGGTGGTAGGCACTATGTGGAGCTAGGAGGAGCCAAAATGCCCTGCAAGACTGCAGTGGCAAAGCCTGCTCTGGATTTGGAGTATAATGGTAGGTTGTAGTGCTTAGAGAAGGTATGCACAGAACTCCAAGTGGCTGCTTCTAAGATATCCTTGGTAGGAACTCCTCTGAGGAAGGCTGCAGAGGTGGCTGTGGCCCTGGTAGAATGGGTTCTAATGCCTGTAGGTGCAGTTTTTCCATGAAAGGAATAGCAAAAGCGTATGCAGTGGGCTATCCATTTTGAGATTGTCTGTTTGGATATTGACTTTCCTTGAGCTCCTACCGCATAGGCCACAAAAAGCTGTTCTGATTTTCAGAAAGGCTTTGTTCTGTCCAAATAATAATGCAGTTGTCTGTGGATGTCCAAGGAATGCAGTAATCTCTCCCTTTTGTTTTGAGGATTAGGATAAAAAGTAGGTAAATGTATGGCCTGATTTAAAGCTACCCTGGATACCACTTTAGGCATAAAGGACGGGTTGGTACGTAATGAAACTCTGTCCTGACGGAAGATGATAAAAGGCTGGACAGCCATAAGAGCCTGTAGTTCTGAAACTCTACGAGCTGAAGTGATAGCCAGAAGGAAAGCTGTTTTCCAGGACAAATATTGTAAATCTGATGAGGCAGCTGGCTCAAAAGAAGGCAAAGTCAGTTTTTCCAGAATGAAATTAAGATCCCAAGCAGGTATTGGTTGTTTTCTTGGAGGTCTTAATTTCTTAGCCCCTCTGAGGAACTGTCTTAGTAGAGGGTGAGAGAATAAAGGTGGATCAGTGTTAAATTCTGCAGAAATGGCTGAGGCATGGATTTTGATGGAGGAGAACGAAAGTCCACTGCTTAGCAGTTCAGCCAAATATTGTAGTGTTTGAGGTAAATTCAGTTTTCCAGGGCACTGGCCCTTTTTCTCATTCCAAACACAAAAACATTTCCATTTTGCAGAGGAAGCTTTTCGAGTTGATGTCCTTCTGGCCTCCAAAATGACATCCTGCACCTCCTTGGAGAGCAGGGCCTGCTGCGATGCTAAGGAATCTTCCATGCGGCTAGATTGAGTGTTTTCAGCTGACTGTGAAGAGTTTTGAAGCTGTGCTGAGTCAGAAGAAGAGGCATTAGAGGCAGGGTCCATGGTGGGGAATGCGTCGGGCTCCTCAGGAGTGGGTACCAGTGTTGCCTTGGCCAGTCTGGAGCAATGAGGATCAACTTTGGCCTGTCTGCTCTGGTCTTCAATAGGACTTTGGGCAGCAGAGGAAGAGGTGGGAAGGCATAAACTGTCACTGATGTCCAACTGAAAGAGAGAGCGTCCACTCTCCAGGCCTTTGGATGGAAGATCCTTGAGCAGAATTTTGTCAGTTGATGATTTTTGTGGGAGGCAAAGAGATTGTAGTCCAAACTCAACCCGCCTTCAACCTCCAACCCGTACCTACCTCCTATATTAGAACCCTCCTAAATAAACTCAAACCAACCACCTTAGTGGCTGACTTACTCCCAGCCAACTACCTACAAATTGCATCTGATGCCATAGCCTACCCTGTTTCTATCTTGGTTAACCGGACCATTTCAGAAGCTTCTATTCCCTCTATTTGGAAAATCTCCCACATCATCCCTCTACATAAAGGTGGATCTTCCACTGACACATCAAACTACAGACCCATAGCTATACTATCTCCTCTAGCCAAAATCATGGAACGCTGCATTCACAAGCAGCTCATTACCCATCTTACTCTAAACAACCTCCTGTCTCACACCCAGCACGGCTTCCGCCCCCATCACAGCACAACTACTGCTCTCCTTTCCTTTATTGACTCAGTTAACCACAATCGAAACAATAAATTTATAACCTCGGCGCTCTTTCTTGATCTATCCAAAGCCTTCGACATGGTTAATCACCAACAGTTGATCCACACACTGGAGGCATACTACCTTAGCAAAACTACCATAGACTGGTTTAATGACTACCTTTCTCATAGAAATCAGGCTGTTCTATGGGAAAATAGCTTATCCGACCTACTCCCCACAAATATCGGTGTTCCCCAAGGATCTATCCTTGGTCCTCTTCTTTTCTCCTTATTTATTAACGATCTGCACTCTATCATTCCTAAAGCCACCTGCATACAATATGCAGACGACTCCACCCTGATCTGCTCCGACAGCTCCCTCGACAAACTCAAGTTGCCACCCAAAACTGTTTTCCCTAGTTGAAAACGGTTCTTGGAACTAAAACTCTTACTTAACCCATCCAAAACCAAATTACTTCTGTTTTCCTACTACTTCCACCCTCAAGGAAATCAATCTCCTAGCTCAACCACCCCAACTTTCACGTGACATCCAATAATGGGACCATAATTGACCCTGTCTCCCACACCAAACTACTTGGTGTGACCATAGTCCACAAGCTTAAATTTGATACTCATATCAACCTGACCATTAAGTCGGTAAACAAGAAACTCGGGTCCATGTATAGAATTAAGAACTTCCTAACCCCACACACTAAATTAACCATTGCCCGGACTCACCTCCTTTCCACACTCCTCTATGCCTCCCCGACATTCTCCTTCTTTAATAAAAGAGAACTCAACAAACTATCTACAACCTATAACCACATAGCTAGATTTATAACAGGAATGCCCTATCGTACACACCACTGTAACAATCTCAGAACATTACATTGGTTAGAACTACCTAACATTCTCAAACTCAATCAACTCATTGAGGCATTCAAAACAATCCACCATCCTGACAAAACCCCAATGACCAAAATATTCATTCCCTACTCTAACCTTACATCCCTTAGATCTTCCAAAAGCCTACAAATTCAAACTATTAAATCTAACAATTCAGGAGGTGAAGCACTCTATGCTAATTCCATTGGAAAATCCTGGAATGCCCTCCCAAACAACCTAAGACACGAGACCTCACTCAACCAATTCAAAAAACAACTCAAAGATCTACTAAAATCTGATTGGTTATGCCCATGTTCTAATCCTGATTAATAGCAAACAGCCCACTACTACCTAATATCCATCCAATCCATAATTCAATGGTCTTCATTTGTAGTTAGGATACTCCAACTACCTAAGAATGTTTTACCTATTTATATTATCTGTATAACCCTTTTAATTGCTCATGTGACTTTGAAAGTAATACTTTGTATTCTTATCTCCTGATGTTTTTTGTCATAACTACCCTCTATGGAGCTTTTCTCCCCGGGCCTCTACTGAAAATGGACATGTATCCAGTTAGTCTAGCCCGGTCAACAAATGTAAAAAAAAAATAAATAAAATAAAATCTATGTCTGGCCTTCCCCATTCTTGGATTATTTCTGTAAAAACTTTTGGATGCAACTTCCATTCGTGTGGATCTGTCATATTCCTGCTTAGGTTGTCTGCCAGCGTGTTTTCCTTGCCTGGCAAGTACTGTGCTTGTAGTTCCATTTGTAAGTCCATGGCCATGTTCCAAAGTGACATGGCCAGTCTGCATAGGGGATAAGAATGTGTTCCTCCCTGCTTGTTTATATACCACATAACTGTGGTGTTGTCTGTTCTTATCAATAGCTGACCTGGTTGTAGAAGGTCCTTGAAAGCTGTAATATCATTTATCACTGCTAGCATTTCTTTTTGATTGATGTGAAGGTGCTTTTCTTTTTGGGTCCATTTGCCCTGAATGCACCGGTCTGTCATGTGCGCCCCCCAAGCGTAGTCCGAGGCGTCTTTTGTGATGACTTGATTTGCTTGAGGCTTGCTGAATGGAAGACCTGTGCTTGTTTGGCATGCTTGAGCCCACCACAGAAATTCCTTTTGCAGACATGGAATTAGTGGTATTATTGTTTCCAAACTGTGGCTGTGTTGAGACCATATGTTTTTTAGGTACCATTGTAGTTTTCTCATATGCAGCTTTGCACATGGGATTAGTAAGATGCAAGATGCCATGAATCCCAGAGCCTGCAGGATTTTCCTTGCAGTCAGCCTAGTGCAATTTGCCAGTGTTCTGAAGTATTGAATTAGTTGCCCCTGCTTTTCTGGCGTGAGGTAGGCCATATGGGTGTTTGTGTCCAAATTGGCACCCAGGAAAATTATCTTCCGAGAGGGTATTAGTCTTGATTTCTCTTTGACTGTGTATCCTAGAGAGTTTAATAACATTATTACATAAGCCAGATGTTTCAGAAGAATGTGCTTGCTGTCCGCTTGGATCAGGCAGTCGTCCAAATAAGGGTATATTTGTATCCCTTGAAATCTGCAGTAGGCAATTACTGATGCCAGGCATTTCGTGAATACTCTGGGCGCAGTAGATAAACCAAAGGGCAATGCAGAGACTTGATAATGGGTTGAACCTGCAAGAAATCTGAGGTATCTTCTGCAATTTTGTCTGATTTGGACATGCAGGTATGCCTCCTTGAGGTCCAATGTTACCAGCCAAGACTCCTTGCCCAGCATGGGAAGAAGTTGCTGTAGAGTGAGCATCTTGAATTTTGGTGCAGTAGGAATGTGTTTAGGATGGAAAGATCCAAAATAGGTCTCCAATCTTTTCCCTTCCTTGGCACCAGAAATAGCCTGGAATAAAAACCTTGACCTTGTTCGTGTGTAGGTACCTCTTGAATAGCTTTCATGTTTATAAGATCTGAAATTTGCTTTTGTGCCTCTGCCCTTTGATTGTGTGGCAGGTTTGGCATTCCTTTCATTTTTGGAAGGGTATGAAAAAGGAATTTGTAGCCTCTGTTTATAATGTTCAGGATCCATTTGTCCTTTGTGACAATATGCCAATTTTGAGAATAGTGCCAGCTTTCCTCCTAAGGGGGCTGCCATTTGAGACCTGGTTGGCATGCAAAGGGGAAAGTCATTGGTTTTGCTTTCTGAAAGATTGCAAGTTGTCCTCACCACCTCTTTGTGTAGGAGCTTGCCATTGTCTGCCTCTACGAGCCTTGTGTTTGTCCCCTGCCCTCGGCGCCTGTATCTGCCTCTTTGGGGTCTGTCTGTGGCAGGAAAGGACCAGTTTTTGGAAGGCCAATTTCTACTAAAACGTGGGGGTTGAACCTGCAGAAATTCTTTCACAGTTTGCATTGATTTAGCCTTTTCCTCCATTTTCCGTAATACTTCCTCAGCATTTGCCCCAAATAGTACATCCTTTTGAAGAGGGGCGTCTAGTAATTTAGCTTTGACATGATCAGGCAAGGCTTGAAACTGTTGGTATTTTAGCATATGAAACTGACAGTTTAAGGCCCTCATGGATAAGGTAGCCGAGGTATATACTTTCCCCCCCCACCTTTCTAAGGATCTGGAATCTCTCTCGGAAGGCAATGGGTTTTTGGCAATGGAGGCCTTAACTCCCTTGGGCCCCCGTGAGATGGTTTCTAGGTCAGCAGCATGGCTTTTGTATAGAAATTGGTGTGAGTCAGGAACCCTGTAGTACCTGTCAGGCTTAACTGGAGCTGAAGGAAGAGAGTCCGGGTTAAGGCAGGCCTCCGAGTAAACATAATCTAGGATGTCCAGGACAGGAGGTATAGCCAGAGGCCTGTGCTGGGGTAACAAAAGAAATTCCCTGAGCCTTTTCTTGGAATCTGAATAATCCTGACCTTCCCAGTGGAAGTGTTCCCTTAAGGTATGCAGAGTTTCACCAAATGAGTAATCCTCAGGGGGGGGATACAGAAGGAATAGATTCCTCTGCATCAGAGTCTTCAAAAGGGGAGTAAGACTGTTCCTGATAGTCAGAGTGCTCTGAAATAATGGAGCCCTGATCAGAGGAGGGGGAATCTTCCTCCACTCTGGGTCTTTTATCCGGAAGTGGCTGAGAACCTCTGATAAGAATAATTAAATCCTCAGCCATTTTAAGCATCTGTTTCTTAGGCATGGGGCCTGGAGATGGCCCCTGTGTAGCTGGTCTCTTAGGGTGCATGGTAGCTTTAGACTTGGTGAAAAAGCCTTGATGGAGAAAGAAGAGGAAGGTCTGAAGACACCTTGAGTGGAGGTGGACCTGTCCACATTCTGTGTTTCAACGCCAAGCGTGGCTTCGGTATCTGTAGTCAGGGTGTGGGCCGAGGAGCCTGCGACCTCGGGTACAGGAGACACCACCAAAGATGTGTCGTCAGTAATCAGGGGCTACGTAGGCGCCTCGCTGAGAACCAGACCACGTGTAGTCGGCTTTGGCGTGGTGTCGGTAGAGGCCGCGGACATAGAGTGTCTGTCCTTGTCTTTGCGTTTTTTTAGACAAAACCGGAGTCGGAGTATCCGACGACATAGTATAGTTAAATGCTTTTCCAAAATAATGCTGGGCGAACTCCGCCCGACGCTTAATAGTGCGTTTGTTGAATGTAGCACAAAAGCGACAGACCGAGACGTCGTGGTCTGGGCCTAAACAAGGTACACAGAGGGAATAGAAATCCTTATGCGGTATTTGCTTCCCACAAGAAATACAATTATTAACTTTGTCTGACAAGCCAATGCCATTTTCTTCAGTCTTTCTTGAGGCAAGAAAAAGTTTCCCCAACGAGGTACTTAGCTTTTAAGAAGACTTCGGTTCCAAATTTTTTTGTAATCTCAGGAGCTGGCCGACCGGCACTTGCGAACTGCTTCTGCTTCGGGCACCGTGCAGCAAGAAAGACTGAAGAAAATGGCGTTGGCTGGTTCTTTTATACCCCTGTCACACCGAAGTCAGGGAAGAAGCGACTACAACCGACGCCGGACCTAGACTTTGGAATTTGGCCGATCGAGGACCCGCCTGACGACAGGAGAACCCCATCTGTTATGACTGCAGCTGTATGCACGATGAACATCAGCAGCTACTACTCGCATGAACTCAAAAGCTTATGCATGCATGTATCCATCAGCAGTGGTTGCCTGCTAATTCAACACACTCCACGTGGCGTAAGCAATGTAGCTGTTTCAGTTGCATCCTTCCTCACAGGACAAGCAAGTAGGTATCGGCCATTAACTCTACCCTCTCTAAACATCTCTTCTTTTGTCAAGGTTATCTAAGTCATTGTCAGTGTTTTAACCCTCTATATCATAAAGCCTAGATATTCCTAACACAGCTGCCTTTGTTAAAAAATTCAAAAATGCCTCCAACAAGGGAGATACTTTAGATGAAAATCTTTCTATTTATCACAAAAGCATGCTTGCTGTCTTTGAAGAATCATCACCCTTAAAGGAAACCGAAAAAGAAAACAAATGCTTGACTGGTGTACTTTGATTAAGCATGGGCATTTTAACAGACAATACATACACTTAACAGGAAATGCATCTGCATTAATAGTTTTGAACCGATGGCAACAAATTTGAGGATTATGCCAATAAAACTTGTAGAGGAGTAACACACCACCAGGTTGGTAACTGACAGTACTGCCTTAGCAACTGAAACCACAGCTACAAGAAAAACAAGCCAAAACAGATACAGCTATGTTAATAACCCAGACTGTGTACAGTTACTCCTATAATCATTCTCTCTCAAAGTAAGATCATAATTTAATTTAATGCTGTGTTATTTTACTATAATGCGGTTTATATCTGCCAGCATCCTCTGCCAGCAAAAATAAACCACTGTGAGCTGAAATTTACAAACAATAAGGATACATAATACAGCAGTAACAAACTATTCATTCATCACTGTTTCATTATTTCTTCATTTACCACACAGGAGCGGCCTTAGGTCAACTGGTGCCCTAGGCAAAAAGGCTCCACAGCGCCACCCACCACACCACCCAGTGCCCCCATCCTGGTCTACCTACACCAAAAAAATACTGGAAAAGCACCTCTACTAGAGCGGCCGCCTAGTTGGCCTATGCCTAAGGCCGGCTATGTTACCACACTTTCTCCAATGCAAGGCTGCAGGGGGGTAAGAGCCTCTCTCAAAATTCAATGGATGTGCAGTACAGAAACTTTTACTAAATAGGGTACCAACTCTGCAGGAAGGGTGCATGCTCACAAGTACACGCATACACACAGCAATTAAAAGGGTCATAGAGTGGCCTACAGCACACCTTTGGGAAATGTGAGGAAACAAAAATAAAGTATTAGATGACGGCCTCAAAAATGTACCACTCAGCCTCACTTAACTACACACTTACTGCACTTACTGATTAGCCTTCTGAAGTTCCTTTTGCTTCTGCAAGTTAGTATCCACATATTTGAGTACTCTGCTTTCTGGAACCCATTCATCCCAGCTGTTCAAACAGAAAGAAAAATCAAATCAATCCTTGGGCAATGTAAACGAACATTTAAAAGTGTTAAAAGAATGTCGATAAAAAAGGAAAACACAAGTCTCAATGTAATGCAATGATTTTTTTTGTCTGATTGTTTTCAGGAGAAACAAAGGAAGACAACTTTTAATAATGAAATAAACATTTGAAGCAAATTACTTAAAGTAGGTCTCTGTACAAGAGCTACATCCAGGTAAACTATAACATTCTACAAAGATTTCTTTACTAGACCACAATAAGACCATCAATCACAGAAAGGCGTAAGCAATGTTGTTTTTTCCTGTTCCTGCTGAAATCAGTAATGCCTGCTGAGGAAAATCTCAGGAATACATGAGAAAGGACTGATTAAAATGACTACACACCAGTTATAATTAACAAATGAAAAGGATTTCAGATTTTACAGTTGTGAAAAGAAAATCTGATACACAAAAGTTATGTAATTACTATAACAATAGATCTGTGTTGTCTGCTTCTGTCCAGCTCAATCTGTGGATTTTCTGATCTGACTTGGATCAAAGGCCAGCCATTCCAAAAGACTTCAACTGTGGAACTCCGCCTCATCTACAGACGATTCCTTGCTCCCTCCTATTTACCTCATATCCAGTTTGCCCTCCAACAGACATGAAACGTAAGGGAAACAAACACTACAAGACTTTAAATAGGACCCCAAGATGAAATAGGAAAAATCTTAGGTAGCTCTTCCAAACACTGCCTTGGTCCAAACATGGGGGGATAGGGATAGATGAACCAGATGGATACAGACCACACAGCTCTTACGATAAGTACATACCTTTTGCATCCAATATGGTCTTTCTGTTTGGCTTCAATCTGTGTGATAGTGTCACCAGCCATGTATCATCCCAGGGAGGCACTAGAAGATAACATTCCACAGAACAGTGGAACCAATGGAGGCCTTAGACCTTGAATGTACACACAATTTTTAATGAGACACAACTGTATGAATATTATCCCAAGTAGCAGCAGCACAAATACTATCAAATGAAACTCTGGAAAAGGCCATAGAAATAGCCACTGCTCTAGTAAAAAGACCTGTAGGTTTTGTCAGCAACAACTTTCCTTTCAAATTATACCCAAAGGAAATGCAATCAGACAGTCACTTGGCTAGGGTTGTTTTCAACACTGGCTTGCTCAGCCAGGCCTTAGAAAAAAAATCAAAAGTTGTTTAAATTTCCTGAAGGCTTTGGTCCTGTCCAGATAAAATCTCAGTTATCTATAACATCTGAACACTGTAGCAAATACTTCCCTTTAATAGAGAAGTTCAGGAAAAATACAGGTACAGGAATAAAATGATTCAACGTAGATTTTGAAGCCACCTTACGCATAAAAAGATGGACTGGTTCTAAGGAAAAGCCTATCCTTGTGGAAAATCAAATATGGAGGTACCAAGGATAAAGACTGTAGTTCTGAAACCTATCTAGTAGACCTAACAGCCACCAAAAAAAAAAAATAGTCTTCCAAGACAATAACTTCAAGGAAATAGTGGTCAAAGATTCAAACAGTGGGGAAGAAAACACATGCAGCATGAACGGTAAATTCCAAGCAGAACAGGATCCTGAATGGGAGGTAGTAATAAAAATGTACCTCTCAGGGAAGCCTTAGACATCTACACAGTGGCTACTGCAGTATTATCTCTGCCAATATGGAAATTTGAAATAGCCGCCAGCTGAACCTTGACAGTAGAATTCAACCCAGGTTGAAAAAGGTCAGTTAGAAAATCCAGCAGAGCCATGAGAGTTGCTGAAAAAGGATCCATGCCCTTTAACAAAGCACAGACTGTAAAATGTCTCAATTTACTAGTGTAGATTTTCCATGTAGGAGATTGCTGGGAAGATGAAAAAAATTAACTCTTTCAAAGAGCTTGTGATCTCCGGCCATCATGAGAACTGGAGAAACCATGGATTCAATGTGAGAGAGTAAAGACAGGCCAGGCGAATCCCTGCTGGATGAGAGATTAAATCCAGCATGAGGTTGGTACCAAAAATACAGCCACAGGAAAGGGAACCAAACTTGTTGGGGCCAAAACAGAGCTGTGAGAATCACAGTCATCCTGCAACAGGTATCCTTCTGAAGGAATTTTATCATTGGGGGAGTACGTGGATATGCATACACGAGATCAGAGGGCTAAGCATAAAGATGACTATCCCTCGGTGACTGTGCCACGGGGAACCAAGGTAGAAAAACTGTTGCACTTCGTGTTGCATGGGGTGGCAGACACATACAGCAAGGGGTGACCCAGTGCCAAAATATCTAGGCTACTACTTCTGGATCCAGAGACCACTCATGAAGAAAAAGAATGTTCCTGCTTAAACTGTCAGCCAAGATGTTAGACTTCCCCAAAATGTGTGCTGCTATCAGAAACCGCTGAGTGGAGATCGCCTATTGACACTCACAGCTTCCTGACATAGGCTTCTTGACATTGTTCCTTCCCCATTTGTTCAGATACAAAATCACAGACAGTTTTAACAGAGATCACATCCTTGGAGAGAAGGACCTGAAAGGCCTGCTTTGCAAGGGGGCTGCTCCCATCTCCAAGACAGTGATGTGAAGGTTGGCCTCAAAAGTTGACCATGTCCCCTAAACCATCCTCCCTTTGAAATCCCCCACCCCTGCCCCAGAAGAGAGGTGTCCATAGTGACTTTGGCCTGAGGTTCTCCAACAACAACAAAAGGTCTCCTGGCAGAGACAAAGGGAGATGACTCAAAAATATCTGATATGGGCCCAACAGATGTCTGCTATGGCGAAGAGTAAATTCACTAGATGTGTTATGTATGACCACGGAGCTGGTAAAGTCCACCACAGTATCCTCAGATGATATCTTTCCAGGGACACCAGGCAAAGACATGCTGCCATGTGACACAGCCTCAGCACAGAGGATGCCAGAAACTTGTGAATGCAAAGTAGATGAGTTGCCTATGTTAGAAAGCAGTTCACCCTGTGTACAGGAAGTCTTGCTGTTTGAGACACTATATCCAAATGGCATCGCAGGAACTCCACAACTTGAGTGGACTGTAGACTAGATTTAAAATGACCCCCCAAGGACTGGCACAAGTAGAGTAAGAAGTCTCGCGCCTTGACCAATGATGCCTTATGGAGGTGGTAAGGAGCCACTCATCTAGGTAAGGAAAGACCTAGAACCTCTGCAGCTCAAGCCACGCTGCTACAACTACCATGCACATGGTAAATATCCAGGGAGGGGGTGCAGTGGTGAGACCAAAGGGAAGCGCTCTGTATGGATATTGACCAACACCCAGCCAAAAATCTCAGAAATCTCCTTGACCGTCTTGCAATCTTTATACGATGGTAAGCATCCTTGAGATTTACAGAGCACATCAAGTCATCCTTCAGTTGAGGCAGGACGGACTGCACGGTGACCAGAACTTGGTCTGCTTCATATAATGGTTCAGTTTGCTTAGATCAAAGATTGAAATCAGGTTCTTGGTTTTTCTTTGGCACCAAAAAGAATTTGGAATAGACCCCAGATGTTCAATGGTCCGGTGGGACCTTTAGCATGACTCGATTTGTCAGCAGCTTACGAATCTCAGCTGCTGCATCAATTCTTTGACGGGGTGGAACATCTGCGAGGGACTTAGAATTTTCCCTTAGTGGAAATAAAAATTAGAATTGTACAGCCTCTGGATACAACTCAACATCCATGTGTTTGAAATAATAGCCTCCCAAGCATTTGGGTGTTGAGTCAAGCGACCACTGAGTGCCTCCAGATCAGGGTAGTCAGGCAAACTTTCAGGTACACTAGGAAGGCCTCCCAGATAAAGCTCCGTTGAACACTTCTGCTGCATGGGCAGTGTCCATTCTGGTTGGCCTACCACAAACAAGGGGCACCTTATCAAGGGCATCCTGTTCTGAACAAAAGGTACTTGACCCCTTCTGGTTCCTACAGAAAGGCCACTGAGGGGTGGCAAAGGGCACTGTAATGGCAGACTGAGTCTTTCCATCCTGTTCATTCCTAGTTGGTGTCTTTGACCTCTGGGCCAGAAAAAGAGGAACTGTTAAAAGGGGCATTGACAAAGGATGCCTTAAAACAGTCTGCAAAACTGCATAACCACATACATGCATGCCAACGCATGGCAATATCAGTGCCAGGAGCTACCAAAATACCATTAGCCACACTGGAGAGCAGGGGCACAGATGCACTACATGGTCGACAACTGCATTTCCAGAGTCTAGACAGTTTACAATGTCTGCTGTGTCTTAACTTTTACACTTCACAGACATCACACTGAAGTCTTGTCAAATGAGGAAGTAATTCAACACTCTGAGTAAACGCCACTGATGGAGAGACACGCTTACCTAAACGGTCCAGTGCCCAATACTCCCTGTTTGAAGGATGGACCAAAGAACTTTCATCAAAAATGTCCTTCTTGGTGGCAACCACCACCACAATAGCATCAACAGCAGGCCTCTTACTCCAATGTTGCTGCTCTGGGGAGGGGAGGTAATCTCCAATAAAGACACAAAATTCAAGAGACACAACTGTTCTTACAACAGAGCTCACAATCGCATTGCAGTACCAGGAAACAGCAAATGAGATCTAAGGTAGACAGGAGGGAGCAAGGTATTATAGGTAGAGGAAGTGCAGCTCCACAATTAAAGTCTTTTGGAATGGCTAGCCTCAAACTGAAGTTACATTCGATAACCCACAGGTTGAACTGGACAGAAAAAAATCAGACATGCACAGTTTTCCTTGAAAACTTAGCATCATAAATTGCTAGAAAAAGTCCACCTCTCGAAGGTACTTTCCCTAACAGCATATCTTTGAGAAATCAGTGAAGCTGTAAATAGTAATACTTTTGTTTACTCAAATTCTGCAGCCAGGTTTCTGGCAATATTTCTTTCTCAGTATTAGCCATCTTCTCTAGAAGGGCCAACACTGGCCAGGCCTCATACAACAATTTTATTCTCTCAATCTCTTTCAGCATGTATCCATGCAAGTATATATGTGCATGTGGCAGGTGAATTCCAGGCAAACTAGCACATTACAGCATTGATGAGTGAGTATCCACACAAATTTTATAATTTAGAAAGGTGTATGGCAATATTTCAACAATAAACAAGCAGATATTCTGCGCAGCAGAACATGCAGCAATGCAAAAATATGTAGTTTAGCTACCCTACAGAAAAACATAAGAAACACAAACAATACAAGAGAATGTTACAATACAAGAGTCCAAAACAAGAGAAGGAAGCTTTACTGTTAATCACACTTGTCCTCAAAAATATAGTTACATTAAATACCTCACCACAAAAGTACTATCTTCATCAAAGAGATTCCATCTAAATTTTTTCTCAAGCAGTACTTTGTTATTACTGTGTGGTGAAAAATCAGTGTAGCCTGATCCACAAATGTAGAAAGCTATGTCCTGTTTAAAAACAATCTAATGGCATATAGATGCAAATGAAGATATGAGCAGAATTCAGGCTGCGGTTTCCAATCCATGTTGGAGTACAACAAAATACAAATCTGCTAATCAAGAATCAGTGGCTAGAAAAATTAAGATGAGAACATGTACACCTTGGCCTCAAAATGAACTCCAACTCATGCTAAAATCCAGTACAGGACACAACTCTGACAAAGTTGAGGTACAATTAAAAGCCTGATACACCCACCTGTAATCACCCAACTCCTCAATCCTGAACTGCCCTCACAAAAAGAACGCTCTTACCCCAGTCTTGAACAAGCCTAACCCTTAATCTTTTTGAATAAGCCTAACCCTTAATCTTTTTAAATATTAACTAGAATGCAGAACTCTTCAAATCACTATTAGCGACAGCTGTTTACAAATCTAACCCCCAGAACTTAGCATCACTACACCATACTCCTGAACTCCAACAAGCTCATCATTCCAACGCACATTACATTGCTCAACGGTCATCTTTAAACTTCCAGATCAACTACTGCCAATGAATTAAAAACAAAGTAAATATAAATCTTCCCTACAATGTAATGTTGAGATGGGCAACTCTATTACTATAAAGACCATTGTCCAGCCATGCTACTAGTTAAAAAAAAAAATTCTGAAATAGTTTCAACTGGAACCGTATGCCTTCTGATAACAAATAAAAATATACCTTCAATTCAGAAAGAAATTGTGTTTGGTCTTTTTTTTTTTAAATACATAAAGGAGCAACTAAAATTATCTTTTTCCTCTCAGCTGCAACTTCACAACTTTACCTGGACAGAGATTTAAAAATCTGAAAAATCTGTACTCTTGTTTCCTGCTGAAATATTACCCAATGCTTGATTATATGTACATTAGCATTATTATGCATTTCTTTCGAGAGGGATTTTTTCCTGTACATAGCTCACCCCAAAATGCCTTAAAATAAATACAGCCTTCAACATAACTACACTAATCTTCCTTTTATATACAAAACACGAACTTACTGTCAATTGTATTAACTAGTCTACAAGAAAAAATTAACCTTAAATTTAACCATCAATTACTGTAGCTCTGTTACAGCACACAGATCTTGGCGGAGAAAGATCACTGGACAAGCCCACCAGCGTGTCTGACAAAATAAGAGACAATAAATGCATAAGCATGTTAGAAATGTCAATTAGAAAGTGAAATAAATCAGAAAGCCATTTAAGACAGTGCAACGAGGCATCCATTTTTCTCCACAGTTCAGCAATTTTTTTTTTTTTTTTTTTTAAGAGTGTTAATCTTCTGGGTTGTTAAAATTTTACACAATTCTTAAAATGTTTTGCATTATTGCTAGGGTTTAGGCAGAACAAACACTGGACTGACCACCTGATCAAAGATAAGAAGGATACAACTTTAGAAAATATACTGTTAAATAAAGCTGATGAAAATATCAAAAAGTTAGCAAGAACCAATCCAGATGTATTTTTAACTCTTAACACAGCTGAGAGGCCAGTAGTACACAGAATTCTGAGATGAACTGGACAATTATCACCAATGTATGCTACACAAGGGAGGCTCAAATTTATTTACATCACTGCCCTGCATAAGACTTGAACTGACACTTGCAGAGAAGATGGCAACTGGAAGTAGGATACAGAAGTTGAGTAAATCTGAGCATTATTACATACCTCTACAATAACCCTCTGAAGAAAATCTATACAGTTTTCATATTAACTACTATTTTCTATTACTCTGCGGAATTAATTCCAAGCACTGCCAGCAGCACAAATAAAGAACAAGCAAAGATTCTAAAATAATAAAACTTCAGACTGTATGAAGTATGAAATATGGTTATAAAGAACATCTCATAACAGCAGATAAACAACTCATCACTATTGTAGTATTACTAAAAGATATGATAAACTGCTAAGGATAGCTGTACATCTGGCTAACATACCAAAGCAAAGTTCTATTCACGAACGAAAAACGTGGTGAGACAGTTAAGCATTTTGTTTTATTGCATTTATCAGTGTGTTTTACTGTATGTGTGCTTCATTAAACTATTTCCCCAAACTGGTGATTTCTGTGCCTTCTCTCTCTGTGCCGTGGTTTGTGAAGGTATTGGTGTGGAGCTCCTCTCTTTTTTGTGGCACTGTGGACCTTTAGATTTACTTGGTTCTAGTGGAATGTGCTTTAACTGGAACTTGTAATTGCTTGCCATGGAAAGAACATGAAAAGGAAATAGCCTTAAAAATCCAGCTAGAAATAGATTAGATTAGAAACAGAAAAACTTAAGCTCTTGTCCTGGAAAGATACAAAAAGTTGATCAGATTTTGCCATATCTAATAAAAATCTGAGTTTCTACGTACATGCAAGGAAGGCAAGGTAGAAAATGAAATCTCTCTGAACATGGCTACCAACTTAACCATAAACATAAAGGAAGTGTTAGTTCTAAGAGTAAGCCTGTCTTTATGGAAAACATGAAATGGTGGGATGGCTATCAATGCTTTGCAGCTCTGACACCGTTTTAGTAGAAGTTGAAGCTATCAGCAATACAGTTTTTCAAGTAAAACAAACAACAAAAAAAAAAATTGAGAAATGAAACAGCAGCAGTCTCAAAAGGAGATGGGATAGGTTTTTCCAGAACATAGTTGACAGCCCAAGGAGGAGATCTGTTAGATTTACCATAACTGCAGATGTTCAAGTAGATCAGTATTGCAGTACTGATTCTTATGCATGTAAGTGGAGGTTGGCTTTACTACCTGAATGCACTTGAATACCCAGTGGGCTGTGGTGAGACCAAAACAAGGATCTGAACTGGTAACGACTAGCTCCAGGTCAAAAATAGAGGAATCTTGTGTCTTGCTTTACAATTTTGATTTGTAGATAAGCATACTGAAGGTCTAACGATAACATCTAGTCCCACTTATGTAGGGGTGAAATAATGAACTGCATTGTGACCATCCAGAATTTTGTCTTCTATAAATAGAAATTCACACTGCTAAGATGCGGTGTATAAGAAAAATCTAGAGTAGACTCTGGTTTCTTTCTGGTCGGTTGTGGGGGGGGGGTATGTCTTGGGTGGCTCTTTTTCATATGAGGTGAAAAATTCCCTGAGCTGCTGCCCTTTACTGCTAAATGTCTGGAAAAGACTATGTATTTTGTTTGGAGACCAATATGAATGGTACGATGCAGCCTATGGATTTGATATTCTTTAACCATTTGTCTTTCACAATGGTTGACCAAGCTTCTAGGGTGAAGAGAAAAAAGACCCCACAGTCTTCACAGAGAAGCAGTTCAGGAACGCTGATAAGGTTTCTCTGAGAAAGGACACTTGAACCCCTTGGTTGTGCAGACTCCTCTTTGCCGAGGGGCAGAATCCATTTAAGGACCTCCTTCTGCCTCTAGAAGCCTTGTCTGAAGAGGAGTCAAAGAATGAACTTTGGGACTTTTTGAACCAAACTCCTTTCAACAATTCTGGTTCCTTGAATAGGATCTTTGAGGTGTTTCAAAGTGTACTCCTAAGCAGACAATATTTTCTCTTCTTGCTCACTTTTCATTAGGGTCTCTAACCTTTGGAATGAAAAGAAAGAGATGCTCCATCATTAGAGGCATTAATGAATGATGCTTTGAGAATACCTGCAAAGTTGCACAACTGTAACTAGATGCATACCTATGCTGGTGCCTGCTGCCCTAACTGCTCCTCTGGCTGTGCTGTGAAGCAGTCTCATGAACAGATTTGTAATGGATTACACACAGTAGACAGTGGAGCTTCTATCGGTTTTCTTATGTACACTTGGGGAGGGGAGGGCTCCTGAGGAAATTGAAGGTCTTCCCTTCTGGTCATGTGAGGAATATAATTTAACACTCTCAAGGAAAATATTCCTGCGGAAAATGGTCTATCATCATAGACTCCCTGTTAGGAAGAAGTAGCATGGAGCCTTTCCCTCTGATAACTCCATTTTGGGGACCACTGCAACTATACTAGCATCAGAGGGCCCTTACACCAATATGGTGAATCCTTTGTGGGGTTGGGGTATCAAGATATTAGTCAGCTTACAGGCAATTGATTCTACCATGTCACATTCCCATAGTGCCCTTCCACCACTAGATCAATAAGGTAAGTTGATGGGCGAGTCCACCCAAGTAGTACAAGGGCCAGCGCTAAAGATCTCAAGCACTTCCTTAACTTAGTTAAGGGGAGGGTGGTCAGTGGACCAATTCACCCTTTGACACATCATTTCCATTATCTCCATGAAACTGAAGTCCTCTTAGGCAGTGGAGGGGAGAGATCCTTCCTCTTTCATCGATGACCATGTCCAGAGTAAGTGATTCAGTCAGGGAATCAATATGCCTCCTTCGGCAGTGACTTCTTGGGAACCTCGGGGAAGGAGTGACCAAGAATACAGAAGTGTCTCTGGGGCAGTGATGAAGGATGGGTATGAGGGGTACAGAACTGGACGGATGGGTATGAGGTGTACAAAACTGGACTGTCCTTGGAGCCAAACATGACGGCTCTGACTCAAACGGACTGGTGCCAGAAGGTGCAGTTGAAACTGCAGGAGCATCCCCTTCCTGTATCGGTGGATGGAGACTAGACATGACAGTTGTCATAGCAGCAAATGGGGAAATCAGAAGAAGCTGAAAGGTGAGAGATGGAAAAGGGAAGTATGAACAAGGAGATCTGCTGCAAAAAAAAAAAAAAAATGCACGGTTAAAAAATAGTGAAGTTTAGCTACTTTCTATTTGTTGTTGCTGCTACTTAGTTGTTGTATCCCTGCAATTCTGGCCCTGTTAAAAGGATTCAATACAATTTCTTACATACCACAACCTCTCCATGCTCAAAAACTCTGGACAAACCCAAAAATAAGGACAGATTTTAAATCTTGCTCTTGTACACTTAGAAAGTTGCTAAGATTATAAGTTTTGTGTTAGCATGCATTTTTCTGAAGCATATGAAGTCTGAAACTCAAACCTCTGTCTTTTAGTGACTTTAATCCCCTGTGATTTGTCAGAATTCTACAAATTTTATGAACAACATACCAAAAATGAGGCAAAAAGTTGGACATTTGGGAGGTATGATTTCCTGTGTTTTACCTGCCTGTATAAATCTGGTGTGGTTGTGAAGCTTTTCGCTCATTCCCACAGAGCTCAGCAATACCTGGTATCCTTGCCTGTGTCTCTGAAGTGATTTCCTTGCATCATGTGCAATCTAGGCAAAAGCCAAGTACTTGTATTTTAAAAACAGCACTTCCAGAATCTATTTAAGTGATCAATTGCTGATTTCTTGTTTTATTTGTTGATTTATCTACATTTTAGGCTGAAATTACTGCATTTACTCTGTCTTCCTGATATCTGACTCTCTTGAAACTCTCTTACATAGTTTGTTAAAGTTGTTTTGCAGTAGCATACGCTCTCTCTCTGTTCAATTCATGCCATTCAGCATATCATGCAACAAAAGCTCCCCCTCCAGCCACTTGTTTCTGTAGCTGTTACGGTTTTAAGGGGTCGGGTTGGTACCCAGTGCCCAATCCTCCATGGAGGGTCTACCACACATGCATGCACACATACGGGCCACTTTAGAGTGTCCAATCCACCTACTGCAGGTCTTTGGAATGTGGGAGGAAACCAGAGCACACAGACGAAACCCGAGTGAACACAGGGAGGACATGTAGACTCCGGAGAGAAGGCACCCCAGGCGAGAATCAAACCAGAGAGACTCTTGCTGTGAGGTGACAATGCTAACCAGCATACATTCTCAACAAAATCTTTGTGCCTTTTTTATCAGGAGGACTGGGATACTAAATCTAGTGGTAGTAGGTGGCGAGAAACACATATGAAAACTTAACTGTATTAATTTTATTAGCCAGAGGGTTTAGAAGCCAGTTTACTGTGTTTTAAGTGCCTGTATAAATGGAGACATATAGAATCCAAATTTTCCATTAAGAAACTACCTCTGAAACTGTACAAGTAACTTTGCGAGTGCACAGTAGCTACTTTGCAAACTAGGTAGCACCGAGTAGCTAGTTTGCGAATTGAGGAGCACCACCTATTGAATTTAAAACTATATAGAACAGTCTAGTTGCTAGTCACAAAACACCCCAAGTCAGCCCATTATTAACACCTTGTACACTGTGCCCTTGTGGCTCACCCACTAAAGGACCTGAAATCATGGATATGCACTTTTCCAATTTATCCACAGCCATTTTGGAGGATAAAGTTATCTTGGACAATGTAACAACTGTTTAATGTTCACCAACAAATTTAGTCGGCAAAGAAATAAACTTAGTATGTGAGAGATGTCTTTGGAGGCAAAACTCTTGTGTACAAACACTCAAAATAACAATCTGGTGGTCAGAAATGCAAACGGTACACGCACACAAAGACCTAATTATACTGAGGGACTTAAATGCAATCTTCCCAAACCACAAAGACCTCCCAGACATTCCACCTGCAAAAATTATTCTCCGCAAGTTCAAAAGGACTCAACAGTAAAATCACCTAACAGTGCACAAACATCCACCCCAAGTACAACTTCAACTGCCAGGCCCATAAGTCAAGCCAATATACTACCCCAGACTCTAGTTATATGGGACTCCCTTCTACAACATACTGATGTCCCACTCAACAGCCTGAATAAGGAGAAAATAACTTTAGCTGTCTATCAGGACTCAGGATCCATCAACGTATGCTAGATTCAAGTCAGTACTCCACAAGAACAAGCATGATTCAGTCACAGTCCATGTACATGTAATAACCCAAGTACCACCTCCCTAGACTATATGAAGAGAGGCATTATGGAGTTCTCTGACTGTGTGTCAAAGGCTAGTATGTGCCTAGCAATGGACAGAACTCTACCTTCACCAAGGATGATGGCACAATACAAACTGATGACGACTGACTAATTTGGCTTAGTTTCTCGTGTCATTCAATGGGGAATGATACAATATCTGTCAGCATGGTAAGACATGGTTAATAAACCATGTTGCTTTGTCAAGGATGGTCTGCACCTAGCCCCCTAGGCTTCTGAATATTGGCTAAGACGTTGTTCCTCCCCACAGGGCCTTTTTTAGGCAATGCCAAATTGAAAAAACCCTTCAATATAGCAAAATCTACCCAAAGAAATCTATAGGTTTTACTGTTCAATGCCAGGATTCCAAATAAGAAGCTCCACTCTTCTCCAAGCTCTCCTCACCTTGGAGACTACCCAATCTCTGGAACAGGCTCGCCCCATTCATGTGAATCAGAGTTCCTCCATAACCCAATTCAAGTGCAACATGGATGACTGGTTGGGGAACAGGAAATGTATTCCTGGTTTGGCATCCATGTCTCTAATGAACATAGGCAACCTGTCAAGGGTCCATCTCTCAGGCCCCTGCTTACACTTATCAAGGGTACCAGAACTTTGTCAGAGATTTGGGATGCATGACTAGGCTTAAGGCCCTTCTGGTTGTTAGCCTAGTAAACATATACGAACCTATAAGAATGCGGACATCTATCGACATGGTTTAAAGGCAGATAGTAACTCAGCAGCACAATACTTCACTGCCTTTCACACATTCAGACTTGTAACTGCACAGACAGGGACTAAAGGTGGAGGTGTAATCTACATCAAGAACAGGCATACCTCTAGGCTGGTTAAACAGGATGACTTGCTGGATTTCCACCATGTTCAGATTACCACGGACAAAGTCCCATACCATGTCCTAGAAAACTACAGGTCACCCTCTATGTCCCACAAAACTCGCAGTTTATACTTAGACCTAGTAGAGTCGCTCATCACTCAACCACATACCACACTCATGGAAGACTTTCTCGCTCTATAAACTGGGAATCCTGCACAACCCCAAATTTGCAGGAACAGAGATTCCTAGATTTTTTTAAACACAAACACCCTGGCCAGATAATGCATACATCTACCAGAAATTCAAACATATTGATAGATAATACAGCAGCCTATGTGCAATTATTTACAGAAGCACTGTAAAACCATATTAATGACTGCATACAGATGGCTGCACCTACCAGAAGCAAGACTAAAGCTAAGTTATAAAACACACTACCCTGCTGGAATCCTAAATTAAACCGGTTATACACCAAAAGGAAAAAATGTTAGCTAAAATTAGGAAGTCCAACACCAAAAATGATATTAAAAAAAAAATAAAAAGACAAAACTCTTCAAACTGAACAGAGAGCTAAGAGAATCAAGTCCAACAAAGTAAACTCTGAGGTAAAGATAGCATCCATGGCCAAGGACAACCATAAGGACTTTTAGTTATGTCTGAAAACTGAAAGACAGCACACAATAGTTTGCCAAACATCTGATAATGGAGCCAGTTCATAGAACCGGGTGAAATAGCAAATCTTCTGGCTGACAAATTCAGCTCCAACTTTAACCTTCCGGATCTTCATCTGATATAACCCCTAAAACTATCAGTAGGGAGCAGGTCTTAAAGGTGCTCTCAAAGGCTACAAATACTGATTTGATCGGCCCCAATAACATCCCATTATGCCTCCTAAATAGCTTGAAATATGACCAAACTGCCAATGGAGTCACTATTCAATTATAGCCTCTAAACAGGCTTCATGCCACATGAACGGAGAACCACAATGATCAAACTTCTACACAAAAGGCAGGCCATCAACAGATAATGGAAACTACAGACAGATCAGTCTGACTACTCTCATATGCAAAGCCATGGAAAACATTATCATGGAAATTATCAATGACATAGGAAGCCTTCAGACACTGGAATCAACTCAGTTTGATTTTGTCAAAGACAGGTCAATGTCTGCTGAATCTGGTGGACTTCTTTGGGAAGGTCACTATGGTAATGGATAAAAGCAAGCTGTGCATGCTGCCTACCCTGGACAAGCCAAGACATTTGATACAATACCCCACATGGGCACCGTAAACAAACTCATGGAATTAGGCATAAACCACTATGTAATCCACTGGGCAGCCAGCTAGCTCAGATAAGACCCAGGAGATTAAGACTGGCGATATCACCTCTACAATGAGGCCAGTCACTAGAGGAGTCACTATGGCAATGTGCTGGGTCTACAAGCCAATGTCAAGGGCCTCTAGCTTACAAAGTCTGCAGATGATTGCAAGCTGGGAGCAATCACAAACCCCCCCCCCCTCCCCAAAGATACAGACATTTTACAGGAAAGTCTAACACAGACAAGTGACTGGTGTCAAAGTCACCTCTTAAAACTCAATGCAAAGAAATACATAACAGTACCCTATGGGAAGTCAGCCACCCTTAGAAACTACCTCATCAATAAAAGCATCCCTAAAAGTTGACACAGTGGTCAGGGAACTAAGGACTCGTTGATATAGTAACCTGGCTTTTGACCAACCTGTGGATAAGTTAGTAAGAAAATCAATCTATGTCACTCAACTTATAAGTAAGGGTATGGCATCTATGTCCAGGGAAGTCACTGTGCAACTATACTCAGCCCTCATCAGACCCATCATGAAGTGTAACACTGCCTTCAGTACGTACTGGAGTAGGCATATGTAACGACGGGAATGTCCAAAGAGGTTTCTTATATAAAGAGTACACAATGCCCTATGCAGATGGACTCAAAGCCCTATCCCTGTATTTCCTACAGATTCCTCAGGCATGATTTATGCCTGGCATACAAGGCATCCTTGGAGCACGCCTTGATGGACCTTCTGCACATCTGCAAAGGAAAAGCATCAGAACTACTAGATCCAGGAATTTAAATTTTGCTTGTGATTTAAATAAAATATGTTGCTGGGGGCAGGCATGCATCTTAGATACTTCACATTCTCTGGAACAGGCTTGCTATCCATGAGAATCACAGCTCTTCCCTAACCTTATTCATGTATAACCTGAACCAGTGGACGGGAAATCGGAAATATGCCCCACTCTGACACCCATGTCAAATCATGCCTTAATTAGCCTACACCCCTTAAAACAACCTCTAAAGGCAAAACAGTTCATGGGATATGTTGCACAGCCAGGCTAATAAAGGCTTCAGTCATCACTAGTCTAGTATATACCTACAAAGTAGCATGTACTACTTCTATATAGAATAGAAACCTGGGCAGTGAAGGCAAAGCAGATGAGGAATCTTGAGGTCAGGGATGAAAAGTCTTACATAGGTGATGGGATGTCCACTGCAGCTGAAATGAAAAAATGAGGACATCAGAGCGAAAGTCGAAGTAGCCCCAGTTGCAGAAAAGGTCAAGAACAGATTATGGTGGTTTGGTCATGTGTGCAGAAAATCAGAAGATAATGACAGTTTTGGTATACAGAGGAAGAAGGCAAGATGAAATTCTTTAAAATCAACTTGCTAGGTCTCTCCTCAGCAGTGGACTCAAGTTACGTAAGTATACATAGAAGTATACATACACACGTGTGTGTGTGTGTGTATATATATACATATATATATATATATATATATATATATATATATATATATATATATATATATATATATATATATATATATATCTACACACACACACACACACACACATATATATATATATATATATATATATATATATATATATATAAACACACACACACATACACACACGTGTGTGTGTGTATATACACATGAACATAGACGCGCACACATGCTAAATAAACCACATACAGATATAAAAAATATTTCCATCATAACATGGTTGCTGAAAAAGGGAAATACTCTCAAAACGGCAACACCTGTTGTTGTTGGCACATGAGAGGTATAAATACAAACTGACAGCAAAATCACAGCATGATGCATTTTTCAAATGACATCACTAGGCTTGGTGTTGGCAAACATAAGTAACTCAGGAAAAGAAAGGAAAGTGGAATATATCAGATACACCTACTTCAATGTCCTGGTGAAAAACAACTTTAAACAGTGAAGAAAATGTATCCAAGAATACCAACATCTCAACACTACGAATTCTAATACCCACAGCATGAAATGCAGCTCTATAAACATCTACTAATTAAACCTGGCAATAATTTCCACAAATAAAAACTATCTTGACTCTAAATTCCTTACCATCGTTTCCTGTAAAACAGAAATAAACTATACCATTATGTTTGTCCAGTATTAAGCAGGATAAGGGGTTCAGTCTTGATCTCAGTCACTGTGGAGTTTTGCATGTACCCCTTCCCATGTCTGCAGGAATCTCCTCAGAGTTCAACAGTTTCCTCTCGCCTCCAAAAAGCAGGCCTGACTAACTGGCTGCTTTATCCTGTCCACAGAGAATACAAACTCTTATTCCTGCCCTTGTGGCCCAGGTTGTGTCTGAAAAGTAGCCATATACAGTTTAGGTTTGTGCAGTGGGACTTCTGTCTTTGGAATCCGAGAAATTGTTCATCTCATCATGGAAAAGTGAACACTGACATCAATGAGAACAAAACCACACAAGGCAAACATCATAATCAATGCCATTGTGTACATTTTAAAGAAGAGTGTCGCACTGGTGCAGCAGTTAACATTGTTACCTCACAGTAACAGATTTCTCCAGTTAGATTCTCGGCTGGGGTGCCTTGTGTGTGATTGTCAGCATGCCCTCCCTGCATTTGCATGTGTTTCCTCTGGGTACTCCTTTGTCCTCCCACATTCCAAAGACATGCTTCTGAAGGATTTCTCCCAGGCGCTCAGCTGAAAATAGGCTCTGTCCTAGTTGGACTTTCCCAGTCAACAAATGTTAAATAAATCCGTAAAAACAAAGTGGACACACGGATTCTAAAAAAAAAAGCCAGGAAATTAATGATGCCAAGCATAATATGCAGTGTTTTTTTTTTTTTTTTACAATTACATAGAATGTGAAAACTACCAGCCTCTGACTGGCTCTGTGGCACAAAGGTATAGATACCCAACAGCAATTCAGATGACTGATTTAATCGCAAAACACAATCACTGAGGGAAGGGACAAAATGAAATTTTTCTGCTTGTTAACCTAACTCAGAGCAAGGGGTGCATGCTATTTATAACCAAGGGGTAGTAGTAACCAATGGAGACTTACAACCCTAGTATAGAGGCATGTGCTCATGTAATGCACACTGGGAATGGTGGTGGGACAGTGGGTAGAGGCATACCATAAAAGGCCTCTGCAACTGTCAAGATAGCTCCATATCAGAACGCCCTATATTCCTCTCCAAAAGTGCTTATACTAAAGATTTCACAATTTAGAGACCCAATCCAAAGTGATAGACTAAAGAAGTATCAGTGAAGGTGGAGTAGATGATCCAGGAGGGGCTTCAGGGCACTGATGATGGCAAACAGTTACGGTTGCAAACCCCCCAAAAAATTAAGAGAAAAGGAAAGAAAGGAAGAGATCACAAACATCAACAGAGAAATGTTCTGGGCTGGGAGGAGGACAAGGAAACTAAAAACCTAGAAGGCCCTGGAGACTGGTCCTAGCAAAGCCGGCTCAGAGTCTAGAAAAGGAATTCAGTTTGTAGTGCTTTGTTAAAGTGCATACAGAGGACCAAAGAAGCCAAAGTCCTAATGGAACTGGTAATGGAACTGGCTTTAACACTGCCTGGAAGTTGCTTATTATGGTCAGTATAACAAAAGGCAATGGCATGAGTCATTGCACCGGCTGTCTTTTCCTTTACTTTCATACTAAACAAAAAGCTCGCTAGATTTTCTGAAGGCTCGTGTTATGTCCGTCCGCTTGTGGAAATCCAGAGTGTGCAGAATCTGTTCTCCCACGTAGCTACATGGACTTCTGTGCATACTTTTACCAAGCATTACATCATTAATTTTCCTGCTTTTTTTAGAAATCAAAGTCCATCAGTTTCCTTTGTTTTCCTCAAGTTTGATGGCGTCTACAGAGTTAGCGCTGGTTTTGCTAGGGCCATCTTTCATGGCTTCCTGGAGGGCTCTGCTGGTCCTTCCTCCTCCCAAGTTTCTTCTTAATTAAGCTTTGGCACTCTTCCAGAGGTTATGAATACTACAACCAGTGAATGAAAGGACATAGTACAGTTGCTTAAAATCTTACCACAACAGTAGATGTCCTTTCCTTCACTGTTGCAATATTCACTCTCCCCCTGGTCTATTTCTCTCCTGGATGTACTGGTTACCTCTTGGTTTCCTTGGACTGGCGTTGCTACTGGGGCTATCCGTTCTGAGAGTGGTACATCCAGACATCACCTTTATGCCTTGCGCTGTGCAGGGAGAATACTTGTGACATACGGTGTACCTTAAAGCAGCAGTAGGCTTTTGTATACTGTATGGATGTTGGTCTACAGAAGGCAGGGAATCCCAGAGGTTACTAATACTGCAAACCAGTGAATGGAAGAACATCTTTGGATATCAGTGGAAAACCATACATAAACATTCCTGTCAGTGGGAACGAGAAGGCATTTGTCTTCTAGGCCTGTTTAAAAACTCCTGGAGCAGAATATCTTTAGTTGCTTGTTCTCAGCGGTGGAAACTGGATCTACATGAGCTGCTTCTCACATCTGCATCAATTCTTGATGTTCCCCTCATTTTTATCAGTTCTTGAAAGGTCCCATGGTGGTCTCCATTCGTAACAGTATGTAATGATTCCGTTTAGCCTGTCTACAATCAACATTTGCTCCGACAGACTATATGAAGCCGAAAGAGAAAAAACTGAGCTGATCTCCAAGGTCACCACTGCAAGTCTGGTATCGCCTTGTTTGCTTATGTACTACATTATTGTGGCGGTGTCTGTATAAACTTGCAGATCATCATGCGGATGAGAGATAATTTAAGGCTTTTAAAGCACTGATCACTGCCATAATCGTTCTCTGACAACTGTATGCTTCAGTCTGTTGCACTTTCATATCTTTGGAACCACTTACCACGCCAAGTCTGATTCATCTGTAGTGACAGACTGGACAGGAGTCGAAAGGGAGAATGGCCGACCTGTACTGTGAGAGATCTGTTCGACACACCAGAGAACCTCCCTTGTTACAAACTCCAAATCATGGATCCGAAAAGAAAGTGTGAAAATGCTGAGTCCAGAATAACCTAAGGTACTACTGGGATTTTCTTATGTGGAGTCTGGACAGGGAAAGCATCATCACAGATGTCATGTTCCCCAAAATCATGAGAAATTCTCTTGCAGATAATATGTCTTTGATTGCAAATGCTCAGGAAGTGCAGCCTGCAGATCTCTACTTTATCTGTAGAAGAAAGGCTCTTCCCAGGGCAGAATCAGGGCGACATCCCAGGAAAACATTTATATGAGAAGGAGTGAGAGACTATTTTTTAAGTTAATTTTAAAACCCAAAATGGGTAGAACATTTTCTAAACAACTGCTAAAGACTCTTGACAATTCTAGTCTACAAATATTAAACAATTATCTAAATATGGAAAGATGTGAATCGCTTCAGGTATGCAATAATATTACTGGGGCCAGTTAATAAACACCTTGGTGCAGTGGAAAGTCCAAAGGATAAAAGAGAGAATTGATAATGTGTGCCAGATGCAGAAGAGAGTAAGAAATGTCCAAAATGCTTGCCAATGGTAATGTAATGGTAGGCATCATTTAGCTCTAGCTTCAGCCAGATGAGCAGAGGCAAAAGGGAATAGAGAGAACATTATGAACGTTGGATCTTGCCAAAAAGATTAATGAAACATCTAGAACAAGCAGCTAATTTCATTCCCTCTTTAGTACCAGAAACTTCCTTGAATAAATGCCTTTGCCCATCTGGCAGTTGGGCATTGGTTCTATTACTCCCTGAAAAAACATAAGATTCAGAACTGGAAGAAACAGGGACACGATTTGCTGGGCAAGGAGGCATAACCTGGAAAGGAGGGGGATTCCCACTGCCAAGTATATGTTTCCTGAATTACCTTAGAAAGCCTTTATTTGAAACTATCCAGTGCCATAAGGGAAGATGATGACGCAAAGAGAAAGACAGCTTGCCGGGGGTGGAGGGGGATAACCTAAACAGGGAAACAGCCACAATGACTGGAACCTCCTTACTATTCCTTTTAAAATCCTGTTTCACAGTACCCTGCTGCTTGAATTGCTTATTGAAAAAGGGAGCTATGGAGGAAGAGAAATGTTTTATTTGCCTTGAAAAATGACTTAAAAAATTGCAGTAACTCCTTGAATCAACTTTCCCCTTTCATCACAGTTTTGGAACACCTCATCTGCAGAAAGGAGAAAAAGATCCCTAACTATGGGAGAATTTCACATTTCAGTCTTATCATCAGGAAGGTTTTGAGTATGAAGTCAAACAAATCTTCTCATAACTGATTCAACCACACTTTGACATTTGCTTTTCATGTTAACAAACGTATTTTAAAGAGGCATTCAAAGAATTTACCTAAGAAAAGAGAAGGTTAACCATTAACTTTTGCATATTCTCTAAAGATAACATATGAGCTTGACAGTTTAACATTCTGAAAGTTAAAGGAGCAGAAGAACACACTTTCTTTCCCAACATGTCAAAAGTCTTCCCGTTGTTATTACAGAGAATGGCATTAGAAAGCCGTTTAGCTGAAGACGTTCCGGATAAAGAATCACTGCCAGATCTACTTTTGGGTTAAAAAACAAATACTCAGGAAAGGTACCCTGTATAACATTGCCAGATTTCATGGGGGAAGACTGACTGCCATGTAAACTAGATGCAGTGAGAAAAGCATTCTCTGAAGAAAACCTAGGCATGTCCAACTATACCAAACCATAATACCTTCTCTGTGCAACAGGAATTTCATTCTGCTCCCACTAAAATCCTTTTCTATCTTTGATAAAGTCTCAGAAAACAGTATATCGTCAAGAGGGAAATCTGAAACACTACTTTCCTCAGAATCGAAGTTCAGATTGAGAAGAAATTCCTGAATTACAACCCTCCATCTGCAATGTCTGTTCCTCTGACAATTTTAGTCAGAAAGGCAGACCTCATCTTTTCTGAAGTAGCAACTGACAAAGGAAAGGCAGAAACAAGTTCCTTAGCAAATCCTCCTTGTTCATAGTAAAAGAAATAGGAAGAGAGAAGTTTTTCTCAGCATGTCCTCTTTTACAAGAAAACTCCATGGAAAAAGATTCTTAGTGCAAATACTCATCCCAACTAAGTGAAAAATCTGTCTAGAAACAACAAGACTCGTTTTCCCTTGTCTGCCAAGGGCATCCCTATAGACTAAGAACGTGGGTATCTCCCCAGTTCTTGGTGGCTGTAGGTACTAAATCAGAGAGATAGAAGAAAAACATGATGTCTAAGGAGCCTAGAATGGCTATTGCAGTGTTGCCCACTAGCACTAGAGGCACAAAAGAGATTGGACTAACATCCAAAAACTCCCTGCCAACTTTCTTATTCATGCAGACAGGGGAAGGTAAAACCATGTTGACAAGCTGCTGCTCCATAGGCTAAGCAGAGAATGAGACCTCCAGAGCAGATAAAGCACATATGGAAGCTTGAATATGTCTATAAATGGTAAGTACAGAATAAGGGATTCTGAGACAAGTAAACTATCGACATTCTACCACAAGCCCAATACCTTGCCACGGCACAAACCTACATTTTAGGAAAATTTAGAAATGTTTACGCAAGCATTTACACATCAAAACTCTCTTAGAAATGAGCAGCTCTGTTGGCATAGCGGGAAACCCCCCTGACTTAGGCCCAGCCAACCTGTGTATGATTCGCGGCTCAGGCAACTGATGGAGTGGCAAGAAAGGGATGGGTGTGCCTGACCTGAATGGGAAGGTGCTCTTGACGAACTACCAAGGGGGAGGCATGGTCCAAGAGGGGAGATTCATTCAGACACAATCAACAGGCATGACTGAGGGAGTAGGTAGAACATAAAAAATAGCCCCCAGTCAGAAGCATAGATGTGCCGAACACCCTGGATGCCCTTGGGTCCCACATTCGGCCCCAGCAATACCAAGGTAAGACGGGGAGGGTAGGAGTAGGATGACAGCTGGTAGACCAGGGAGTTGACGTGGGGCACTGGGGGCAAGGCTTGCATTCATGAGGTCGGAGGGAATCAAAAAAATGTAAACTCCCTTAGAAATGCAAAGCCAGTCCAAAAACATTTAGTTTCTTAGTAAATACAGCACTTCAGTAGCACTTCAGTCAGAAAAACAGTTTAATTTAGAAAAATAAAAACAGTCAAAGGTTTTCCACAACAGGAGACTTATTTTACTAGTTTTGAAGGATTGTTCCATAGGGCCAGCTGAAGGACTGCACTTTGGTGGCAAGACAGCTCTGAATATTTTGTTGCTCAAACCGTCCTTTTTATGGAGCTCTACAGACAGTTAAGTCACAAAGAAGGCATCTTTTAGATTTGAAAAGCTGCCAGTCAGTGGGGGGCAGAACTCAAACAGCTTAGGCTACTGCAACAGTGATGTAATGTTGAACAAAGTACTGCTTCTATTCTCTTCAACGACATATTCTGCAGATGGGAATCTCAGTGGGGATAGAATTGACCTGTATTGTGTTGTCTGCAATCAGTCATAGCTTCTAAGTTGTACTGCCCTACTGCTTCTGAGAAAACCTCTGCCAAGCAGCATATTCACAATGTAAGCTGTCTAATTCATCCACCACTGTAAGATTACAGGTAATGGTGCAACATTTCAAGTTATACATTTTGAGCATCAGCCATTTTAACCAAATGTTAAAATATACATAGATAATGTAAAATAAATTCATGAAAAGCAATGTACCGCCAAATTCATTATCATGAAATTACTGCACAGATAATAAAGGTAAAAATAAATATTAAAAACACTGGGCAGAACACAACACAGTGCTAAGCTCCATTGTGCTTACTGAGATCTATAAACTGAAACATGACTTCCAGCCCTATAATTTTTGAATGACAACAATGCTCAAAAGGAAAAACAGATAACAGAAATCAAAATACTTGCTTTTTATTCCATCCACTGTAATGAATGAAGTATCGGATTTGCTTGTCTTTTAAGGCCACCTTTACACACTACAAATAAGAAAAAAAATGCAATCAGTTTTAATATTTCCATTCTACATGCATTTCTATACTCTCTCATGAACATGAGAAAACAATGCAGTGACCAACATGTTTACTAACAGTGCAAGATTTGTATGCATTAAAAATACAAACATATTAGCTTATTTTTTTCCACTCAATTCAGATAGAATACAGAGTTCTCCCCTTTTTGCTGCCCTGTAAACTCCACTACCACCACCATGTATGTATTTCCTAACATAATTCTTTCTTACCTAGCTGTTTTTTATTTAACATTTGTTTACTGGGAAAGTCTGACTTGGAATGAAGCCAATTTTTCAGCGGACGCCCGGGGAGAAACACTCCAAATATACGTCTTTATAACATGGGAGAAAACAGGAGTACCCAGAGAAAACCCTACACAAACGCAGGGAGGACATGCAGACTCCACACAGAAGGCACTCCAGCAGACAATTGAGAACCTCTTGCTGTGAGGCAACAGCACTATCGCTGCACCACCTGTTGTCTAGCATTTCTTCCCTTTGGGATGTACACACTACAAATATACAAACAAACATGGGTATTCTTTACTGGTACCTCCTCAGAGGACAAGTTCAAATACCCCCCCCCGAAAAAAAAAATGTATGTATATAAAGGAAGCTGGCATGAATGATACTGAAGTATAACACCCACTCTGATTTTGTACCAAAAAGTAATTTCCCAAACAACAAAAAAGTTGCATCACATGCAACTGGAAAGAATGTACAGTTGTGTACACTTACCATAAATGTAGATGTTCGAGTGCATTTACTGTTGCAGTCATCACATTTGGGTTATCTGCCTGCAGGTAGCCCTCAGCCGGCCTGAATACCAGAGTCTTCGGATTCCTGCATCGGATGCTGTCTCTTCTTCCATGATGTCAGGTCATCAGGGGTATAAAACACGCAGCCGACGCCATTACATCAGTTTTCCTTGCACCAGAAGACAGGTGCCCCCACAATAGGAAGCAATTAATTGGTATGGTAAACCCCCATCAAAAAGTAAATACATAAGAAAAAATAAATATACCAACCAGAAGGAGAGGTAAAGCCCAGAGAAGTCAGGGGGCTGGAGAGAGGATAACCAGGACTGCAACAGTGAATACATTTGAACATCTAAATTTATGGTAAGTGTACACAACTGTACTATGTTCTTCGTGTTTTACTGTTGCAGTCCCAAAGCTAAGGAAGGGAGGAGGAATTTAAAGAGCATTAGTGCCAGCTATTAATTCCTGCAAGACTGCAGTGGCAAATCCAGCTCGCGATTTAGAAAAGCTAGGCAAGTGGTAATGCTTGGTGAAGGTATGTACAGAGCTCCAGATGGCAGCTTCTAGGATGTCCCTGGTAGGGTGAGAGAAGAGGGGTGGCTCAGTATTATAATGTGCTGAAATGGCAGAGGCATGAATTTTAATTGACGAAATGTGGAGCATTTCTGTTAAGTACTGTAGAATATGAGGTCAGCTGGGCACCGTTGTGTCCATCCCCTGAGCCAGGCTCCAGGAGCAGTACCTTTTCCACTTTTCAGCATAGGATTTTCTAGTACTAGGCCTACTTGCCTCCAGAATGACATGCAGTACCTGCTTACTGAGCGATGCTAAGGGAGAGCTCAAGGGATAAGCCAGGCGGCAAGGTTCAGGGTTTGAAGCTGAGGGTGCAGAATCTGGCCCGCCTGCTGGGACAGCAGGGAAGGGTCTGAGGCAGGTGCCATGGCTGTAGCAGTGTCAAACTGTGCAAGAGGGAGTACCCGTGCTGTTGTGGCCAGTCTGGTGCAATCAGTATTGTCCTTGGCTTGTCCTGTTTGGTCTTTTGCAGAACCTTCAAGAAGGGAGGCAGAGGGGAAAAAGGCATAAACCGAGAGGCTTTCCCAGGTAAAGGACAGGGCATCCACTTTCCAAGCTTGATTGTGGGAAGTTCTTGTGCACAATTTGTGCAATTGGTAGCTCTGAGGGGAGGGAAACAGGTCTACCTCTGGAGTCCCCCATTTGTTCCTCAAGAGGTTGAATATTTTGGGTTCTAGTTTCCATTCGTGTGGGTCCATGAGATTTCTGCTCAAGTCATCTGCCAGTGAATTTAGCTCGCCTGGCAGGAATTGAGCTTGTAGGTGTACTTGGTAGCTCAAGGCTGTGTTCCACAGAGCCATGGCTAGTCTGCAAAGAGGGTACACAAGTGGGTTCCCCCCCCTGCTGGTTTATGCATCACATAACTGTGGTGTTGTCCGTCTTTACCAGTAATTGTCCTGGAAGAATGTGGTCTTTGAAGGCTGTGAGGGAATTCTGTACAGCTAACATTTCTTTTTGATCGATATGCAGGTGCATCTGTCTCGGGTTCCATTTGCCCTGAATGCACTGCCCTGCCAAATGAGCCCCCCATGCATAGTCTGATGCGTCTGTTGTTAGGGTTTGGGCGGCAGGGGGTAGAGTGAAAGGGAGCCCCTTGTGGTAGCAGGCCTCTGCCCACCAAAGGAACTCTTTATACAAGGAATGATAGGAATCATTGATTCCAGGTCCTGAGAATGTTGACACCACTGTAGTTTCTTCGTATGCAGTCTTGCATATGGAATTAGTAGAATGCAAGAGGCCATGAACCCCAGGGCTTGCAGAATTTTCCTTGCAGATTGCTGGGTCTTTGTGGCCAGCAGTTTGAAGTAGGTTGTCAAACTTGTTTCTCTGGAGTGAGGAAAGCCATCTGGGAAGTTGTGTTCAAGCTTGCTCCCAGGAATACAATCTGTTGGCAGGATACTAGGTGAGATTTCTTTTCGTTTATGCTGTACTCCAGTGAGGTTAGAAGTTTCTTTACAAATGCCAGATGTTTTAATAGCAAGTCCTGGCTTTCTGCCTGAATCAGACAATCGTCCAAGTAGGGGTATATCTGAATATTTTGCTGCCTGCAAAATGCAATGGCTGGAGCTAGGCACTTTGTGAATACCCTGGGCAAAGTAGATAAGTCAAAGAGAAGTGCAGAGAACTGATAGTGCATGGAACCTACCCTGAAGTGTAGGTATTTCCTGCAAGATTCCCTTATTGAAATGTGCAGGTAAGCTTCCTTTAAGTCTAATGTTGCCAACCAGGCATCATTGCCTAGCACAGGAAGCAGCTGTTGAAGTGTTAGCATTTTGAATTTTGGGATTACCATAAAGGTGTTTAGAATACAGAGGTGTAGGATAGGACGCCAGGAGCTGTCTTTTCTGGATACCAGGAAATGTCTTGAATAAAAACAGTGTCCCCTTTGTTCTGCTGGGACAGGCTGAATATCCCTGATATTTGGAAGACAGAGAACCTGCTGTTGGGCCTGCGCCCACTAATTTGGGGATAGGTCTGGCCAACCTTTTGGGGTTGGTAGGGTGTGGAAGTGGAATCTGTATCCTTGGGAAACTATATTCAAAACCCATTTGTCCTGGGTAATGAGTTCCCATTTTTTTGGATGCAGGGCGAGCTTTCCTCCTAAGGGGACAACCAGTTGAGCAAGGCTTGGAAAGGTTAAGTCATTCTGCCATTTTTCCGTAAGGGGGTGGCTTACTACTCCCTGCTTTGGAACTGTTTCCCACTGCTTAGGCCTGTACATAGCCTGAGACTGTAACCTAGGTGGCCTGCTGTTCCTGGGTTTGGATTGAGAAGGCCTGGAAAAGACTGGAAAGGACCAATTCTTTGAAGGCCAATGCCTACTAACTCTGGGAGGCTGTACTTGTAGGAAATCTTTAACAGTTCTGCATAGATTTAGCTTTTTCCTGAACTGCTGCTTTCCTCCAAATGGGTGGAACACCACAAATCTTTTTAAATTTTCTTTGGAGGGGAATAGGAAAATGGTAAGAAGTAAAGTACAGTTTTGTACCTACCATAAATGTAGATGTCCGATAGATATGCAACTGCAGTCCTGACATTTGGGTTGTCCTGCCTCAGGCAGCCCTTCGGTCAGCCGGATTCCAAAGTCTGGGTCCGGCGTCGGCTGATGTCGCCTCTTCCCCGACGTCAGAGCGGCTGGGGTATAAAAGCATCAGCCGACGCCATCTTCTTCAGTGTTTCTTGCCCCAGATGCCAGGTGCCCTCCAAGGAAGGCTAAATTTAGAGAATGGATAAAAATTCCACACATGCACAACAGTAATAAACAGATACACCATAACAGATATCCCCAGCTAATTTGAAAAAGTGGACCCTAAAAAGAGAATTACAGAGGGTAGGAGGGAGGAAAACCTGACTGCAGTTGCATATCTATCGGACATCTACATTTATGGTAGGTACAAAACTGTACTATGTCCTTCAAGAATGCAACTGCAGTCCTGAAATATGGGTTGAATACCATAGCCAAGCTGGGGGTGGTAGGATCTAAGATAAGGATGGTGTAGCTAAAATGCCCTGCAGGACTGCAGAAGCAAAGCCTGCTCGGGATCTGGAATATAAAGGCAGGTTGTAATGTTTGGAAAATGTATGCATGGAGCTCCATGTAGCAGCTTCTAGAATGTCCTTTGTAGCCACCCCTCTTAAAAAGGCTGTGGAGGTGGCTGTAGCTCTGGTGGAGTGTGGCCTGATATTGGCTGTCACACCTTTTCCATGAAAAGAGTAGCAGAATCTGATGCAGTTTCCAATCCATTTTGAAATTGTTTGTTTGGAAACTGCCTTTCCTTGTACTCCAGCAGCGTAAGCTACAAATAGTTGGTCAGACTTTCTGCTGGCCTTTGTTCTGTCCAAGTAGTAGCGCAATTGCCTGTGTATGTCCAAAGTGTAGAGAAGCTTTTCTCCTTTATTTTGAGGATTGGGAAAGAAAGTAGGCAGGTGAATTGCTTGATTTAGAGAAACCCTGGCTATCACTTTTGGCATGAATGAAGGATTGGTTCTTAAAGAGACTCTGTCCTGATGGAAAATGATAAATGGAGGTACTGCCATGAGGGCCTGTATCTCTGAGACTCTTCTTGCTGAAGTAATTGCCAACAGGAAAACTGTTTTCCAGGAGAGAAATTGCAATTCTGAAGATGCTGCTGGCTCAAAAGGAGGAAGAGTTAATTTTTCCAAGACGAAGTTGAGGTCCCATGCAGGCACTGGTGGTTTTCTTGGAGGTTTAATATTCTTTATCCCTCTTAGAAACTGTCTTAGCAAAGGATGTGAACACACAGGTGGATCACAGTTGTATTTTGCTGAAATTGCTGAAGCGTATTTTATGGAAGAATATGAAAGGCCGTTGTGAAGCATTTCTGCCAAGTATTCTAGTATCTGTGGGATGCTCATTACTGATGCATCCTGACCCTTGTTGGCATTCCAGATGTTGAATCTCTTCCATTTGGTTGAATAAGTTTTTCTGGTGGAAGGCCTGCGTGCTTCCAGTAAGATCTCTTGAACTTTTTTGGAGAGAGAGATATGGGGAGAAGTCATGGAACCCTCCAAGCTGTCAGTTGCAATGTTTGCAGGTTGGGATGAACAGTCCTGTAATTGTGCTGAGTTATAAGCAGAGGCCATTGAGGCAGGAGCCACGGCTTGGTGCGAGTTATGCTCCTTAGTAATGGATACTGGTGCTGTCTTGGCCAGTCTGGAGCTATCAAAATGCCTTTCGGTTGTTCTGCTTTGATCTTCAGTAACACCTTGGTCATTAATGGTAGAGGTGGAAATGCATAGATTGTTAGAGAATTCCAGCTGAAGGAGAGAGCATCCACATTCTCCAGGCTTGAGGATGGTGTGTCCTGGAGCAGAACTTCTTCAGATGATGATTGAGGTGTGAGGCAAAGAGATCCATGTCCGGCCTTCCCCATGCATGAGTTATTTGTGAAAAAATGTCTGGATGCAACATCCATTCGTTCGGGTCCATAATGTTTCTGCTTAGACTGTCCGCCAGAACATTGTCCTTGCCTGGGACAAACTGGGATTGCAACTGTATGTTCAGTTTCAGGGACTTTTCCCAAAGAGTCATTGTTAGTCTGCAGAAGGGGTAAGAATGGGTGCCTCCCTGTTTGTTTATGTACCACATAACAGTGGTGTTGTCTGTCTTTATTAGCAGATGACCTTGCTGAAGAAATTTTCCGAAGGCCTCGATTGCATGAATCACTGCCAACATCTTTTTTTGATTGATGTGCAGATGCAATTCTCGGGGTGCTCATTGCCCTTGAATGCATCTGCCCTCCATGTGCGCCCCCCATCCATGATCTGAGGCGTCCGTTGTAATGGTTTGGCTTGCTTGAGGTTTGTTGAAAGACATGCCTTTGTTTAGCTGGCTTGCTTGTGCCCACCACAAAAATTCCTTTTGTAGACATGGAATGAGTGGAATAATTGCTTCTAAGTTGTGGCTGTGTTGAGACCATAAACTTTTTAGGTACTATTGTAGTTTTCTCATGTGTAGTCTTGCCAGTGGAATCAGAAGAATGCAAGATGCCATGAAACCCAGGGCCTGCAGGATTTTCCTTGCAGTCATCTGGGTGTGCTTTGCTAGGCTTTTGAAGTAATCTGGTAATTGTTCTTGTTTTTCTTCTGTGAGGAAAGCCATTTGTGAGTTTGTGTCCAGTTTGGCTCCTAGAAAAATTATTTGTCTGGATGGCAGTAGTCTTAATTTTTGAATGTTGACTGTGTATCCCAAAGCCTGTAGTAAGTGAATGACATAGTCCAAGTTTCTTATCAAGGCTTGCTTGCTGTCCGCTTGTATAAGGCAGTCGTCCAGGTAAGGGTATATTTGTATCCCCTGAAGTCTGCAATGTGCAATTACTGATGCCAGGCATTTTGTGAATACTCTGGGCGCAGTAGATAAGCCAAAAGGCAATGCTGAGAATTGATAATGCTCTGACCCTGCAAGAAATCTGAGGTATCTTCTGCAGCTGTGTCTCATTGGGACATGCAGGTATGCCTCCTTGAGGTCCAGAGTAACCAGCCAAGACCACTTGCCCAGCATGGGAAGAAGTTGCTGTAACGTCAGCATTTTGAATTTTGGCACAATGAGAAAAGTGTTTAGAGCGGACAAGTCCAGTATAGGTCTCCATTGCTTTTCTTTTCTTGGAACAACCCGAGTAGAATCCCTGGCCTTGTTCCTGAGGAGGAACCTTTTCTATTGCTTTGATTTGTAGCAGCTTTGAAATTTGTATGAGTGCCTCTGCCCTTTGATTTTGTGGCAGGTTTGGCATGCCTTGTCTTGTTGGTAAGGTATGGAAGTGGAACCTGTAACCTTTGTCTATTATGTCTAAAATCCATTTGTCCTTTGTAAAAACGTGCCAATTTTTTGAAAATAAAGATAATTTTCCGCCTAAAGGTGCTTCTCTTTGAGCCTTGGTCGGCGGTGTCAAAGTCAAGTTATTGTGATTGTCCCTGTGGAGCAGTAGAAGTCCCTGCCACTTCTCTGATTAGTTGGTTGCCATTGGCGGCCCCTGTAGGAGCCTCGGTATTGCCCTCTACCTCAAGCACGCCTGTTTTTTCCCCTTTGGAACTTGTCAGTGTCTGGAAAGGACCAATTCTTCGAAGGCCAATTCCTACTGAACCTTGGTGGCTGAACCTGGAGGAAATCTTTGACTGTTTGTACTGATTTAGCCTTTTCCTCAATTGATTTCAACACACCCTGTGCATTAGCACCAAATAGCTTGTCTTTTTCCAGAGGTGCATCTAGAAGCTTTACTTTAACATGATCTGGCAATGTCTGTTCTTTCAACCAAGCATGTCTACGTATGACAGCCCCCGTCATAGCTGCCCTACATGAAGCTTAAAATGCATCATAACAACACTGAAGAAAATGATTGCTAACCTGCTGAGTATTATGAACCAAATCCTGCAAGGCCTTTCTATCTAAAGGCTCAAGAGAGGCTAACTTTTTCTGCAAATCATCCATCAAGAAATCCTGATACTGAAACATATGAAAAAGACAGTTAAGTGCCCTCATGGCAAGAGTGGATGAGGTATAAACTTTTTTACCCCACCTCTCCAGGGACCTAGATTCCCTGTCTGCGGGCAAAGGATTTTTGGCCGTGGAAGTGGCCACTCCTTTGGGCCCCTGAGAAATAGTTTCTAGATCAGCAGAGTGGGCCTTAAAGAGATGTTTATGAGTTTCAGGAACCCTGTAGTATCTGTCTGGCTTGACAGGAGCAGGAGGGAGAGAATCAGGAGAAGTACTGGAGTCTGAGAACACATCATCCAATACATTTAACACTGGGGGAATAGCTAAAGGTCTGTGCTGGGGTAACTTAAGGAAAGTCCAAAGCCTTTTCCTGGAGTCGGAGAAATCCTGGCCCTGACACCTGACACTGAAAATGCTCTCTCATGGAGTGGAGAATTTCCCCGTAAGAAATATCCTCAGGAGGAGAGGCAGAGGGAATGGATTCATCAGCATCAGAATCCTCGTAGGCCGGGAAGGATTCTTCCTGGGAATCTGAATGGCCTGACTCACCAGAGGCTTCATCTGAGGAAAGGGTATCTGCCAGCTCAACCCTAGGCCTTTTGTCTGAAGGCGGCTGAGAACCTCTGTCTGGATGAGCCTGAGAGCCCCTGATTAAAGAAATTAGATCTGCAGCTAAAGTCATGATCTGTTTATCAGAAGTGGGACCCTGTGAAAAAGATTTAGGAGGGTGAGACTTAGCCTGGCTGGCAGCCTTAGCACGTGTGTAGGCCTTGATGGACATAGACACAGGAGGCCTAGCTGCCCCACGTGCTGGAGTAACTTTGTCCATCGGTATGGTGTCAGGCAAATCTTGGGCTTCGGTTTCAGGCGGAAAATCAACAACCGGCACCGGGGTAGCCCCCGGGACCGAAGTGTGCGGTAATGCGGTGTCGTCGGCCTGGAGCGGTTGAATTACCGCCTCCGAAGAGACCGATGCACTCGCGGTAGGCTTTAGCGTGGTGTCGGTGGAAGTCGCGGGCCGCGAATGTCGGTCCCGGTCCTTCCGTTTTTTGGAATATGTGCTGTCGGTAGTTCCAACGGCATGATATAGGAGTAATTTCCCCCAACAAAGTCTTCAGCAAATTCTGCCCGGCGCCTAAGTGTGCGCTTATTGAAGCAAGCACAGGCAGCACAGGCCGAGACGTCATGGTCTGGGCCGAGGCAGGGAAGGCAGTAAGAATGGAAGTCCTTATGAGGTATTTGTTTACCACAAGACAAGCAATTATTAACTTTTGCAGTTTTATCTGACATCGGCTGAGGCAAGAAAAGGTTCCCCAACGGGGTACTTAGCTTTTTGATGACTTCTGATCTGAAAACACAGGAGCTGGCCGACCGGCACTTGCGAACTGCTTCTGCTTCGGGCACCACGCGGCAAGAAAGACTGAAGAAGATGGCGTCGGCTGATGCTTTTATACCCCAGCCACTCTGACGTCGGGGAAGAGGCGACATCATCCAACGCCGGACCCAGACTTTGGAATCCGGCCGACCGAAGGGCTGCCTGAGGCAGGACAACCCATATGTCAGGACTGCAGTTGCATTCTTGAAGGACATCCTCTGGATATAATCCTCTGCTCCCAAGCATCTTTTGTGATGGATGCCCGGGCTTCTGGTTGCAGAGACAAACACCCCCTGACTGCCTCAAAGTACAGCAGCCAGGCAACCTTTAAGTAATGCTGGTAGGGTTATCGGAGAACGTACCCTTGAAACCTTGGTTCTGCAGGCCACCTCTGCTGTGAGGGTGGCATCTTCCGTTTGAGTTCCTTCCCTCTGCCTGTGGAGAACTGTATCCAAACAAGTCTTGGAAAGGCCCTTGGGAGTTGCAAAACCACATCTTACCACCTCACTGGTTGCAAGAGAAGGATCTCAGAGCAGTACAGATACAGAGCTCAATGGCAGACAGGGTCTTTCCATCTCACCCAATTCTGGAGAGTTTCCTTCACTTGGGATCAAATAAGGATGATCCATCAAAGGAAGCACTGGTGAACGAAGACATGAAGGGCTCAGCAAAACCCCACAGGCACATCCAGGCATGTCCCCTAATGGCTATGCCCAAACTCGCAGCCCTTGGAGGTAACATCAGCAGCATGAGACTACAGCTTCATGAATGCAGTGGAAATGGACTGAAGCGTGTCCAGTTGTGAAGAAGCTTTCTCCTGATCCTCCGCAGACATGGACCCAGAAAGAGATTTGGACAGATCCTTGGTCAAATCTCTTTGTAGTCTGGTAAAGAGCACCAGGTAATTCAGCGACCGCAGGGCAAAGGTCACTGAGGCATAAATGCACTTGCCAAATCTGTACGGCCCTAGATTCCCGGTTTGTGGGAGGGACAGATAAGCTCTGCTCTGTGAGCTCTTTTTTAGTGGCTGCTGCCACAACCATGGCATCTACAGGGACTCTCTTGCTCCAAAGGGCTCTGTCCATCGGGAGGAGCTACAACCTTATCTAGACACCTGGGGATAGTCGCCATGGTACCAGGCTCCTTCCATGCATGGTGTGAGACTAGGTCTATCAACCCATCAGCCAGTGGGACCACACAAGACATAACTGGGCCAGACCTGAAAGCCTCCAAAACACTGACTCTTCCTGGGAAGGGGATTTGGAAGACAACCCACCTTTTACTTGAGAAGTTCCAGAATCTCTCCAAAGGAGAAGTCTTTCAGGTGGGGCTCTAGGGGACCCTCCTACTTAATCAAAGTCAGTGTCCTTAGTGACAGATTTTAGGGGGAACCTAGTTGTCTCCTTTTACAAGTTCTCTTCCTAGGGACTTCACCAGTGGGATGGTCTGGCGAGGTATTGGAAGTGACAGGGGATTCCTGAGGAAGGACCAACTGAAGGTTTGATCAGGTTTGGCTGTCCCAGTGGTATAGACCTGACAGGCTCACAGCTCAAACTCAATGGAAGAAGACAAATGGGACCTGAAGGGGGTAGGAGTGTCCCCTCTCTCAAAGAGAAAACCATCTCCACTACCTCAAAGGCAGAAGGTCCAGGGGAAATAGCAGATGGCTGTACCACAGTAGAAGCAACCTGTGTTGCCATTCCCTGAATCCCCACAGATCCCTGTCTGTAGGAGGGAGTTGGACCCAAGCTGTCCAGTGTCGAGGCTCCAAGAGGCAAGGATGGCTCAGACAGCTTCACAGTCAACCCTAAATGTCCCACAGTCAGTGCTGATGCTTCGACTCCAAGAGATGTCCTGCTCTGAGAGGTCTGGAACCAGATGACTCAGAAAAAGTTAAAGGTGAAGAACGACCTGTTTTTGGATCTGGCAAGGACACTTCTGAAAATCTCACATCCGAGGGCTCTGAAACTGCAGGTCAGATTGGAGATACCAATTGAGCTTGGGCGGACAGCAGGCTCATGGGTCTGATAGAGATAGGATCACGCCTATCATTATCCATGTTTTGAGGAACTCATCAGTCTAGCCAACTCTTCTTCGGAAAAGCTCCTGATTGACCTAAGGGAAGAGCTGGTTAAAGAAGGTTTGGAGAGACTCCTTGGCACTTCCTGCCGGAAAGGAGAATGAAATCAAGGAGATATCGGCTCTTGAGTGAAGCATGGAGACAGAGTCCAAGGTGACTTAGCTTTTGAAGACCTAGGATCCGATGAAGTGGGATCAGCCAGTTTAAAAATGTTGGCCAAAGGCTCAGTTGTCGGAGTTGATTTGGGAGAAAAGTCAGGGAACTCCTTCCGAGAGACTTTCAACTTAGGCTCCAAATCAGGTTTCCCTCTGTCTTACTTTTTATTGGGGGTTGAGCACCAGCTGACAATGAGAAAAAAGAAGGTGGCAACAGACCTTTCAAAACTGATCTACTTATTCTAATCACTCAATGCCCTATAATTAAAACCCGCACAAAAAGGGCATTGAGTGTTTAAATGGGCAGTGCCTAAGCAATAAATGCACTCCCTATGGATATCAAAAATAGAGGACCTTATGCCCACACAGGAAGTGCAGTTTTTGTAGCCTATAGGCTTGTCAGACATCTTGACAAACAATAAAGAAAAGGAGAAAGAGTCAAGAAAAATATTTTGTTTTTATAGGAAGAGACAAAAGTAAAGGCACCAACAACTATACCAAGAAAAATACCCTAAACGAGGTAGAAAAGGCAAACAGGACAAGAAAAGGGAGTACCAACAATGGTACTTAAAGACTTACTCATGAATGGATAAGAAAACCTGTAGGAAAAAGGTCAGACTACTAGAAGGAAAACACGAAAACTGTAAGCAAAGGTTAAGGGAGGAATGCCTGATAAAGATCAGAAGAAAATTCTGAAAAACTCACACAAAGGACGTATCTTGTACCCTAATACTTGAGGGCAGAAGATCTGCATCTGAACGATATGGTGGCAAACAAGATCTGAGGTAGACTAGGGTGACAGGGCATTATGGATAAAGGGGGGGGGGTACTCAAGAGTTGGATCCATGAGTCTGGTAAAAGTGGCCGAGATTAATCTAAGGTCATATCTGAGACCCATCAGTTGAGGAATGAACGAAAATGCCAAAATCAGATTATTTTAACTCTGCATAAAATAGGTGTTTGAATCCAAACATTTTATATAGTTAAAATACAATGTTTTAAATAATAAGAAAATTAATTAAAATGTAGGATCCTAATCTTTATACAGGCCTCAATTATTCTAGATATGCAAGTAAAATGCTTGAGACTTCCAAAACGGTGTCTCAGAATCACTCAGACAAATCCAAAAAGGTAGCAATCCCAAAGCATGGGAGCTTGGTAGTAAAAAGGACATGCAGTAGAGGGTTCTATCATCATCTTACAACAGTTCCACTTCGGAACAGAGATAGTTCACAAAGCCTAAGGAGCAACAAGCTCTAAGACCTGTATAACCCAAATCAAGAATGGCTATACATATTAGACCTTGATGCAATGGGTAACCAATGCAATCTATATTACACAGCACTAGGATAATACGATCAAAACAGGAACACTATGCATCCTAAAAGCAGAATTTTGGACCACCTGCAAGCAAACAAAAAAAAAAAAAGATCCAAAACAACCAGCTGAACCACTTGCAGACAAACACAAAAAGCCAAGAGTCAGGTAGACAACACTGCAACATTCAAGCTAAGATCCCACGAGTCCTAGCAGCAAAATCACTCTGTGAGGTTAGATAAATAATCCTACAGGCATTCATAAACCTCTTAAAATTACAGTTATATAGATGAACCATAATGCTACAGCTGAAAAAGCAGGGCCATTCTAAATCAACCAACAAGACTAAAGAAACAGTTCTCTAGTCAGCTCAGCATCTAAACCTCAACCAGGCTACAAGCCACTCCACTTTTAGCTATAATGCTGTGCCAACAAACTTCTTCTCCAGTTTCCTATACCGCACTAAAGCGGATCTAAAGCAAATCTAAAATTAATACACTACCTATAGTTTCTCCAGGCTATATATGCACTGAGGCAAAGAAAAGGTGGGTATGTAGACACGGAGTAACCTGCTTACCCAGACCAACTTTATGGTAAGTGCATAATTTAATAAGAAGTCCCATCCTTGTCAACCAACTGGCAAGAGAGTCACAAGCTTATCCTCTTGGTAGTCACTTTCTGGTCAGTAGCAACCTCAACAGACTAAGAGATGACCTGCGTCTGGCATACAAGGCATCCTCTGACCCACTACTGATGGATTTACTGCACATCAGCAAGTCAAAAGGCATCAGAAATACTCAGTCTAGGGATCCAAGTCTCTTATGCAACATCAACAGAATGGTTTGGAGGGAAAGGTATATTTCTCCGAGCAGAAAAGAACAGAGAGGACATATTATATTGCCCTTGCAACTCCCACTCTAATATCACCCACCCCATCCAACCACTACCTTTCTTTCCACTCCACTAACTACCTTGATTATAGCAAGGTCAGATGCTCATAAGCCTAGTACTTATTATACAGCAGGAACTTCTCATTGCAACATTTGTTAATGTCTGTTATGTACTTCACAGATAAAGATTCTAATTGTCTACTGATGTACTATGTTCTTCTTCTGTAAATATGTTGTAAGTAATTGCTATGTTAAATTGTTAATCGCTATGTAATCCAATGTAACTACTGTGTTTATTTTAACTGTGGATCTTTTCTCCCCGGGCCTCAGCTGAAAATGGACCTACGTCCAGTCGGACACTCCCAGTCAATAAATAAATAAAAATGACAGTGGTTCAGACATGTATAGAAAAGCAGAAGACAATCTGGTGAAGATGATTTGGGATAGATTTGCGACAGAAAGGAAGAAGGCAAGAGGAAACAAGGTTGCCCAGCACAGAGGTAGGTGTGAGAGAATATTTGTGACAGGCTTAAGTGTTGAAGAAGGCAGGAGTCTTGCAATGAACTGAGAGAGAGGACGGCAGTTGACAGGATACCTCGACCCCATGTAGAAAATAGGAAAAAGGGGAATGATGATGAACTGCTGATGTTACACAAACTCCCCATTTGCATAAAACAAAGTTCATCTCTGCTCATGTTGAAGTGCAACTTAGATCTATGGATGGGAACAGAGAATTTATCCCGGGCTGCCCCTGTACTACTAACAAACAAAAGAAGCTCCTAAATGCTTTATCCCATGCATGGGTCCCCCTCATATTATCTATGGTATGATCCCAGTTATTTTTACTTCTTCTTTCGGCTTTTCCCGGTTAGGGGTCGCCACAGCGAATCACCTGTCCACTCATGACTGGCAGTGGAGTTTTACAGTGTCGAGTTGCCAGCCCGGCACCCAACCTTCCACAGAAGGCACACACATGCACTCACGCCTAGGGCCAATTTAGAGTGTCCAATCCACCTACTTGGGATATGGGAGGAAACCGGAGCACCCGGAGAAAACCCACACGACTACAGGGAGGACATGCAGACTCTGCACAGAAGGCACCCCAGCAGAGGATCGAACCGGACAGCCTCTTGGTGTGAGGCAGCAACGTTAACCACTGCACTACCGCAGCTGCCCTTATCCCAGTTAAAAAAAAAAAAAAAAAAATCCCAGTTATTTTTACTAGGGGCAATTTATAATTAATGACCACGTGATGAGCAAGTCCAATCTATAACCAAATGGGATAGGTTATTCCGAGCACAAAAAGGAAAATTAGCTTGGCTTAAAATGGCCAGCAAGGGCGGCTAGCCTAGTACTTACCTAGGAAACTATAAAAAATATGGCCTAGAAGAAAAAAGTACAGTTTTGTACCTACCATAAATGTAGATGTTCGAGTGTTCACCCTGCTGCAGTCATCACACTTGGGGTTATCCTGCTGTCAGGTGGTCCCGCAGTCGGCCGGATTTCCAAAGTCTTGGTCCGACGTCGGTTGCTGTCGCCTCATCCCTAACGTCAGTGCGCCAGGGGTACATATACTGCAACAGACGCCATTTTCTTCAGTTTTTCTTGCCCCAGATGTCAGGTGCCCCCAAAAAGGCGATCAAAATTAGTACCAAATGGTGTGAACACTGTACAAACACAAAATCCCTTCAGCAAATACATCAGTAAGGCATAGCTGATATTTAGCCAAAAGATCAGAGGGGTTGGAGGGAGGGTAACCTGGACTGCAGCAGGGTAAACACTCTAACATCTACATTTATGGTAGGTATAAAACTGTACTATGTTCATCGTGTTACCCTGCTGCAGTCATCACACTTGGGTTGAGTCCCAAAGCTAAGGCAGGGTGGAGGTATCATAGAGGGTTAGTGGAGGCAATGAGGCCCTGCAGAACTGCAGTGGCGAAGCCTGCCCTGGACCTAGAATAAAGAGGAAAGTGATAGTGTTTGGTGAAGGTGTGTACTGAACTCCAAGTTGCAGCTTCTAAAATTTCCTTGGTAGGAACCCCTCTGAGAAAGGCTGTAGAGGTAGCTATTGCCCTGGTAGAGTGGGATCTAATGGTAGTAGGAACTGGTTTCCCATGATGGGTATAACAGAACCGTATGCAATGGCCTATCCATTTAGAAATGGTTTGTTTGGATATAGCCCTCCCTTGAGAAGCTGTAGCATAGGATACAAAGAGCTGGTCAGTTTTTCTGAAAGCCTTAGTTTTGTCCAAGTAGTAACGAAGCTGCCTGTGAATGTCCAAGGAATGCAAGAGTCTCTCACCTTTGTTCTGTGGATTGGGAAAGAAAGTGGGTAGATGGATGGTTTGATTTAAAGCTACACTGGAAACTAACTTAGGCATGAAGGAAGGATTAGTTCGTAGAGAAACTCTGTCTTGATGAAAAATGAGGAAAGGTTCCACTGCCATTAGTGCCTGTAATTCTGAGGCTCTCCTAGCAGAAGTTATTGCCATGAGCAGGGCAGTCTTCCAAGATAGGAACTGAAGGTCTGGAGAGAAAGCTGGTTCAAAGGGAGGTAAGGTTAGTTTTTCCAGAACAAAGTTGAGGTCCCATGTTGGTGTAGGAGCTCTTCTAGGTGGTCTAATGTTTTCTGCCCCTCTAAGGAACTGCTTTAGAAGAGGATGTGAAAATAAAGGTGGATTAGTGTCGTAGTGAGCTGAAATAGCTGAAGCATGGATTTTAATAGAGGAGAAGGAAAGTCCTTTGTGCAACATCTCTGCTAAATACTGCAGAATGTGAGGCATATGAGGCTGAGTTGTGTCTTGGCCTTTAGCTTGGTTCCAGGCAGAAAACCTTTTCCATTTGTCCGAGTAAGCCTTCCTGGTGCTTGGCCTCCTGGCTTCCAGAATAACATCCAGAACTGCTTGTGAAAGGGGGCTGGTTGGATGTTTAAAAGATTCGCCATGCAGCCAGGTTTAAGGTTTTTAGCTGGCTGTGTAGAATCTGTTTGTTTTACTGCGTGAGCAAATGAGGTATTCGAGGCAATATCCATGGTGGGCTGTGAGCCATATTCTTCAATAGCGGGTACCAGTGCAGGCGTGGCCAGTCTGGGGCTATGAGAATCAGTTGAGGTTTCTCCTTTTTGACCTTCAAAAGAACCTTTGTGAGAAGAGGTAATGGAGGAAAGGCATATGCTGTCAGGTATTTCCAACTGAAGGAGAGAGCGTCCACTTTCCAAGCTTGATGGTGGAATGTCCTTGTACAAAATTTTGTCAGTTGGTAGTTTTGAGGACTGGCAAACAGGTCGATATTTGGTAGGCCCCATTTTTGAGTAATCATTGTAAATATTTGTGGGTCTAGCTTCCACTCGTGGGGATCTTTGATGTTTCTGCTTAGGTCGTCTGCCAATGTGTTTTTCTGTCCTGGCAGGAATAGAGCTTGTACCTGGACTTGGTAAGCCAAAGCTGTGTTCCATAAGATTATTGCTTGCCTGCAAAGAGGGTAGGAATGTGTGCCCCCTTGTTTGTTTATGTACCACATTACTGTGGTGTTGTCCGTCTTTATTGCAAGTTGTCCTGGATGTAGAAGATCCTTGAAGGCTGTCACAGCTTTCTGTACAGCTAGCATCTCTTTTTGATTTATGTGCAGTTTTCTTTGTTCTGCAGTCCATAGGCCTTGAATGCATTGCCCTGCCATGTGTGCTACCCAGGCATAGTCTGAAGCATCTGTTGTGATAGTTTGCCTGGTTGGGGGCAAGGTGAAAGGCTGACCCTTGTTGAGGTGACATGCCTGTGCCCACCACAGAAATTCCTGTTGAAGGCAGGGAATGAGAGATGTCACTGTGTCCAAGCTGTGGCTGTGTTGAGACCATACACTTTTTAGGTACCACTGTAATTTCCTCATATGCAGTTTTGCAAATGGTATTATTAGAATGCAAGATGCCATGAAGCCCAAAGCCTGCAGAATTTTTCTTGCAGTTAATTGGGTCTTTGTTGCCATTGTCTCGAAATATTGAGTCAGTTGTAGTTGCTTGTCTGGTGTAAGATAAGCCTTCTGGGCCGTTGTGTCCAAGCTGGCACCCAGGAATGTCATTTTTTGTGAGGGTACTAGTTTTCGTTTACTGTGTACCCCAGACAATTTAGTAGATGCTTCACAAAAGCCAGATGATGTAAGAGAATTACTTTTCTTTCTGCTTGGATGAGGCAGTCGTCCAGGTATGGATATATTTGAATTCCTCTTTGTCTGCAGCATGCAATTTACTGGTGCCAAGCATTTTGTGAAAACTCTGGGCGCAGTAGATAAGCCAAAGGGCAGTGCAGAGAATTGGTAGTGGGTTGAACCTGCAATGAAACAGAGGTATCTTCTGCAACTTTGTCTGATAGGGATATGCAGATATGCCTCCTTGAGGTCTAAAGTTACCAGCCATGCTTCCTTGCCAAACATGGGAAGTAGCTGATCAGAATCTTCATAAGGAGAGTAGGAATACTCTTGGTCTTCAGAGGAATCTGAAGAAATAGACAGTTGCTCAGAAGAAGCAGAATCTTCCTCTTGTCTAGGCCTTTTGTCAGGAGGAGGCTGTGAACCCCTGATAAGAGAAATCAAATCTTCAGCCATTTTGAGCATGTGTTTCTTAGGCATACAGCCTTGAACAGGAGACTGTAGAGTAGTCTTTTTAGCTTTAGAAGGAGTCTTAGACTTAGAAAACATTTTGACTGTGAGAGTCGGTCTGAAAACGCCCTCAGAAACCGATGGCGTTTCCGAAGCACCGACATCCTTAGAAGGTATATCGTCAGAAGGGCCTGAAGTAAAAGGCTGCATCGGCCTAGTACATTCAGTCAGAATATCCATAGCGGTCTCGGGTTCCAGGACTGTGGTAGTCAGGGGCTGCATCGGAGCCTCACTGATAACCAGAGAACCGGAGACCGGATCAACCGAGGCCTCGGAATCGGGTTTAGGCCTTGGCTGTCGGTCCTTGTCCCTGTGTTTTTTGTGCAGGCCGGTAGTCAGTAGCTCCGACGGCATGTTATAGTTAAATTTTCTACCAAAAAAGTGTTGTGCGAAATCAAATCGCCTTTTAATAGTACGCTTATTAAACCTAGCACAAAAACAACAAGAAGTGACGTTGTGATCAGGGCCTAGGCAAGGTATGCAATAAGAATGAAAATCCTTATGAGGTATTTGCTTCCCACAAGAAATACAATTGTTAACTTTTTCTGACATCGGTCTGAGGCAAGAAAAGTTTCCCCAACGGGGTACTTAGCTTTATAGAAGACTTCGGTCTGAAATTCGAATTCGATAATCTCAGAAGTCGGCCGACCGGCACTTGCGAACTGCTTCTGCTTCGGGCACCGCAACGGCAAGAAAGACTGAAGAAAATGGCGTCGGTTGCAGTATATGTACCCCCGGCGCACTGACGTCAGGGATGAGGCGACAGCAACCGACGTCAGACCAAGACTTTGGAAATCCGGCCGACTGCGGGACCGCCTGATGACAGGATAACCCCAAGTGAGATGACTGCAGCAGGGTAACACGATGAACATCCTAGATGCACAGATCACATCCAGGTGGCACTGTTAAAAGTAAAGTACTCAGTGAAGCCCACTTACTTGCTACAAAAATATCATCCAAGGATGCAATCTGGAAAAAAAAGACAAGAAAAAAAAAAACAATGCCAGAGTTGAGGGGGCTCTAAGCAAAGATGACAAAGGTCTACTGTACTTTTTCTAACATAATTTGATAGTGTCATTCAGTATCTGGGCAAAGTAATTGGAGATTCTGGAACCACTTTCTTTTTAGTAAATTATATAATCAAATGTCCATCTTTTTTATGAGACAAATGAAAATGTGGAAAACACAGACTGGCTGAAGAATAAATTCTTTTTACTTCGAATAAATTAAATAAACGTAAAATACAAGCATCCAAGTCAAGTAACATCCAAATCAAGTAAGCGCTTTCGTTTGGCAGTTGCCAAACTTTTTCAAACAAGTAAAAACATCACTTCCTGTTAATTTAGTGATGTAATACAAGCTTTGCACTTAAATGTTTAAAGAAACAAAGTAACCTAAAAAAATATATGTAACAAGTAAACGTTACATCCTATAAATCACCTGGTAACATCTAATAACCGTAATATACACAGTAGCTACTGTCAAGCATAAGCCCAACCTTCAAAATCATTCCTAAATAATTAAAATAAATCCTATAAAACACAAGTAATTCTTGTGTGCTCAATAAGACATAATGAAATGTTTGAAAGTGCTGAATTTGTGTTAAAATACTGCATTTATATTCATAAAAAACGTTTAATTTTCATTCACAAAGCAAGTGTTTCATTCATAAAAAACTAACTATTGATGCTTAAAATATTTCTATTGCATACTTTTCTTAATCGGCCTTTTATCAGTATGTAGATATCATCAATTATACAAGTGTCGTGCCGCTTACGATAAGAACCGTGCAAACTGTTAGCGTGCTCGTTCCTATTAATTTAAGATTCCAAATGAATGTTTTAACTATATAGATAGAAAAAACGTAAGAATGGACTTATTATATGAGTGTAAAACCATCAAAACACCCAAAATGACGGTGTGAATTTTTAAATTACATTAATTCAACTACTTCCTTTTTAAAATTTACAGCCACAATTAATAATGATTCAATAGCTTACTTGGATGTATTATTAGAAAAAGATTATAACAATAAGAGATTTATATCCAAAATATTTCGAAAAAAGACTTATAGTAATAGTTTTCTGCATTTTGACAGTTGCCATCCCTATGCCCAAAAAAGAGCAGTTCTAAAAGGCCAGTTTGTAAGAGCTGCAAGAATGATTAGTAACAGGGAAGATTTTATATCTGAATGTCTTAATTTAAGTGAAATGTTAAAAAATAGAGGGTATCCTAATAGACTGATAAATAATGTCATGTCAGAAATAACAACAAAACGTGATAACTTACACTTTAAACCTCTGTTGAACCAAGTGTCTATTACAACTATAGATTCTACAGAGGCTTGTGTGAGGGGAGAAATGCATATACAAACAAATACCCCAGGTCCTATTAATGCTATACAGAATGTCACCAATACATTAACCACTAGTAATTCCAGAAACTTCACTAGAAGTTTTATTACTACTTTTAATTCTGACAGTGCCTTTATTAACAAGATACTTATGAAAAATTGGCAATTTTTAACAGCTGATCCATCTTTACACCAGCATTTTGATTTCAACCCATCAATAGTATACAAAAAGGGTTCAAACTTGAAAAAATGTTTGGAAAACACAAATTACAAAACATGGGAGAATGTTTAAATGTGGTAGGTGTAAATACTGCTGTTATGTGTTTGAAACCACTGAATTAACAATTAATGGCATCAAGATACGATTAAAAGAAAAAGTTAGTTGTACTAGTGAAAAGGTAGTATATTGTGCTTTATGTTGCACCTGTACGGGGTTTTACGTTGGTAAAACAAAGGAAATTGAAGGACCGTATGGGTGAACATATTACAGCTATACATGATGGTAATGAAATGAATGCCCTAGTGAAGCACATTAACACTCATACATCTCATTCCTTTAAATTTGTTGTTTTAGACATTTTAAAATTTGGATGCTATGGGTGGTGCATGGCAACCATTACTAGAAAAACTCAATGGCAAATAAGATTAAATGCATACAATTGGCCAGGATTGAATAATGCAATTTCAATTGCTAGCATTTTAAAGTTAAAATCTTTTGCGAGATAATTTGTTATGCAAGACATTTGTTCAGGTTGCTAGGGCACATTTGTATACCTTATTTATACATATAAATATAATTACTTATACATACAAATACATTACTTTCACTTTTGTACCTTATACAAAAATTTTTTAAATAGTTACATTTTTAATTACATTTCACATAAAACTAGGTTTATTCCTAGCTTGGTCTGTTTTTTAGAGTGTAACGGCTTCATATTTATTCTTGTTGAACAGGCACATTATTTTATTAATACACCCCCTTTTTTAATCTAGTACTGGCATACTGTGACTTTTTTTCATCTAGTTCTGGTATACTGTTTGACTTCATTTTACTAAGTGGTTATACTTATTTATTTAAATTTATATACGTATTTATATATATTTATATACACATACACTTGCAATTAATTTTACTTATTTATGCATTATTACATTATCACTCACAGTAGTATTAATTAATTTTTCATTAGCTATTTATTATTCATCGAAGTTATATACATTATATTTAAATACACTATTTAAATACATAGTATTATAACTAATTAATTAACTATATACCATTTACTATGATAGTAACGCACATCACACTAATATTAAATAAATAAGTCATTTATACATTTATATGTAGATCATAAAAAGTTATATGCATAGTAGTGATATTTAATATTAGGTTTAGGTATTGCAGGATATAGGTTTATTTTCGTAATACACATCACATACATTATTCATTTCACACCTTCATTTTGGGTGTTTTGATGGTTTTTCACTCCTATAATATCTTTACAAGTCCATTCTTATGTTTTTTCTATCTATATAGTTAATAAAACATTCATTTGGAATCTTAAATTAATAGGAACGAGCACACTAACAGTTTGCACGGTTCTTATCGTAAGCGGCACGACACATGTATAAATTGATATCTACATACTGATAAAAGGCCGATTAAGAAATATATGCAATAGAAATATTTTAAGCATCAATAGTTAGTTTTTTATGAATGAAACACTTGCTTTGTGAATGAAAATTAAGCGTTTTTTATGAATATAAATGAAGCGCTTTTTATGAATATAAATGCAGCATTTTAACACAAATTCAGCACTTTCAAACATTTCATTATGTCTTATTGAGCACACAAGAATTACTTGTGTTTTATATGATTAATTTTGATTATTTAGGAATGATTTTGAAGGTTGGGCTTATGCTTGACAGTAGCTACTGTGTAGATTACGGTTATTAGATGTTACCAGGTGATTTATAGGATGTAACGTTTACTTGTTACATATATTTTTTAGGTTACTTTGTTTCTTTAAACATTTAAGTGGAAAGCTTGTATTACATCACTAAATTAACAGGAAGTGATGTTTTTACTTGTTTGAAAAAGTTTGGCAACTGCCAAACGAAAGCGCTTACTTGATATGGATGTTACTTGACTTGGATGCTTGTATTTTACATTTAATTTATTCAAAGTAAAAAGAATTTATTCTTCAGCCAGTCTGTGTTTTCCACATTTTCGTTTGTCTGGGTTTATTGGTTTCATTGGTGGTCTTATTGTCTTGTTTTTTTTCTGAGACATCTGGCTCTTTCCAGGTAAAATCAGTGCTGCCTGCTGGCATTTACAGAATGAACAAGTTTAGAGAGCTTCAGCAAAACAGTAAGACAGGTTTGCCTCAGTATTTACTCTGGGCCTGAAGAAAGGAAAATAAAGTAAGAGGTCAGGATGGATAAACCTTTGCAAAAGGATAAATTTATACCTTAAAATGTTGAAAGCAGTGCAAAAAGCTATGTAGTAGCCTAAGGCCACTTACAGATGTGACCATCTTTTACATGAACCAAGAGATCTAGGGAAGTGTCGAAAATTATGTTACCCTGAGCTTTCAATGCAAACCTAAATACTAAAAGTCTTAGTTTTCAAGGTGATGAAGATAGAACTTTCAACACCAGAGTTACGTTTGCACGCACTACACAGGCAGCCCCAACAGTTCTGTAATTGTGTCCTTTTCTTCTGAGCAGAATCTAACAATTAACAACTGGCTGCCAAATGTCTGTTGTGGTTGTCTTTTCGGCTTTTTCCCGGTAAAGGGTCGCCACAGCGGAACTCCGGTTCGCTAATGATTGGCAGTAGATTTTTATGAAACGCCGAGGTGCCAGCTCGACACCCAACCTTCAACTACCCAACCGCGGGGAGGACATGCAGACTCCACACAGAAGACACTCCCAAGCCACACCGAGAATCAAACGGGAGAACCTGTTGCTGTGAGGTAACAACGCTGGCTGCCAAATGTCTGTCCCATTCAGTAATACAGAAGAGTACAACAGCATGTCAGACTACAAACTACATTAAAAAGCAGCACCATACATGATTCTTAGGAATACCCCACATATAAAGTATCAAAATGTAAAGTCACTTGTACATGTATACTTAATGTAACTATACAAATGCAGTTCAGGATAAAGTATTACAAAGCAAGCTGCCATGAGCATGTACTGCCTTCACTAGTCAAACAGTTATGCTTAAAAAAATACTTTACAGACCATTAAGTTGCCTAGTCTATTTCACTATAACAGAAGAGCCTAGAAAGCTTCCATTTAAGGCCATCCTTGTATCGTCTGCATGTCTGAATGACCAAAATGATGTTTGCCCTCATTTCCTTCTGTGCCATGCTATTCCATCTACCCACCCCCACATCAGTAAAGAAAACCCTCACCCTAATCCTATCTTTACAGCCTGCAATGCCGTCATTTACTCTACTGACTCAAAAAACAAATAAAAGTGCAAACCACACCAAGCTTACTCCATTCAGGCAAACAGCAGTTTTTCATAACCTTCCTTCCTTCTCACAACTCTTCTGAAGAGAACAAGTTTCTCTACACTCATCAAATATTGTATTCTGAAAGCCTTGTAACATTTTACAACCTTAGGTGAAAAACCTCCACCTCCTATACCCTTACAAAATTTAGCTTCAAAATTTGGGACTCCACTAATGTACTTCCAGCTCTTAATACACACACAACGATTCTTTTCTGTGGTAAATTACTCAAGTCAAAAGTAAGATCTCCTAGACTCCACTCCTCAGTCATAACTACCTGCAGTACGTAAACAAGTTCTAATTTGTATACTGCATTCATCCTATAGCTTTTATATTGTAAATTAAGTGCATGTTAAGATGCTTCCTCTGACTTTATTGTATTTAATTCTCAACATGTTAATTCATGAGAAAGCAACAGTTGTGTAAATAAACTGGCCATAACAGTAAATGTTTGAATGATCACTGCTGCAGTAGCTTTAGCTATATGGATTATATCCTGCCAAGGATATAACAGCCAGCCAGCTTCCAAAGCTTCAGGGCACCTTCTACGAACAAAAAAAAAAAACTAAGCCGATTAAAGAGAAAGGTTTTGGCACCAAGCTCTTCACAGCTTCTATGCCAACAGAGAGAGGGAGAATGTTCCCAGCACTATCCTTTCAGGGCTCAATCAAAAAAAAAAAAAAAAAAAATATTCACACCTTGGCATAAGCAACATACCAAACAATGAAGGTGGACTGCATTAGCAATAGTGATCATTCAACCTTCTACTGTTACGGTAACTTTACTTTCACAGCTGTACTACTTTCTTCATGTTGAGAACTACTGCAGTAGCCTTAGCTATATGGGTAAATTAACCTAGCTTACTATATTTGGGACATGGAAGAGGAATGGTCCAGGAGCCCCTGGGGGAATGGTCCTAGCAAAGTCTAATATGGACCTAGACAAGGAATCAAGCTTGTAATGTCTTGTAAACATATGTATAGAGGACCAAGTTGCTGCTTCTGTAATACTTCTAGAAACCAACCCTTTCCAAAAAAACATAGATGAAGCCAAGGCCATGGCAGAATGTAACTTGAGCCTGCCTGGAATAGTGCTGTTATGATGAGTACAGCAAAAGGCAATACCCTAAGACAACCAACTGGAACAGTCTATTTTGGCACAGGTTGTTCTTTCCTACCGTCACAAGAAATGTACTGATCCAAATATCTGAAAGATTTCATTCTGCAGAGATAGGCACATGGGTTCCTATCATCATCGAAAATGCATAATGTCGAACGGCCAAAACATCAAATGCGCCGTACATCGAAACTGTACTTGTGGGATCGCGGTATAGTGAGGATCAGTAAATTTGCCCTTTCCTCACTGTAGTGCGATCTTGGGGTTGGCATATATAATTAGCGGGGGTGGGTGGGGGGCACAGCTCCCCACATGAACAGTTTCCACGTACGGCACATTCAATGTTCTGGCCGTTCGAGATTATCCGTTTTCGACGATATGATATAGACCCATGGGCACATCCCCGCTCCCTCATTTTTCATTGCAGGAAAGAAAATGAGGAGAAGGATACTTTGGCTTAAAGTAAACTTTGATACCACTTGAGGCACAAAAGAAGGAATAGCTGTCAAAGAAACCCCGTCTCAGTGGAAAATGAGATAGTGTTGACTCACCAGAAGAGGATGCAACTAACTCTTCTTGAAGAGACAGTAACTGACAAACATTGAATAGGGGCTGTTTATGTTGTTGGCAATAACTAGAAAACGTTTTCCACTTGCTAATATATGTTTTTCTAGTAGCAAGCTTTCTTCCCTCCATTACAATCTGCTGCACATCCACAGTAAACAGGTGGCTAAAGAGAATTAAGATCCCATCATCCAGACAGTCAGCTACAGTTGATTGGGGTCCTGGTGTATCCAACACACCTGACCTTGCGCCAGTAGATCCATTGTGTGTGAGAAAACTTATTGTAATTGCCCTTGGCCATATACAAAAGAAAGAAGAAAGTACAGTTAAGTAAACTTACCATAATAGTAGATATCTTTGAATGATCACTGCTGAAGTAGCCTAAGCTGTATGGGATATATCCTGCAAAGATATAACAGCCGGCCAGCTTCCAAGGCTTGACGGCACCATCTATGCGCCCAAACTGTCAACTTGACCTAAGCGAACTAAAAAGACAGTCTTGGGTGACAAGACCTTCAGAGCTTTCATGCCAATAGAGAAAGAGGCTGAGCCCTGAAAGGACAATACTAGGAACAACAGATTCATAGGTTCATAAGTTAGTACTATGCTAACTGCCCTTGTGAGTCATTTTAAGCCTAGCCAATTTCCCCATGTGAGAATCAAACCCTGAACCTTGTGTCTGTAAGATAATAACACCTTAATCATTACGCCAACCTTGTTACAAAAAAAAGTCCATGCCCTGGCAAAAACAACACACCAAGAAACAGAAGGGATAGGGGGAGGGAGTGGCTACTTCAGTAGTGATCATTCAAACTAGCTACTTCTGCAGTGATCGTTCAAACATCTATTGGTATGGTAAGTTTACTTACACAACTTTGCTATGTCTCAGTAATACACAGGCTGTTCTGAAGTGACCACCATCTCCCTTTTCGAGCCAAATCATTCAAAGGCACTCACATCCTTGTTCAAGGGAACTGGATTTGAAGCAGGTAAATGTTTAGAACCTGTGTTTTTTGATCATGAAATAACTAAAGGGTCAGCTCTGGGGTTACACAAGACACACCTAAAAGACTGAGGTACTTCAAACAGTTTATCTGGTTTATTAGGAGCAGGAAAGTACAGTTTTGTACCTACCATAAATGTAGATGTTCGAGTGCTAATATAGCTGCAGTCATAACAGATGGGTTCTTCTGCCGTCAGGCGGGTCCTCGGTCGGCCGAATTCCAAAGTCTAGGTCCGGCGTCGGTTGTCGTCGCTTCTTCCCTGACGTCAGTGCAACAGGGGTATAAAGGAACCAGCAGACACCATTTTCTTCAGTTTTTCTTGCCCCAGATGTCAGGTGCCCCCAAAAGGAAGGCAATACATAAATTTGTGTAATAAAGCAATGCAATATAATCAAAATACAGTAGTTGCAAGCAAATACACCATAAATGAATACCCCAATCAAGTTGTATGAGGAAGTGTTAGCCCATAGGCCTGTCCCAAGAGGGGAAGGAGGGAGGGAAACCTGGACTGCAGCTGTATTAGCACTCGAACATCTACATTTATGGTAGGTACAAAAAGTACAGTTTTGTACCTACCATAAATGTAGATGTCCGAGAGGTATGCATCTGCAGTCCTAACATATGGGTTGTCCTGCCTCAGGCCCGATTCCAAAGTCTGGGTCTGGCCTCGGCTGATGTCGCACTTCACCCGACGTCATAGCTGCTGTGAATTGGGTATAAAGGCATCAGCCGACGCCATTTTCCTCAGTGTTTCTTGCCCCAGATGCCAGGTGTCCTCTAGGAAGGCTAAATTTGGATAAATGCAAAAGATTCCAAATAGTAGAGAGCAAACAATATAAGCATGCATATACATATATACAAACAAATACACCATAATAGATTCCCCCAGCTAGCTAAAAGATGGGCAAATACCCTAGGAGTACCACAGAGGGGAAGGAGGGAGGGTAATCCTGACTGCAGATGCATACCTTTCGGACATCTACATTTATGGTAGGTACAAAACTGTACTATGTCCTTCAAGGATGCATCTGCAGTCCTAACATATGGTAGAATACCATAGCCAAACTGGGGGAGGAGGCACTAAGATGATTATGGCGTAGTTAAGATCCCTTGCAAAACAGCAGTTGCAAAACCTGCTCAGGATCTGGAGTATAAAGGTAGATTATAATGCTTGGCAAATTTATGCACAGAGCTCCAAGTAGCAGCTTCTAAAATGTCTTTGGTAGCCACTCCTCGTAGGAAAGCTGTAGTAGTGGCTGTAGCCCTTGTGGAGTGAGGTCTGATGTTTTCTGGAGTTGTCTTTCCATGAAAAGAGTAACAAAATCTAATGCAATTTCCTCTCCATTTTGAGATCGTCTGTTTTGAAATTGCTTTTCCTTCCATTCCTGTTGCATATGCTACCAGAAGCTGGTCAGTTTTTCTGTTGGTCTTGGTTCTGTCCAGGTAGTAGCGCAATTGCCTGTGCACATCCAAGGTATGTAGTAATCTTTCCCCCCTGTTCTGTGGGTTGGGGAAGAATGCTGGTAGGTGGATTGCTTGGTTCAATGATACCCTGGAGACCACTTTTGGCATAAAAGTAGGGTTGGTTCTCAAGGACACTCTATCCTGATGGAAGATAAGGAAGGGCTGTACTGCCATTAATGCCTGTAATTCAGAAACCCTTCTTGCTGAAGTGATTGCAAGCAGGAAAGCAGTTTTCCAAGATAAGAACTGTAATTCTGTTGTTGCTGCTGGCTCGAAAGGGGGAAGTGTTAACTTTTCCAGCACAAAGTTAAGGTCCCATGTAGGCAAAGGTGGCTTCCTTGGAGGCTTTACATTTTTAATTCCTCTCAGAAACTGCCTGAGTAGAGGATGAGAGAAGACTGGAGGATCCATGTTGTATTCTGCTGAAATTGCTGATGCATGAATCTTAATGGAGGAGTAAGACAGGCCATTGTGGAAAAGTTCTGCTAAGTATTCCAGGATGTTAGCTATGTTTGCTAATGATACATTTTCTCCTTTTGCTGCACTCCAAATGAGGTATCTTTTCCATTTAGCTGAATAAGTCTTCCTTGTGGAGGGTCTGCAAGCCTCCAGGATAATGTCCTTAACCCTCTGAGATAAGTCTGGGTTATTTTGTTTTATGTAATGTTCCAGGCAGCTAGCTGTAGTGTTTTCAAGTTTGGATGTAGGATCTTGTAGTTGTTCTGTGTTAGCAGTAGAGGAACTAGAGGTAGAGGCCATGCGTGTGTCTGAGACATACTCCTCAGTAGCGGGTACCAATGCTGCCTCGGCCCGTCTGGAGCTATCAGGATGATCCTTGGGTGATCTTCTTTGATCTTCAGTAGCACTTTGTGCATCAAAGGAAGAGGTGGGAATGCATACGCTGTCAGGTTTTCCCAACTGAAGGATAGGGAGTCCACCTTCCAAGCAAGAGGGTGGTATGTCCTTGTGCAGAATTTCCTCAATTGGTGGTTGTGCGGGGATGCGAACAGGTCTATTTCTGGTAGTCCCCATTTCTTTGTAATGGTTTTGAAGATGTCTGGATGCAGCATCCATTCGTGGGCATCCGTGGTAGTTCTGCTTAAGGTGTCTGCTAGTATATTTTCTTTTCCTGGCACAAATTTGGCCTGGAGCTGAATGTTGAGGTTCAGGGCCACATTCCATAGGTCCATTGCCATCCGGCATAGGGGATATGAGTGTGTGCCTCCCTGTTTGTTGATATACCACATGACTGTGGTGTTGTCCGTCCTTATCAGCAAATGACCCTGTTGAAGAAAAGGTCTGAATGTCTGTAGTGCCTGTTTCACTGCCAGCATCTCTTTTAGATTTATGTGAAGGTTCAGCTGGTCTTGTGTGTGTCCATAGGCCTTGTATACACTTGTCCACCATGTGTGCCCCCCAGCCTAGGTCTGAGGCGTCCGTGGTGATAGTCTGGCTTGGGTGAGGTTTGTGGAAAGGCAGTCCTCTGTTCATCTGACAGGCCTGAGCCCACCACAGGAATTCTTGTTTCAGGCATGGAATTATTGGAATCTGGGCTTCTAAACTGTGCTTGTGTTGAGACCATACATTCCTTAGGTACCATTGCAACTTCCTCATATGCAGCCTGGCATGTGGTACCAATATTATGCAGGATGCCATGTAACCCAGGGCTTGCAGGACTTTCCTTGCTGTAAGCTGGTTCTGTGTTGTTAATGCCATGAAATAGAGTGGTAGTTGCTTTTGCTTTTCTGCTGTGAGAAATGCCATCTGATTTGATGTGTCCAGTTCTGCACCCAAGAATGTTATCCTTTGGGTTGGTACCAGCCTTGACTTTTTCATGCTGACTGTGTATCCCAGGGCTTGCAGTAGTTGTATAACCTTTTCCAAATCTTTTGTTAATTTGGTCTTGTTGTCCGCTTGTATTAGGCAGTCGTCCAGGTATGGATAAATCTGAATTCCCTGAAGCCTGCAATGAGCAATTACTGATGCCAGGCATTTCGTGAATACTCTGGGCAGTAGATAAGCCAAAGGGCAATGCTGAGAATTGATAATGCTCTGATCCTGCAAGAAATCTGAGGTATCTTCTGCAATCTGGTCGTATAGGGGCATGCAGGTATGCCTCCTTGAGATCTAGAGTCACCAGCCAAGACTCCTTGCCCAGCATGGGAAGAAGTTGCTGTAGGGTCAGCATTTTGAATTTTGGAACAATGAGATATGTGTTCAGAGCGGACAGGTCGAGAATAGGCCTCCATTGGTTTTCTTTTCTTGGTACCAGGAAAAGTCTGGAGTAAAATCCTTGCCCTTGTTCCATGGGAGGTACCTTTTCTATAGCTCTCATCCTTAGTAGGTTGTTGATTTGTCCTAGAGCGTTTGTTTTTTGGTTTGGTGGTAGGTTTGGCATTCCTCTCTTTTTTGGTAGAGTGTGGAAGTGAAACCTGTAGCCTTTGTCTATTGTCTGTAAAATCCATTTGTCTCCTGTAATGTAATGCCAGTTCATGGAAAATAAGGCTAGCTTTCCGCCTAAGGGTGCTTCCAGTTGTTCCCTGGTAGGCGGTATCAGAGCCAAGTCATTGTGCCTGTCCTGTGGAAGTGGTCGTAGCCGGATCTGTGGCAGTACTTCTCTGGTTGTTAGGCTGCCACTGACGTCCCCTGTAAGCACCTCTGGATTGACCTCTGCCTCTTGGGCGCCTATTTCTGCCTCTCTGTGCTCTGGAGCTGTCTGGAAAGGACCAATTCTTCAAAGGCCAATTTCTACTAAACCTTGGAGGCTGGACCTGTAAGAAATCCTTGACTGTTTGGACAGATTTTGCTTTTTCTTCCACCTTCTTTAGCACTTTCTGTGCAGGGGAACCAAACAAACTGTTTCTCCATGGGAGCATCTAGGAGCTTTGACTTTACATGGTCTGGTAAGGATTGTTCTTTTAACCATGCATGCCTTCTAATCACTGTTCCAGTCATAGCTGATCTAAAGGAAGCCTCCAGTGCATCATAGCCGCATTTTACGGAATGATTACTGACCTGCTGAGTGTTATGCACCAAATCCTGCAGGGACTTACGGTCTATAGGTTCAGGAGAGGACAGTTTTTTATTTAGCTGGTCTAACAAAAATTCCTGATACTGAATCATGTGGAATTGACAGTTTAAGGCCCTAGCCGCAAGAGTAGCAGAAGTATAAACTTTTTTACCCCATCTCTCTAATGCTCTAGATTCTCTTTCAGAGGGGAGGGTTTTTTTGGCAGAGGCAGCTGCTACAGCTCTGGGGCCCTGTGAAATGGTTTCAGGATCTGGAATAGGAGCCTTATACAAGTGAAAGTGTGTGCCCGGGACCCTGTAATATCTGTCGGGCTTGGCAGGGGCCGGGGGAAGAGAGTCCGGGGCAGTACAAGCATCATTATATGCATCATCAACAACTGTTAGTACTGGAGGAATGGCTAAAGGCCTATGCTGTGGTAAATGTAAAAAGGTCCTTAGCCTTTTCCTTGAATCTGAAAAATCCTGGCCCTGCCATTGAAAATGTTCTCTCATAGCATGTAAGGTTTCCCCAAAAGAAAATTCCTCAGGAGGAGAGGCAGAAGGAATGGAGTCTTCTGCATCAGAATCCTCATAAGGGGAATATGGGCCTTCTGGAGGTTCTGAGTTTTCTGAATCATCCGAGGAATAGTCTGTAGAAACTGGATCCGGGGGCTCTGCTCTAGGCCTCTTCTCTGGAGGGGATTGAGAGGCCCTGTCAGGGTGAGGTTGGGATCCCCTGATCAAAGAAATGAGATCCTCAGCCAGGCTGAGCATTTGTGAACTAGAGGTAGGCCTGTGTGAGGGGGTTTTAGCAGTCAAGGCCTTAGAAGATTTAGCTGCTTTAGCCCTAGAAAAAGCCTTGATAGACAGATGCAGGGGGCCTAGCAGCTCCACGTGCAGGAGTAGATATGTCTAAAGGAATAGTATCTGATAAATCCTGGGAACCTGCTACAGCAGGGGAAATTTCAGTAGCAGATTCAGCATTGCTTTGTGAGGCCTCGGCTATAGGAGGCATGCTTCTGGCCGAAGGAAGAACCGTGGATTCGGTTTCAGCCAAAACCGAGACACTCGCGGTTGGCTTAACCGTGGTTTCGGCCGAAACCGCGGACCGCGAGTGTCGGTCCTTTTCCTTACGCTTTTTAGCTAATTGTGAAGTCGGAGTCTCCGACGGCATTTTGTAAGCAAAAGCGGGACAAAAAAACTCCTCTGCAAACTCCGACCGACGTCTAAGTGTCCGTCGGTTGAAGGAAGCACAGGCTAGACAAGCTGCTACGTCGTGGTCTGGGCCTAAGCAAGGAAGGCAGTAAGAGTGGAAATCCTTATGAGGTATTTGTTTCCCACAAGTTAAACAGTCATTTACTTTTTCTGACATCGGCTGAGGCAAGAAAGAGTCCCCAACGGGGTACTTAGCTTTTTTGAAGTCTTCGGTAGTAGTAATCTCTGGATCTGACCGACCGGCACTTGCGAACAGCTTCTGCTTCGGGCACCGCGCGGCAAGAAAGAGTGAGGAAAATGGCGTCGGCTGATGCCTTTATACCCAATTCACAGCAGCTATGACGTCGGGTGAAGTGCGACATCAGCAGAGGCCAGACCCAGACTTTGGAATCCGGCCGACCGAAAGGCTGCCTGAGGCAGGACAACCCATATGTTAGGACTGCAGATGCATCCTTGAAGGACATCTGTACTATGTTCATCGTGCATACAGCTGCAGTCATAACAGATGGGTAGAATCCCAAAGCTAAGAAAAGGGTGGTAGGCACTAGGTTGTACTAGGAGGAGCCAGGATGCCCTGCAAGACTGCAGTGGCAAAGCCTGCTCTAGTTTTGGAGTATAATGGTAGGTGGTAGTGCTTGGAGAAGGTATGCACAGAACTCCCAAGTGGCTGCTTCCAAAATATCTTTGGTAGGAACTCCTCTGAGGAAAGCTGCGGAGGTAGCTGTGGCCCTTGTGGAGTGAGATCTGATGCCTGTAGGTACTGTTTTGCCATGAAAAGAATAGCAAAAGCGTATGCAGTGGGCTATCCATTTTGAGATTGTCTGTTTGGAAATTGGCTTTCCTTGAGCTCCTACATCATAGGACACAAAGAGCTGTTCTGATTTTCTGAAAGGCTTTGTTCTGTCCAAATAATAACGCAGTTGTCTGTGGATGTCCAAGGAATGTAGTAATCTCTCCCCTTTGTTTTGATGATTAGGATAAAAGGTAGGTAAGTGTATGGCCTGATTCAAAGCTACCCTGGATACCACTTTAGGCATAAAGGACGGGTTAAGTTCATAAGGAAACTCTGTCCTGATGGAAGATGATAAAAGGCTGCACAGCCATGAGAGCTTGTAGTTCTGAAACTCTACGAGCTGAGGTAATAGCCAGAAGGAAAGCTGTTTTCCAGGATAAATATTGCAAATCTGATGAGGCAGCTGGCTCAAAGGGAGGCAAGGTCAGTTTTTCCAGAATGAAATTGAGATCCCAAGCAGGTATTGGTTGTTTCCTTGGGGGGGGTCAGATTCTTAGCCCCTCTGAGGAACTGTCTTAAAAGAGGGTGAGAGAATAAGGGTGGATCAGTGTTGTATTCTGCAGAAATGGCTGAGGCATGGATTTTGATGGAGGAGAATGAAAGTCCACTGCTTAGCAGCTCAGCTAGATACTGTAGTATTTGAGGTAAATTCAGTTTTCCAGGATCCTGACCCTTTTTCTCATTCCAGACACAAAACCGTTTCCATTTTGCGGAGTAAGCTTTTCTAGTTGACGGCCTTCTAGCCTCCAAAATGACATCCTGCACCTCCTTGGAGAGTAGGGTCTGTTGTGATGCTAAGGAATCTTCCATGCGGCCAGATTGAGTGTTTTTAGCTGGCTGTGAGGAGTTTTGAAGCTGTGCTGAGTCAGGAGAAGAGGCATTAGAGGCAGGGTCCATGGTGGGGAATGCGTCAGGCTCCTCAGGAGTGGGTACCAGTGTTGTCTTGGCCAGTCTGGAGCAATAAGAATCATCTTTGGTCTGTCTGCTCTGGTTTTCAATAGAACTTTGGGCAGCAGAGGAAGAGGTGGGAAGGCATAAACTGTCATTGATGTCCAACTGAAAGAGAGAGTGTCCACTCTCCAGGCCTTTGGATGGAAAATCCTTGAGCAGAATTTTGTCAATTGGTGATTTTTGTGGGAGGCAAAGAGATCTATGTCTGGCCTTCCCCATGCTTGGATTATTTCTGAAAAAACTTTTGGATGCAACTTCCATTCGTGTGGGTCTGTCATATTTCTGCTTAGGTTGTCTGCCAGCGTGTTTTCCTTGCCTGCAAGTACTGTGCTTGTAGTTCAATTTGTAAGTCCATGGCCATGTTCCAAAGGGACATGGCCAGTCTGCATAAGGGGTATGAATGTGTTCCTCCCTGTTTATGTACCACATAACTGTGGTGGTGTCCGTTCTTATCAATAGTTGACCTGGTTGCATAAGGTCTTTGAAAGCTATAATAGCATTTATTACTGCTAGCATTTCCTTTTGATTGATGTGAAGCTGCTTTTCTTTTTGGGACCATTTGCCCTGAATGCACTGATCTGCCATGTGCGCCCCCCCCCAGGCATAGTCCGAGGCATCTGTTGTGATGACTTGATTTGTTTGAGGCTTGCTGAATGGAAGACCTGTGTTTGCTTGGCATGCTTGAGCCCACCACAGAAATTCCTTTTGAAGACATGGAATAAGTGGTATTATTGTTTCCAAACTGTGGCTGTGTTGAGACCATAGGTTTTTCAGGTACCATTGAAGTTTTCTCATATGCAGCTTTGCACATGGGATTAGTAAGATGCAAGATGCCATGAATCCCAGAGCCTGCAGGATTTTCCTTGCAGTCAGCCTGGTGCAATTTGCTAGTGTTCTGAAGTATTGAGTTAGTTGCCCCTGCTTCTCTGGCATGAGGTAGGCCATCCGGGTGTTTGTGTCCAAGTTGGCACCCAGGAAAATTATCTTCCGAGAGGGTATTAGCCTTGATTTCTTTTTGTTGACTGTGTATCCCAGAGAATTCAACAACATTATTACATAAACCAGATGTTTCAGAAGAATGTGCTTGCTGTCCGCTTGGATCAGGCAGTCGTCCAAATAGGGGTAAATTTGTATCCCTTGAAGTCTGCAGTAGGCAATTACTGATGCCAGGCATTTCGTGAATACTCTGGGCGCAGTAGATAAGCCAAAGGGCAATGCAGAGAATTGATAATGGGTTGAACCTGCAAGAAATCTGAGGTATCTTCTGCAATTTTGTCTGATTGGGACATGCAGGTATGCCTCCTTGAGGTCCAATGTTACCAGCCAAGACTCCTTGCCCAGCATGGGAAGAAGCTGCTGTAGAGTGAGCATCTTGAATTTTGGTACAAGTAGAAATGTGTTTAGGATGGATAGGTCCAGAATAGGTCTCCAATCTTTTCCCTTCCTTGGTACCAGGAATAATCTGGAATAAAACCTTGACCTTGTTCGTGTAGGTACCTCTTGAATAGCTTTCATGTCTATAAGCTATGTAATTTGCCTTTGTGCCTCTGCCCTTTGATTGTGTGGCAGGTTTGGCATGCCTCTCATTTTTGGAAGGGTGTGAAAATGGAATCTGTAGCCTCTGTTTATAATGTCCAGGATCCATTTGTCTTTTGTGACAATATGCCAATTTTTTGAAAATAACGCCAGTTTTCCTCCCAAGGGTGCTGCCATTTGAGTCTTGCTTGGCATGCAAAGGGGAAAGTCATTGGGCTTGCTTTCTGAATGATTGCAAGTTATCCTCACCACCTCTTTGTGTAGGAGCTTGCCATTGTCTGCCTCGAAACAATCCTTGGGATTGTCCTCTGCCCCTCGGGTGCCTGTATCTACCTCTTTGGGGTCTATCCGTGGCTGGAAAGGACCAATTTTTGGAAGGCCAATTTCTACTGAAACGTGGGGGTTGTACCTGTAGAAAATCTTTCACAGTTTGCATTGATTTAGCCTTTTCCTCCATTTTCCTTAATACCTCTTCGGCATTAGCACCAAATAATACATCCTTTTGTAGAGGGGCATCTAGTAATTTAGCTTTGACATGATCAGGCAAGGTTTGTTCCTTGAGCCAGGCATGTCTAAGTATGACTGATCCTGTAACAGCAGCTCTACATGAGGCCTCTAGAGCATCAAAACCACATTGTAAGGTATGCTTACCCACTTGTTCTGCACTATGCATCAAATCCTGCAACTCCTTCAAGTCTGGTTGTTCAGGTTGTGACATTTTACTTTTCAATTGTGATAACAAAAACTGTTGGTATTTTAGCATATGGAACTGACAGTTTAAGGCCCTCATGGTTAAGGTAGCCGAGGTATATACCTTTTTTCCCCACCTTTCTAAGGATCTGGAATCTCTCTCAGAAGGTAATGGATTTTTAGCAGTGGAGGCCTTAATTCCCTTGGGGCCCTGTGAGATGGTTTCTGGGTCAGCAGCATGCCTTTTGTATAGAAATTGGTGCGAGTCAGGAGCCCTGTAGTACCTGTCCGGCTTGACTGGGGCTGGAGGCAGAGAATCCGGGTTAAAGCAGGCCTCCGAGTAAACATAATCTAGGATTGTCCAAGACAGGAGGTATAGCCAGAGGCCTGTGCTGAGGTAGCAAGAGAAATTCCCTAAGCCTTTTCTTGGAATCTGAATAATCTTGGCCTTCCCAGTGGAAGTGTTCCCTTAAGGTATGCAAGGTTTCCCCAAATGAATAATCCTCTGGGGGGGATACAGAAGGAATGGACTCCTCTGCATCAGAGTCTTCAAAAGGGGAGTAAGAATGTTCCTGATCATCAGAGTGCTCTGAAATAATGGAGCCCTGATCAGAGGAGGGGGATTCTTCCTCCACTCTGGGCCTTTTGTCCAGTGGGGGTTGAGAACCCCTGATAAGAGTAATTAAATCCTCAGCCATTTTAAGCATCTGTTTTTTTAGGCATGGGGCCTGGAGATGGGCCCTGTGTAGCTTGTCTCTTAGAATGCATGGCTGCTTTAGACTTGGTGAAAGCCTTAATGGAAAAAGAAGAGGAAGGTCTGAAGACACCTTGAGTGGAGGTAGACCTGTCCACATTTTAAGGTTCAACGCCAGGAGTGGCTTCGGTATCTGTAGTCGGGGTGTGGGCCGAGGAGCCTGCGACCTCGGGCACAGGAGACACCGCCAATGAAGTGTCGTCGGTAGTCAGGGGCTGCGTAGGCGCCTCGCTGAGAACCGGACCACGTGTAGTCAGCTTTGGGGTGGTGTCGGTAGAGGCCGCGGACCTCGAGTGTCGGTCCTTATCTTTGCGTTTTTTAGACAAAACTGGAGTCAGAGTATCCGACGACATAATATAGTTAAATGTTTTTCCAAAATAATGCTGGGCGAACTCCGCCCGACGCTTAATGGTACGTTTGTTGAATGTAGCACAAAAGCGACAGACCGAGACGTCGTGGTCTGGGCCTAAACAAGGTATACAGAGGGAATGGAAATCCTTATGCGGTATTTGCTTCCTACATGAAATACAATTATTAACTTTGTCTGACATCGGTCTGAGGCAAGAAAAGTTTCAACGGGTACTTAGCTTTCAAGAAGACTTCGGTTGAAAAATATTCATAATCTCAGGAGCTGGCCGACCGGCACTTGCGAACTGCTTCTGCTTCGGGCACCGCGCGGCAAGAAAGACTGAAGAAAATGGCGTCGGCTGGTTCCTTTATACCCCTGTCGCACTGACGTCAGGGAAGAAGCGACGACAACCGACGCCGGACCTAGACTTTGGAATTCGGCCGACCGAGGACCCGCCTGACAGCAGAAGAACCCATCTGTTATGACTGCAGCTGTATGCACGATGAACATCTTCATTATAAGGAGAAGTACTGGCAGCAAATGCTAAAAAATCTACTTTTCCCCCCTACTAAGACTTACTCCTACAACAAAAGCACTTTCAAAGTCCTTAGCCAAACCAACTCACCTATACAAGTGGTTCCCTCTGCTAAACTTGTTGGCATTACTACTTGACGAATTACCTCAAGTTTGACATCCCCATTCAACAAAATATTAAGAAAACCCCTCCAAAAACTAGGCATGCTATACAGAAATAATTGCTTCCTCTCAAACTCCACTAGGCAAACTCTGGTCACTACTTATCTTCTTCCCTCATTATATGGAGCACATCTCCTTACCAATCTAACCACCTCCACCTCCTCCAAACTAGAAAACTGCTATAATAAAATCTCTAAATTTGCCACCAAATCCAGAAATTCCACCCATCACAGCCTTACCCTACAATCTCTGAACTGGCTTGAACTCTCAAACTACCTCCAACTTACCACTGCACACAGACTTCTACTTCACCCGACTAAATGTCGTGCTCTAGCAAATATCCTTCCCCCTTACACCCCCAGCAGAACGCTCAGATCCGAACATCAAAACTTAATTGCTATACATAAGCCAAACGTCCTCCTGGCCAACTTCTCCTCTCTTTCTCCTTAGGAAAGAAATGGAATTCCCTTCCTTCCACTCTTAGGACTATACCAAACTCAGAGAGCTTTAAATCCCAGCTTTTCAAATACTGCTCTTCTAAATGGAAATGTACCTGCTTTCACCCTACCTAAATCCAACTAAATATTTGCCTCCAGGATGCTACCTAAATCCAACTAAATATTTGCCCCCAGGATGCTTTCTCATAAGTCCCTAACCTCTCTAGTATTCTCCCATAGTTACTTCACCTTGAGTATGTCTATACTCTCTACAATTTCCAAGACCTACTTATCATACAACATAACTGTGTAAATATTGTAAATGGTATCTTATGTTAAATGAGTGCATGCAAAGTGTTTCTACCTCTATTTTTAAAGGTGTGTTTCTTAGAATGCTTGTATCAATGTATCTTTATTACCCACTGAACAACCATAAGCTATTTTGTTTGACTGTGGGACTCTGTACAGACTCTGTAAACTGTCCTATACAATGTATCTCTCTGTAAGTCCTATACTTTGTATCTCTGTTTATCCACTATATCTGCACTGTAGTATGAGCTTTTCTCCCCGGGCCTCTACTGAAAACAGGTCCTTTGGACCCAGTGGACTTCCCCGGTAATCAAAGTATAAATAAATAAAATAAATAAATAAAATTAAAAGCATCTAGGGCTACAGCCACTGGTTTTGGGGTTTCTACCTTCAAGTGTCACAGTACCTATGCAAGTAGCATATGCCCCCCTCCAAGAAACATCAGGCTGATGCTAGTATAAATCAGGGGTCTATGTTAGTTCGCTGAAATGGTACTCCGGCAAACACCTATTCAGCGACCCGTAATCAGTGAAAATTGCTTCAGCAATTTGCCGAGTTTACTAAGGGCAACAAAATAGTTGCCCGAAGCACAACAGACCAACTTTTAGTTGACTTGAACCCACCCACGTGGGGGGCTTCATCCCCACTTCTCCCCTAACTATATACACCAACTGTAAGATCGCACTACAGTGGAGAAAAGGGCAAAGTTCTATAGTTGTCCGTTGGGTTTTGGGTAACTATTTTGTTGCCCTTAGTGAATTCAGTGAAATCACTGAAGCGAGTTTCACTGATTATGAGTCGTTCAATAGGTGTTCGCCAGAATAACATTTTGGCGACCTAATATAGAATTTAAATCAGGCATTCACCAATGCCATCTTACAGCTTTCATGCTTAGTGTACTAAAGTAATAATTATTAAAAGTTAGTAGAAAAGGCCAAAAGGACCTAGAAAGAGCAAGGAAGAATGCTCTCATCCATGAAGGAGCAACATGGAAAAATAGGACTCCAACTGTTATTCAGATTTAAGCATGTCCAAGGCTTTGACAATAAGAGGAGGAAAGGGGAAGGAAAAACTAATAAGGATACCCTACCCTAGTATGCCCCAACTCAAACATCTACCATTACTGTAAGTTCCTATACAGCTGAGTTTGGAAAAGGTTCATGGTAAAGGAAAGGCTTTGCTAACCCCCCCTCCCTGGTAGCTGCTTAAAGGAAGGCGGCATCTAGACATATGTGGATGCCCTTGGTTCTGCAAAGAGCAATTACTGGAGCTAGATACTTTTCAAATGCACTGGCAGCAGCACAAACCAAGCAGCAATGAGCAAGACAGTAAATTGAGTGTAAGTTTCATGCTTTAAACATCTGAGTAAGCACATGTGGTCCCTTGGAGATTGTAATGTGAAGAGTAAGCATCCTTAAAATCTAGGGTTACCATCAGGGCCTTTAGGAGATGGATGGTAACAAGGCATGTAGAGTTAGCACTGTGAATTTTGGTGAATGCCACTTAGAAATCCATTTTAGATCTTTCAGAACTAAGTTCCCTCTCTTCTGGGGACCAGGAAGATCCCTGAATAAAATCCTTTGTTTTTTTAATCCACTGGCTGTATATCACCATCTATGCCAAAAAGGACTTTCAGATGGGGGTACATGTCTTTGATCTCTTAACACGGGGGGGGCATCCCTGATGTCTTGAGAATATTTGCAAATTTAAGTCTATACCATTTTGAATACCCGCGGTAGTGGTGCTGTGGTAGCATTGTCGCCTCACAGCAAGATGTTGTCCCGTTCGATTCTCAGCTAGAGCGTCTTCTGTGTGGAGGCATGCGTGAATGGGCGTACCTTCGTTGAAGGTTATGCGTCAGGGCTGGTAACTTGGCGCGTAAAAATCCACTACCAAACATTAGCGGACCGGAGTTCCGCTGTGGCGACCCCTAACCAAGATAAGCCGAAAGACACAGCAACCGTTTTGAAATATAAGAGACCAGTCTGACTTTGGTTATTGCTTTCCAGACTGAAATCCTGACAGTCTTCCACCTATCCTGACTGGGATAGGGCTGTGGTAGAAGGGTGAGAATTTGGGTAGGAAGTGGAATTGGGGGAGGGAAGGCATCCTTGTAGCCAAGGCTAATTCCAGACAGAACATGACCTGTTGTGCCCCCTTGGCTTTTATATTCTTCATGCCATTTCTTCTTGAACTGGTCCTACTTTAACTTTTTCTAATGTACCTTTACTTTGACTATGACAGCAGAAACCTGGTTTTGATGAATAATTCCTGTCATATCATGACAAGGGGGATTTATTAGGTTGCACAACTTTTCACCTTTTTTCTTAAACACTTCACTAGCAGGGTTCTCAAAGACCAGCTACTTATCTAAAGGGGGGAGGGCATTTATGAGCTCTTCTTTGACATCTTCCATCATGGGGTGTAGCCTCAGCCAGGCATGCTTTCAAATCACAAAACCCAGAGTGGCTGCCCAGAGATGTTTCATCTATGGCATCATATTCACATTTATTAAACTGTCTCACCACCTGATTAGCAGTACAGTTGAGTTAAATGTTTTTCCCTCAGATCAGCATCAAAACACATCCCCACTTAGTTCCTAGATGGTCTATGAGAGCTATCTGGGACTTGCTCATATGTATTTGACAGCTGACTGCCCTGAAGGCAGGGTAGCAGTTGTATATACTTTTTCCCCAAACCAAACACTTTTCTTTAAGAGAAAGAATGAGGACACAATCAATGTAAACCACTTTTTCTGGATTCATGGACGCCACTGCTGGATCTACCACAGGATTCTTATACAAGTTACTTATGTGACCCTTATGAGTCTGTAGAACCTGTCTTTTTATTTATTTTATTTTTGAAACGGGACTGACAGTCTAATTCCTGCCTGCAGGCTCTGCTGAGCTTTAGACTTTATCCCTGTCAAGCCACTGTTGTACAGAAAGGAGGAAGCAGACCCAATCAACTTTTAAGTCACAGACACCTGTCAGGTGTGATTAATAAAGGTTGATGTACAATAGCACATTGCTCCATTGAACAAGTCTGTTTTTTTTCTATAACATGGACACTACATGACTTATTTTAGTTATATGTTTATTTAATTTGGACAGCCTGTTAACCAAGTCCACATTCAGCTGAGACTTAGAGGCAAACTTCACAAATACAATTCACTGTGCAACTATAATACAAACAAAATACAGAAAATACTTAAAAGCAAAGTAATTACACATATAAACATTTCAATCTTTCAAACACAGAGAATTCTAGCATTTTTTTTATAAAAGAGGTGGTAGCAGAAGAAAATATGATGTGGTTACAGAGAACTTATAAGGGGCAAATAAAGCCGATCCAAGGTGATTAACAAGAGAAAACAGGCAGAAAAGGAGATGAAAAGACAGATGACTGGATAACTGAAAATACATAGCAATACTGAAAAGTACTGAAAAGGGTAGGGTAAGAGAAGTATTACTAGGACTGTTGCTTGAGAATATCCAGACATCTGTGCATACACAATTCATCTTCTATTGCTTTAAATCCTAAAAATAAGTTGGGAATCTATAGAATACAAAATCCTATACTAAAACTGGCTTTAATAGCATAATGATAAAAGAGGAATCCATTTAGTAAATCTGTAATGAAACCTCACAAGTCTGTTTTCTGTATTTTAACAGACTTCTACATGGTATAAACTAGCTACATTAACTTTCTGAAGAGATGAGTCTATAAAGTACGACCTCAGTAAGAAGTTAAACCATACTGACCACCAAATATTTTTCTTGTGATCAGGGCTTCACCTTCTGTAAAATCTAATTTGCCTAACACCACTGCATCTTAAAAGTTAGCAAACTGTACGGGGCTGTTTTTGAAGGCAGCATCTGAATTTGCCATCCATGAAAGATCTTCCTTGAAATTATCTCCTGCTTCTCAAAGCTCTCCCATCCAAAATGATCAATTCCCAAGATGTATCATTATAACAAAAGTCAAAAGAGCACCTGAGGAAAAAAAAATGCTTATGCTTCAGAGACACCGGCAAATTCTTTCCCGTTTTCCATACTTTGTTCTCCGTGCTTTCTTCTATCTGCCTACTAACTGTGAAAGACTACTTCACTATCTATTAAATCACACTCAATCTGGGTTTCTTCTTTTGCTTAAACGATTGCTTCAGCCTTCGATTTTTAGTTAGTTTCAGTTACATTTATTGTATACACTGCTGACTGAAACATTTAACTGTTTCACTTGCTCTTTACTCACCAGTTCCACAGTTAAAGTGTGTGTGTGTGTGTGTGTGTGTGTGTGTGTGTGTGTGTGTGTGTGTGTGTGTGTGTGTGTGTGTGTGTGTGTGTGTGTGTGTGTTAAAATGCCACTTACTCAGAGTGGCCGAAAAAAATCTCTTGTAAAATCATGTCCATTTCATTTTGTTTTGCCTTATGGCCCAGTAGTGACTGAAAAAGGTCTCATCAGTCCACCATCCCAGTAACCAAATGTCATATAAATAAATGATATGGAAATATGTATGCAAATAAGTATACTTAAGAATATTAAATATTACAAGTTCTCAGGGCCAGTGATTTGCTGTTAAGACAAGTTGAAACATTCTGAAATCAGAAAGACAATACAAGCAGCCCACTCAGAAACCAGTCAAGTAAATAATTTCAGAAAAAATTTTAAAAGTTGTTGCCTAGGCCTCAAGAAAACCACTACTCACTGATCACCACAAATTTCTCTAATCAGCATGCACAGTTTCCTAAGGAATTATCAGTTTGCAATTCAATGCACACATTTTGGGTAAATGTGGGACTCTCCCTCAGAGGGGTTCTTGAGGTGTCATCAGGATAATTACAAAACAGGAAACCCTTAGGTAAAAGAACAGCTCCATATCTGTCGCAATGACCACTGAAGTGTATAGTGTACAATGAAGCAGTTCAGATGAGATAAAAAGTACCCCACAACTTAAATATGGCTTGCAGTCACACAACCTTTCTTATAACAAAAAAAAAAAAAGATTAAGCAATATTTCACGGGTCTATATTATACAAGTGAACGCAATGAATTGCAAACGCTTTATAAACCAACCCACAATCTTCGAAAATCCAAAATGTCGAACACACGGATCGGCGATTTTTTTCCCAGGGGAAAAAAAAAATCACTGATCCATTAAAAAAAAAAAATCAACACACAAAATAAGGCCCACACCCCAGATAAGGGGGGGCTGTGCCCCCCCCCACTTAAATATACCAACTCCGAGATTGCACCACAGTGAAGGAAATGGCAAAGTCCCAAAAACTGCCCAGTGTTTTTTCCCCTAGGGAAAAATGCTGTTCTGTGCTTTCGGTATTTTGCCATTTCACATAATGATGTTACACTAAACACCGCTCGCAATTCATTGCATTCTCTAAAATAATAGGGACCCATATTTCACATGGTAGTAATATGGTGGAAGTTCAAACCAGATGAGTGTAACAGACTGACTGCAAATGTCAACTGTAAAACCAAATACTCAAATAATGATTACAACTGTATATCTACATATGATCCTACAGACTTCACAATTACATGCCAATTATGTCAATGATGCACTTGAAATGCATTTACAATTATGTGCATTAGCTGGGAAGAGTTGCAGTATAATTTGTCTTGAATGTTTTGTAAATAGGCAAAGAAACCTACAGTCTGTTTTTCCTAGAAACAGCTTATAAGATGTTATGGGAAAAACAGCTTGATGTTGACTCTGTTAAGCTGCTCCTCTTACTTAAGCTTAGACAGTTATTCATGGTGGCCTGTTTTTAAAACACTTATTCATGTCTGCCGGTACTCATGTGAATGAGGTGTGAAACATCTGCCACAGCCCAGCTTTCTGAAATGTAAAATTCTTCTTACTTTCAGGAAAAAGCACTTACTCTGAACAAGTATAGCAGCTTTTTGTTTACTTGATCAACTTAAATGCATTTTTTAGCATTTAAACTGTTTAATTATATTATAGTACAAAAGGGTGTAAATTTAGTACTATTTTTATAGCACATTCTTCTAGAAGCTCTGTGCGGTCTGCCACTGATACACTGCATACTCTATGTAGCCTACACAGTAGTTTCTAGGCATTTAGATGAACACAGGGTATTTGATACTTCGGGTACAAATTTAATATAATTCATTTCACCATTTGATGAACTGCTTTAAGCTGCAAGGTAGTGTAGCCTAACCACGTGTCCGTAAGTCAAGCTCAGTATACAACTGGGTACTGTATATTTGACTGGAAATAAAAATAATGTATGACTTAGCTGTATTTGTTGCTGTTGGCAGTTTCTATTTCTACATGCACTAGGGGGCCAAAACAGGAATTGTTTACCCAAACTCTCGCTGTGCAATTTGGTGAGACAAAATAACTTAACCTGCAATTCAGCACTGGCTGTGAATTTTGCTGAATCATGGGTTAGGCTACTTGGATGTGCTCAATGTACACAGCTTTTCTCAAGCTGCAAGTTCCTTATGCCAAGTCCCCAGCAGTCTACTGAAATGTTATCAACCATTTCTCTTTTACCTTGGGTATAAATATGCCTTGAGTTATGTACAAAGTATTTTTTTGAAGTCTCGCCTAGTATTTACCAGTCTTCCACTCAAACACAAAATAAAAAGTTTTAAAGGACTACCACAGTAAGAAAAATATCAGCACATCTTGCCAATTTATTCATTAATTGCATCTTCGTGTCACTCTGTCAGTAGAATTTGTTCTACAATCAAATGGCATGATAGAGGCTGTCATCATCATCTAAAGATTTTTACTCTTGCAATGCGTTCTTTGTCCCAGAAATTCTTTACCATCCCCCGTTGACTTCATTCACTTTTTGTGGGAGATCTCAACTGCAGCTTTAAGAACTAAATGTTTCTGTGCAATTTTAGTAAGCACGCCTCACAGATGTTGCTCGTTCGATTCTCATTTAGACTGTCTTCTGTGTGACGACATGCGTGAATGGGCCTTCCTTCGTTGAAGGTTGTGCGTTAGGCCCAGCAAGCCAGCATGTAAAACTCTACTGCCAATCATTAGCGGACCGGAGTTCCGCTGTGGCGATCCCTAACCGGGAAAAGCCGAAAGACGCAAATTCTCAGTGATTTACATTTATTGGCAATTTACATGAACCCTTTTAGTTTTACCTGTAGAAAATGATTAAAGGATCACAAAAAAATTAAACGCTTCTTCAGCTAAACTAAGTATCCTCTTTCACTTACTTCATCAGCCTGAGGTAACAAGTTTCCCTGTACTACTCATTAAAATGAGATAAAACAGCTGAGAGTTGAATATTTTGCCAAGTTAGTCTGCATTTCCAGAGGCTCAATAAGCTTATGGTTGGGGGGGTAAGGGGGGGGGGGCAAGGTTACAAACTCCTTGACATGCAGGGTCTTCCTGGATCAAAAATTTATTAATAGACAATGAGACAAACAGCCAGTGAGATAAATTCATAGAGGAAGTACCATGACACTTCATGATGCTCCAGTGGCGTTGAAGGATAAAGATCTAACTATGGATCCAGCAAACCGGGTTTGATTAGTGGCTCGGGCAACTGATTGAGTTACAGGGAAGGGTGCACCCTTCAAAAGTGGGAGACACTTACTGATACGCTCCAGAAGGGGACCCATGGTCCAAAGACAGGAGTTGCCCTCAGACATAATCAATGAGTATGGGGATAGGGCAAAGGGAGTGGGCAGGTAATAAAAAAATCCCCTCTCCCAGACGGAAGTAAAGGCAAACTGAGCCCCCAAAACACCCTCAGGATCCAATGACTAGCTCCAGAGATAATGAAGTAAGTGTGCAGAGGGGTGGTGAAGTGTAGCTGGTAGATCCGGTGTGGAAACACGAGGTCCAAGGGGATGAAAGAAAAGTTGGACAGGAAAACAATGCTACAGATGCAAAGTCAAACTATTTGTATACAGCATCATATGAATCATTTAATAGGAAGGAAAATATACTCTGGCAATAGGAAAATTGTGTTTATGGAGCAGCTGTTCTTTAACAGCTCACAGAAATTCATAAATCTTGTACGAAAAGGTGTGCTGCCCCTCCATCAGCTAGCAAATGATCTCCCTCCTTTCCATTTATTCTACTTCAACCTTCATAAAGCCAACTGCCGTGCATCCACAATGCAAAGATACCCCTGTGATCACCCCTCCACTAATACCTGAACAATCTGTATCAACACTCTTGGGGAAAACGTATCTAGTGAATCTAACCTTTATCCTAATGTGCTTTTTCCTGCATTTTTCATGAAATCCTAAGTATCCCTTCTATTTTTTTACGCATTTACCTGTAAGTAGCCATCTTTGTAAAACTTAGAATTCTGAAGTTGTGTGCTTACCACCTTTTGAATTATATCAGGTAAATACCATTTTTAAAGTTTAACTTTAAAATGTACTCCAGTGGCATGTACAGCTCATTTCTAAGGTGTCAAGATGTGTAGACTTACTAACCAATTATTATTCCTAAACAAAAAACTTACTAAGATATAGTAATATTACCTCCCAACCACAACTTAGTACTCTAGTCTTACAGTTCAGAATTCCAAACTGGTGATTTGTGCTCCTTGCATATAAAGCAATATTCAGGCACTCAGCTGAACACAGGCATTTGGTACTGTAGACATAAAAATCAATTAAATTTCCCAGTTTGGAGAGCTGTTCCAAGTTACAAAGTGGCTTAATGCAGACACATGCAGAAATTCAGAGGTTTCCAGCTTCACCCATAAATTTTTATAGTGCATTTCAAATGTGGTCACATTATCTGTTGACTTTCAAAGTTCCGGCCTTATCCACTTCTTCAGAATAAATACATCAGGCAAAGCACTCTTGGCCCCCTCTTCAGTAAAATGTCACAAGTCTTATTCTATAAAGAGCCAAGGCTATGAAAAGCTATAAACTTCTCAATACAGAGGCAAGTCCAGTGAAGTCTTAGGTTCACAGGAAAAAAATTACACACACACACATTTATTTTTATATCACAGCTCTAATGAAAATCGCAGACAGAGCATTAATGCAAGTCACCTGGCTACTACACCATTTGTGGTTAGGTTTCTCTGCACAACACTTCAAAGAGAAACACATAATGCTTCCCTATACAACAAACTTCCAAAGAAAGAGTAAAATTTTTCAGTCAGGATAACTCTCTATAAAGCAATCATGGAAACAGACGTAATAGCAACCAAAACTAAATTTCTCCCATTCATTTTTACTATCCAATGTACTTGTACTACAGCCAACAGTCTATTTTTGGAAAGCCCTTCCTCAAACACTGTACATGCGTTGAGCCAGCCATGCATACTCCATACTTAATTTCTCCTTAGTAAGGCTTTAAGAGAGAGACAGAGCACACTAGATGGGAAAAACTGTATGGACTCATCTAGTGGGTATTACATGTTCATCAAGGAATACCATACTGTAGTGTTTTCTGTTTTTGTTTGACAGAACTTAATAAAGGAAGACTATGACTCTGCTATATTCCTAAAGCAAGACTATGACTCGTATTCTTATAGAACCACACTGCAGGAATGGTACTGGCATGTACATTCAGCCTCATGCTACAAGGTACTGTTCTTGTGAAAGCTCTTTTTTATGGCTTATGCGTGTAGTCTGTCACTCACACAATTGTGCCTCAGACTTAAACTCCAAAATGTACCTTCCAAGCCCATACTTCACTTCAATGACTGTTCTGCAAATTGCCTTTTTTCTGGATTTAGTCAGTAAAATGGTTAGTTGGAGTCCCCCCTTTGGATTTGCCTGGAAAAAAATAAATTTCCTGCCCACTATAGAGATCCTTTACATTGCACTGAGCAAAATGTTGCAATGAACAGACGTCTAATGGAAATACAGCAAGACCTACTATATGAAAGTATGTCTGTGTGTGAATGTTATCGTTACATTTTACATCAGACGGCATGGTGTAATGGATAAAGCAATGAGCTAAATGAGTGACATCCTACACACCTGGACTGCATTCCCATGTCCTCCACTTGTATATTCTGGGACTCCGAGCAAGTCACTTAACCAGATTCAAAGTTTCCAGGTCCATCCATGAAAACTGGACAGGTGTGTTTAGTTGGTCTTTTCCAGTTAATAGGGCTAAACAACATAAAACATAAATTCACAGATGTACTACTTCATTAATGGTAGAATGTTAACAGCTTATAGTTATTTTTCTTTCTCTTTTGGTCTATACTGGTATTAGTAAAGCATTTTGAAATTACCACAAAAGCACAAGAAAACACAAGTGTCACAGCCTTGACAGATCAGGACATGAAATAAAAGGTACACATAGTTTAACAAAAAACACTGTTTAAAAGGAGTTAAGGATTTACTACTAAGCACATCTTTTTGGAGTTCTGCAGTCCCTGACCCAATCAATTAGGTGCCACCTTCTGAATTACTAAGCTATCAACCGCACAAAAGGTCTGCATATACTACCTATGTGAGATAGTGAAGTGAAGCAATGCTGAACTGTTATTCAGTGCAGTCCTGTGTTATGACTGCAAATGACAAAGCTCAGGACCTCTGAGCTGGACAGGGAGAAGTTCTGTGAAAAAAAGTCTTAGTACTTCAAATGTAAGCACATAACTGACAACTGAGGTTCGACAGAGGCGTGTAAGATTTTGTTTTTGGACCAGCAGCCATAAGGTCATACATGACCTACAAGACAAACTCAGCATATGTGGTAGCCAAAAAGGACCCCAGAAGTAAACAAGACTCTACTTGTTCTTTATGGCCTAGGGTTAGTAACAGCAACCAAAAAATATCAGGCTTTTACTGCAGGATATACTACCACCACTACATGCATATAAGACCAAATATGGAATAATACATGCAATTCTACAAACCGTGCAAATAAAAATGATGCGACAACTGAAAAGCATCTGGAAAAAAAGAAGTTATGAAGGTCACTCAGTGGAATGCAGCATAAAGCAGTAAAGGAGAAAAAGTGGAACTATGCTCAATGGAAGCCAAGGAAGATTAAGAGTCTTTGAGGTGGGTGCACAAAATGCTAAACGTGAAAGAATGAAAATGAGGTACAAAGGCACAGGCTGAAAAGGGTCAATAAATGCAGCTGAAAGGTAGTCATTCCGAAAAAAACATGACAAAGTACATTTTCAAAGTTCTGAATTCTTGAATGAGCTGCCCAAGTGGATGGCAGAAATACTAATTGAAGGAGGCCTTAAAGAGGGTATAGGACAGCTGAATGATGCTGGGCACACCTGGGTGGAGTGGAGGTAAACAGCACCTATGAGGGCAGATTACAAAAACCTTGCCTTTATACAAAGGAAACTCCAAGATGTGTGACCTAGCATTACTTAGCATGAAAACAGTACAATAAAAAGTACAGTTTTGTACCTACCATAAATGTAGATGTTAGAGTGCTAATACAGCTGCAGTCATAACAGATGGGTTTTCCTGCCGTCAGGCGGGTCCTCAGTCGGCCGAATTCCAAAGTCTAGGTCCGGCGGCGGATGTCGTCGCTTCTTCCCTGACAGAGCGACAGGGGTATAAAAGAACCAGCCGACGCCATTTTCTTCAGTTTTTCTTGCCCCAGATGTCAGGTGCCCCCAGAAGGAAGGCAATGCATAAATTTATGTAATAATGCAATGCAATATAATCAAAAAACAGAAGTTGCAAGCAAATACACCATAAAAGAATACCCCAATCAGGTTGTATGAGGAGGTGTTAGCCATTAGGCCTGTCCCAAGAGGGGAAGGAGGGAGGGAAACCTGGACTGCAGCTGTATTAGCACTCTAACATCTACATTTATGGTAGGTACAAAACTGTACTATGTTCATCGTGCATACAGCTGCAGTCATAACAGATGGGTACAATATCAAAGCTAAAAAAGGGGTGGTAGGCACTAGGTGGAACTAGGAGGAGCCAGGATGCCCTGCAAGACTGCAGTGGCAAAGCCTGCTCTAGATTTGGAGTATAATGGTAGGTGATAGTGCTTGGAGAAAGTATGTACAGAACTCCAAGTGGCAGCTTCCAAAATATCTTTGGTAGGAACCCCCCCTGAGGAAGGCTGCAGAGGTGGCTGTGGCCCTTGTGGAGTGAGACCTGATGCCTGCAGGTGCAGTTTTACCATGAAAAGAGTAAGAAAAGCGTATGCAGTGGGCTATCCATTTTGAGATTGTCTGTTTGGAAATAGGCTTCCCTTGAGCTCCGGTAGCATAGGACACAGAGAGTTGCTCTGATTTTCTGAAAGGCTTTGTTCTGTCCAAATAATAACATAGCTGTCTATGAATGTCCAAGGAATGTAGTAGTCTCTCCCCTTTGTTTTGAGGATTGGGGTAAAAGGTAGGTAAGTGGATAGCCTGATTCAAGGCTACCCTGGATACTACCTTTGGCATAAAGGAAGGGTTGGTTCACAAAGATACTCTGTCCTGATGGAAAATGATGAAAGGCTGCACAGCCATGAGGGCTTGTAGTTCCGAAACCCTGCGAGCTGAGGTGATAGCCAGCAGGAAGGCTGTTTTCCAGGACAAATATTGCAGTTCTGTTGAGGCAGCTGGCTCAAAGGGAGGCAAAGTTAGTTTTTCTAGAATGAAATGGAGGTCCCAAGCAGGTACTGGTTGTTTCCTTGGGGGTTTTATATTCTTAGCCCCTCTGAGGAACTGTCTTAAGAGGGGGTGAGAGAATAAAGGAGGATCAGTGTTCCAGGGTTCTGGCCCTTTTTCTCATTCCAAGCACAAAACCGTTTCCATTTTGCGGAGTAGGCTTTTCTAGTGGAAGGTCTTCTGGCCTCCAAAATGACATCCTGCACCTCCTTGGAGAGTAGGGTCTGTTGTGGTTTTAAGGAATCTTCCATGTGGCTAGATTGAGTGTTTTCAGCTGACTGTGAAGAGTTTTGAAGTTGTGCTGAGTCAGTAGAAGAGGCATTAGAGGCAGGATCCATGGTGGGGAATGCGTCAGGCTCCTCAGGAGTGGGTACCAATGTTGTCTTGGCCAGTCTGGATCAATGAGAATCATCTTTGGTCTGTCTGCTCTGGTTTTTAATAGAACTTTGGGCAGCAGAGGAAGAGGTGGAAAGGCATAAACTGTCATTGTTGTCCAACTGAAAAGTGCGTCCACTTTCCAGGCCTGTGGATGAAAGATCCTTGAGCAGAATTTTGCCAATTGGTGATTTCTGTGGGAGGCAGAGAGATCTATGTCTGGCCTTCCCCATGCTTGAATTATCTTTGAAAAAACTTGAGGATGCAATTTACATTCGTGTGGGTCTGTCATATTTCTGCTTAGGTTGTCTTTTCCTTGCCTGGCAGGAACTGTGCTTGAAGCTCGATTTGCAATTCCAGAGCCATGTTCCAAAGAGACATGGCTAGCCTGCATAGGGGGTATGAATGGGTTCCTCCCTGTTTATGTACCACATGACTGTGGTGTTGTCTGTCCTTATCAATAGCTGGCCTGGATGCAGCAGGTCTTTGAAAGCTGTAATAGCATTTATTACTGCTAGCATTTCCTTTTGATTGATGTGTAGGTGCTTTTCTTTTTGGGACCATTTGCCCTGAATGCACTGATCTGTCATGTGCGCCCCCCCCAGGCGTAATCCGAGGCGTCTGTTGTGATGACTTGATTTGCTTGAGGCTTGCAGAATGGTAGACCTGTGTTTCTTTGGCATGCTTGAGCCCACCACAGAAATTCCTTTTGCAGACATGGAATCAGTGATATTATTGTCTCCAAACTGTGGCTGTGTTGAGACCATAGGTTTTTTAGGTACCATTGAAGTTTCCTCATATGCAGCTTTGCACATGGGATTAGTAGGATGCAAGATGCCATGAATCCCAGAGCCTGCAGGATTTTCCTTGCAGTCAGCCTGGTGAAAGTTGCCAGTTTTCTGAAGTATTGAGTTAGTTGCCCTTGTTTCTCTGGAGTGAGATAGGCCATCTGGGTGTTTGTATCCAAGCTAGCACCCAGGAAAATTATTGTTTGAGAGGGTATTAGTCTTGACTTCTTTTTGTTGACTGTGTATCCGAGAGATTTCAACAACATTATTACATACGCCAGGTGTTTTAGAAGTATGTGCTTGCTGTCCGCTTGGATCAGGCAGTCGTCCAGATATGGGTATATTTGTATCCCTTGAAGTCTGCAGAAGGCAATTACTGATGCCAGGCATTTCGTGAACACTCTGGGCGCAGTAGATAAGCCAAAGGGCAATGCAGAGAATTGATAATGGGTTGAACCTTCAAGAAATCTGAGGTATCTTCTGCAATCTTGTCTGATTGGGACATGCAGGTATGCCTCCTTGAGGTCCAATGTTACTAGCCAAGACTCCTTACCCAGCATGGGATGAAGCTGCTGTAATGTGAGCATCTTGAATTTTGTACGGTAAAATGTGTTTAGGATGGATAGGTCCAAAATAGGTCTCCAGTGTTTTCCCTTTCTTGGCACCAGGAATAGTCTGGAATAAAAACCTTGACCCTGTTCTTGTGCAGGTACCTCTTGAATAGCTTTCATGTCCATGAGATCTGAAATTTGTTTTTGTGCCTCTGCCCTTTGATTGTGTGGCAGGCTTGGCATGCCGCTCATTTTTGGAAGGGTGTGAAAGTGGAATCTGTAGCCTCTGTCTATAATGTCCAGGATCCATTTGTCTTTTGTGACAATATGCCAATTTTTTGAAAATAATGCCAGTTTTCCGCCTAAACGTGCTGCCATTTGAGCCTTGCTTGGCATGCAAAGGGGAAAGTCATTGGTTCTGCTTTCTGAATGGCTGTGAACTATCCTCACCACCTCTTTGTGTAGGTGCTTGCCATTGTCTGCCTCTAAACGATCCTTGAGATTGCCCTCTACCCCTCGGGCACCTGTATCTACCTCTTTGGGGTCTGTCCGTGGCTGGAAAGGACCAATTTTTGGAAGGCCAATTTCTACTGAAACGTGGAGGTTGTACCTGTAGGAAATCTTTCTTTGTTTGCATTGATTTTGCCTTTTCCTCCGTTTTCTTTAATACCTCCTCAGCTTTAACACCAAATAATACATCTTTTTGCAGAGGTGCATCCAATAATTTAGCTTTAACATGATCTGGTAAAGTTTGCTCTTTGAGCCAAGCATGTCTACGTATGACTGATCCTGTAACAGCAGCTCTACATGAGGCCTCTAAAGCATCAAAACCACATTGTAAGGTATGTTTACCCACTTGTTCTGCACTATGTAACCAATCCTGCAACTCCTTCAAGTCTGGTTGTTCAGGTTGTGACATTTTGCTTCTCAACTGTGATAATAGAAACTGTTGGCACTTTAACATATGGAACTGACAGTTTAATGCCCTCATGGTTAAGGTGGCCGAGGTGTATACCTTCTTCCCCCACCTTTCTAAAGCTCTGGAATCTCTCTCTGAAGGTAATGGATTTTTAGCAGTTGAGGCCTTAATTCCCTTGGGATCCTGTGAAATAGTTTCTGGATCAGCTGCATGGCTTTTGTATAGAAATTGGTGTGAATCAGGAACCCGGTAATACCGGTCAGGCTTGACTGGAGCTGGGGGTAAAGAATCTGGGTTAAGGCAGGCCTCCGAATACACATCATCTAGTATGTCTAAGACGGGGGGGGGGGGTATAGCCAGAGGCCTGGGCTGAGGGAGCAAGAGGAACTCCCTAAGCCTTTTCTTGGAGTCTGAGTACTCTTGGCCTTCCTAGTGGAAGTGTTCCCTCAAGGTATGTAAGGTTTCCCCAAAAAGAGTAATCCTCAGGGGGGGAGACAGAGGGAATGGACTCCTCTGCATCAGAATCTTCAAAAGGGGAGTAAGAATGTTCCTGGTCTTCAGAATGTTCTGAAATAATGGAGGCCTGGTCCGAGGAAGGGGATTCTTCTTCCTCCACTCTGGGCCTTTTGTCCGGAGGGGGTTGAGAACCCCTGATAAGAGTAATCAAATCCTCAGCCATTTTGAGCATCTGCTTTTTAGGCATGGGGCCTTGAGAGGGGCCCTGTGGGGCTTGTCTTTTAGTATGCATGGCTGCTTTAGACTTAGTGAAAGCCTTGATGGAAAAAGAAGAGGAAGGCCTAAAGACACCTTGAGAGGTGGCAGGCCTGTCTAAATTCTGAGTTTCACTGCCAAGAGTGGCTTCGGTATCTGTAGTCGGGGTGTGGGCCGAAGAGCCTGTGACCTCGGGCACTGAAAACACCGCCAAAGAAGGGTCATCGGTAGTCAGGGGCTGCGTAGGCGCCTCACTGAGAACCGGACCACCTGTAGTCGGCTTTGGTGTGGTGTCGGTAGAAGTCGCGGACCTCGTATGTCGGTCCTTATCTTTGCGTCTTTTACTTAAAACTGGAGTCGGAGTATCCGACGACATAATGTAATTAAACTTTTTGCCAAAATAGTGTTGGGCGAACTCCGCCCGACGCTTAATAGTGCGTCTGTTGAATGTAGCACAAAAACGACAGGCCGAGACGTCGTGGTCTGGGCCTAAGCAAGGAATGCAGAGGGAATGAAAATCCTTATGTGGTATTTGCTTCCCACATGAAATGCAATTATTAACTTTGTCTGACATCGGTCTGAGGCAAGAAAAGTTTCCCCAACGGGGTACTTAGCTTTCAAGAAGACTTCGGTTGAAAAATATTCGTAATCTCAGGAGCTGGCCGACCGGCACTTGCAAACTGCTTCTGCTTCGGGCACCACGCGGCAAGAAAGACTGAAGAAAATGGCGTTGGCTGGTTCTTTTATACCCCTGTCGTTCTGACGTCAGGGAAGAAGAGACGACATCCGACGCCGGACCTAGACTTTGGAATTGGGCCGACCGAGGACCCGCCTGACGGCAGGAAAACCCATCTGTTATGACTGCAGCTGTATGCACGACGAACATCAAGGACATTGCGATTCTGTGCAATTGTGAATGCAGAAGTGTGCACTGTTGTTATGACACAAACTTTTAGCATACACATTGATATAATCTACAGGAAAGGCAGAAGACTTGTAGACCTCAAAGTGACCAACAGAACCGCAGAATCAAGGCAAGCAGACTGAGCATTCACTTCAAGCAGCACATGTGCTCTACTGTTTTATAGCCAGACTCGTAGTAATGACTAGTGTGCAAAACTCCATTCCAGGACCTCCTAAGGACATACAACTGCTGAACAAATATCAGTCCACAGGATTGTTCTCCCCTTCAACAACGTCCTCATTCATATTACAACCAACGTTACTACACATTCCACAGTTACAGGAGACTGAAGTCTTCAACCAGTCAACTGTGAGATGCCCATATCCCACCTGAGGAGACAGAACAGCAAACATACTACTGGAAGTTCCCTGGCTCTGTGGCATACAATGATGCAACCCTGATTATGACCAAGACAAAACCACACTGATTATCAACTTGCCCAATTAAGGGTATGGAGAGGGTGGGAGTGAGCAGCTTACACCAGACTGCCCATGTTGGGGGAGGGAAATGTTGATCATGATTGGCTGACTGCTCTCGTGCAAGTGAAGACTTACACATACACAAGATCCTCAGGCCTCATACACATGAGCTGACAATTCTAAGCTGGTGAAGACAGCTCTCATGCATGTGTAGGGAGTGTGCACATGCCATATGGAGTGTGCATAGATGCCCTACAGTGACTGTGGTGACATCAGCCACTAGTAATGGAGGCTAGGTCCATTCAAGAGGAACCTTAATGACTCCATGCATGATGATTTAAATTGATGGGGACTTGACCAGCAGGGAGTGGAAAATGTTCTACCAGAAGTCAAAGCTCTCTCCAATGAAAATGTGGTGAAAGAGGAAGAAACAAAACAGCCAGTGGCAGAAACAGTAATTGTGACAAAAGTGTGGCTCACTTCAATTTACATCTCTTCCCAAACAGATAAGTTTGTGCAGAGTACAACTCTAATGCAAGGCCAGTCAATGTGTTCTGGTGGCCCTACCTGTGTGAACACAAACACACAAAACACAGAACTCAAGTAAATACCCAAATACTCACAAGGCCATGACAAACCTGCACTACAAATTCTCTTCAACAGCTACTTATCAAATTAACAAATGACTAACTCACATTTGAAAACTCCTTAGTAGTTCATTTATACAGTTTCAAAGACCTATAAAAAACAAATCTCAATGCAGCGACTCCCACATGTGCTATTCATTTGCACTCTCAAAATTTGAATCTCCATTTTCACCTACAGTGACAATATCTCCTTTAACAAAAGCATTTGTGTGACAAAAAATGTGCCCTGAGCATACTTTCCCTTTATGCTCCATGAAATGCTCATATCTGTTTAACACTCCTAACAGAAAACATTCAACACAATCTGATTTAATCTGTAGATTTCACCACTCTGCAAACACGGACAGTTATTACCCCAAAAAGAATTGAAAAAAAATAGTTTTCACACAAAATAAGCATTCAGTGGTCTTCTCATTCTTCCACTACCATTTCTCAATACCAAACGCTGGCTTGCAAGGAAGCTAAACTGCAGCAGCAGTGGAAGAAGCCAATAAAATTAGGACACAAAGGTAGCGAACTGCAAGGTCCAAGTTAAAGTATGAGGTAGCAAACAAAACTAACGGCAGTAATCCTTCACTGCTTTCAAAATATGGTACAAAGATTAACTGGCAGTGGGTGACGCAATCTTTCTTGTACAGCCTGTATGTGGAGTTAACTATGCTGCTTAAAAAGTGGCTCCTCAATTGGCACCCTCGCACCATTTGTGTGGGTATGTTATCATTTCTCTCATAAGCACCCCAGAATAGACTAGCACTGCTGATGTAAAAAAAATAAATAAAAAGAAATTTGCATAACTACACACTGCTCATTTTTTGCAGCCTCACTTTGATGCTTCAAATAAAAAAAAATTGCCAAAACAACCACCACTTCACTTAGTAAAAATAAAACACTACAGATGCACGCACCCACACACCCACCCACCCACACACGTGCATTTTACAGCATTTCAACTGGGGATCAAGCCCCAAATGTTCCTTTGTCTGTATTTTTATTGATATATTCCTGCCTGCACATGGCTGTGATAATATTGCTTAATAAAGCTATGCTATGAACAGTCCACCATATGGAGAGCTTGCTAATTCTAGTTTTACTGTGGAAACTGTCCCACTATTTTAAATTTTTATGACAAATACTAACCAATCTGATTTGATCAAAAAAGAAGTTATGTACTCACCATAATGTTCCATCTGTATTGTCAATTTTCTTCATCTCCCCTTACAGATGGGTAACAGATCCAATCCTTGGATCCGACATGGCCGCTACCAAGCTCACGGCAATCAAAGAAGCTCTTTGACACTCCTCTTACCCACAATGCATCTCTGTCTTATCAGATCTAGTTTGCCATCAAACACACTGACAATAAACCCCGGAATAAAAAGCAGAGTTAAAAATGACTGAAGATGCCAGTTCTGCAGAGACAATGACAAAACACGTCTTGATTGTAAAAACTTCTTATTCAACCAGGGCTGGGGGCTGGAGGGAGGGAATGAGAGGAGAGATGAAAAAGACTGACATTACAGATGGAAAGTTATTGTGAGTACATAACTTCTTTATCTGATTGTCTCATCTGTGAGGAGAAGATGAAAAACTGACTGAGTCCCCAGCTTCTTATATCCTGGGTGGACTCGAGGGAGAATGTTCCTCAAAACCATCAAACCGAAGGAGGCCCTTCCCCAGTAGACCACGTCCAACTTATACTGGGAGATAAAAGGTATGATGGTTAGACCATGTAGCTGCTGCACAAATGTCATCCATGCAAACGTTAGTTTGAAAAATAGCAAATGAGGATATGGTCCTAGTGGAGTGAGCTTGAACAGGTTTGGCAAGATTAACTCCTTTTGAGGTGTAAATGAAGGAAATGCAATCAGAAAGCAATCTTGATGAGGTAACCTTGAAGACTGATGAGCCTTTTCTTAGGGCTGACAAAAGCAATGAATAACTGGTTTGTCTTGGGAAACACTTTAGCTCTATGAAAGTAGAATTGCAACTGTATGTACAGCTAAGATATGTAGAACATATTCACCCTTGTTGCTAAAGTTAAGAAAGAAAACAGGCAAATGAATAGATTGGTTGATATTGGTTTGAGAAAACTTTGGGGAGAAAGGAGGGGCTGGTACGCAGTGAGAGACTGTCTTTGTGAAAAACAGATAAGGAGAATGCAAATGTGATTGCTACTAGAAAGACAGCTTTCCAGGAGAGAAACTTAATATCACAGGTGGCTGTGGGTTCAAAGGGCGACTGTACAATAGAACGTAGTACTAAATTGGAGGTCCCATGGGGGAGAAGGATCTCTGGGAGGTGGTTTTAACAGGATCTCTTAAGAAGGCTTTGCAAAGTTTGTGGGAAATTAGAGACAGATTGCCTTCTCCAACATGGAAAACAGAAACAGACGCTAATTGAACTTTGACTATAGAGGCAGATGCCCTGTCACTAAAAAGGTGAGCCAGAAGATCCAATACAAAGTGAACAGGGGCTGAAATAGTATCTACATTACACTGTTGAGCCCAAATTACAAATCTGCTCCATTTACTTTTGTACAGTGTTTGGGTAGACAATTTAATAGAAAACAAAATAGGTTTGACTAGAGAGGACAGCATAGGTTGTCTGGCAATTAATGGAACTGGAAAAACCAAGCCATCAGCTTGAGACTGTGGAGGCTGGGATGAATCATTCCTATAGGGTGTGACAACAGCTCTAGAAGAATTTGCAGAATCTAGAGCTTCTTCTGAAGATGAGGACAAAAAACGGGAAACCAAATTTGATGAGACCAGAACGGGGCAATGAGGATTACTGTTCTCGTCAACCTGCTTGCTTTCTGAATGAACTTGGAGATTGGGGAAAGTGGGAGAAAGGCATAAAGTAGACCAGGGGGCCAATGGTGTGTGACAGCATCCTTCAGGGATTCCCCCTGTGGGGGGATCAAGGCAAAGTAGTTGCTGCATTTGTTGTTCAGGGAAGAAGCAAAATGGTCACAGCAAGGCTGGCCCCATCTGCAAAAACTTCCTCCACTACCTTTCGGTTGAGGGACCACTCGTGAGGCATGAGAACAGACCTGCTCAATTTGTCTGCTATCATGTTGGATTCCCCAGAATGTGTGCTGCTATGAGAAAATAGTTGGAGATACTCACCCACTGCCACACTCGGACAGCCTCTCGACAGAGGGCAAGATCTGCTCCCCCCTTGTTTACGTAGCAGACCACGGACACATTGTCTAACTGAATTGTAAATGTTTTCAGAGGGAGAGAAGCTTGAAATGCCTGCAATGCAAAGAGCTCCCTTTCAGGAGAACTCATCTCCAGGACACTGATGGGCAGGTTCACCTCGTCTGCAGAGCAGGTCCCTTGCACCATCCTCTTCAGATAATGCCCTACCCATCCTATCTGTGAGACATCAGTGGTCACCGTGGCCTGCGGCTGTACGGGGAACATGGGATCAGCTTTGCAACAATTGGTATGCACACATCCACCATAAAAGGGATGATCTGCATACGCTAGTTATCAGAATCTGGTGGGACATGGGACTGATGAAGAATCGACCACTGGACAGCCAGAAGCCACTGCAGAACTGTTATGTGGAATCTGGCTAACCGTACCAGCACAATTGCTGTGGGCATTGATCCTAACGCTTAAAGAATGTTAAGTGTGGCTACCTTCTAATTTTGAAGCAACCAGTTTGTTGTCTGATTATGACAGTTAATACCCTTGACATTGGAAGTTTATCTGAGTAGTGTCCAAAACCACTCCAATGAACTCCAAGGTCTGTACCGCTTCCAGATTTGATTTTTGGTAGTTTATTGTGATACCTACTTGTTCACAAAGCTGAAGAACTGAGTCCCGTTCACTTAACAGTAAATGCCTGGGGTCAGGGCAGTGATGAGCCAGTTGTCTAAATAAAGAAATACCCAGAATCCTTGTCGTCTCAGGTGAGCCACAACCTCTGCCCTACATTTGGTGAATACCCTGTGGGCTGTGGTGAGACCAGAGGGCAGGGCTCTGAACTGAAAATGACTGGCTCCCAAATGGAAGTGTAGGTATCTTATGGAGCACCTGTCCTTTTTTATATGGTAGTACGCATCCTGAAGATCACTGAGCACATCCAATAGTCCTTCTCAAAAAAATATGGATTGAACAGTGACCATTCAGAACTTGCTGTGTCAAACTGACTTGTTTAGCTTGCTGAGATCCAGGATTGGTCTCCAGTTTCCTGTCATCTTTGGAACCAAAAAGTAAGTTCTGAATTCTCTCTAGTCTGTGGGGACCTCTTGGATGACTTTTCAAGCAGTTTTTGAACCTAAATAACTGCTTGCTCCCTTTGACTAGGTGGGACGTCCGGGACTCTGTTGATAAGGGGAGGGGATTGACTGAGGGAATGTGATAGCCTCTGGATATAATCCTCTGCACCCGCAAATCTGAAGTTATGTTTTGCCAGGCTCTCCAGTGCAGGGATAGTCAACCCCCGGATTGCCTCCAGAGGTGGACAATCAGGCTTCCTTTCAGGAGAACTGGGAGGGTTTCCTGAAAAAATGATTCTCCAGAGCCCTGGTTCTGCGGGCCTCCTCTGCTGCAAGGGTGGCATCTTCCATTATTATTACTTCCCCCTTTCCCTCTGGGGGAAAAATCTCCCTGCGTGCCCTGGTACAAACTGAGATTTTTTTGACAGTCATCTTCCCGCTTCCTCTCTGACTTTTTGAGTAGGGTCTTGGGGGGCAGAAAACATCGCCCCACCAGAGTCTTACTTTCTTTTTCACACCTGGAAAGGGCATCTAACTTTCAATCCAAAAAGAGAAGGACCATCAAACAGGGCGCTGACAAGGGAAGACAAAGGGCTCCTCAAAGTTAAATAGGTGCATCGAGGCATGCCTCCTCACAGCAATGTCGGAAGCCACCGCCCTAGTCGTTCTTTTGGCCGTGTGAGCAATAAGCCTCATGGAAAAGTTAGCTACTGTGTAGGGTCACTAGCTGATGATACCTTTTGCTATACCCCCTCAGCTACTGCTCCTTGCAGGGTATCTGTTAGCTCCTTGATTAGATCACATTGTAAAATGGGAAAGATAGCTCAGCGATCGCAAGTCAAATGTCACTGAAGAGAAAACTCTCTTCCCACACCTATCCATTGTCCTAGAATCTTTATTAGGATGATGGATAGTAGAACTCTCCCCCCGAGAGTTCCTTTTAGGTTGCTGCTGCAATGAACATGGCATCTACTGCAACACCCTAAATCCAGAAGGCTTTATCTAATGGAGCTGTAATTACCTTGTTTGGTCTCCGGGGAACAGGTTCTATGGAATCTGGGGTCTCCCAAGCCCACTGAGAGATCAAACCTATGAGCTCATCAGTAGGCAGAGTAATCCAGGAGGAAGATGGGTGAGAACCAAAAGCCGCCAGGTAGACAGACTCCTCAGCTGAAGTATTACTGGATTGCCAGCAGTCTCTGTTTCAGTATTTCTAGAACCTCCCCAAAGGACACATCATCAGGAGGTGACTGTGGGGATCCTTCTCCTTCATCAAGGTCAGTATCTTCAGTGGCAGACTCCTCAGTGGAGGCCAAATGTTTCTTCTTACAAAGTCTCTTCAGAGGAACCTCCTCAGTGGGAGACTCTGGGAAGGTAACTAAAGAGACTGGGGGACCCCACTGGGTATCTTGGTGCTTGAGATCTTGCTGTCCCAGTGGAACATTCTGGTTGGAAGAGGTGTACACAGAATCCTGGCAGGGCTGAGGATCTGAAGTGGGAGACACCCTTTTAGTTGCAGTGGCAGCTAGGCTCCAGGAAAGCGACGTCCTTATGCTCGGACTCCAGACATGTTTTGAAACATGAGACACTTTCCTGAGCCTAATGCTGCTCCACAAAGTGCTTCACTTGCTTGGGACTCTGAGTGAACTAGAGTTCAAAAGATTCTCAGGCCTAGAGGTAGGTGCTTGTTGAGACAAATGACGTTGTCTGTCTGTAGAACAACACCTGTGGAATCAAGGCAAAGGCAAATGGACTGCTAACACTCCTTCAGTTAATGGGTTCTAGTCTGGAGGCCAACTGGAGCTTTAAAACCCCTTTTCCTTTTGGCTTCCCTTTTTCTGACCTTTTAGAAGTACCTCTTTGGGGGAAAAGGCCCCTGAGGTGGGAACTGGCCCACCCCAGAAGATTTTTTAATCGTAATTTGAAAGAAAGAGCCAAACCCACTTTCCAACTGTTTTTGGGGAAACCATTGTGCAAAACTTTGGGAGTGGTGGCATTGGGAAACACCAGAAACAAAATCCTAATGGCTTGGGGCTTCCTGCATGCCACTGTCAATTTGATGGGAAAAACATGAGGATAATTTCCCTTTTGTTTGTCCGGTCAAAACCCTCTGGGATGGATTCAGTCTCCGCCAGAAACCATTTTCCTGAAAAGGGTAAACTGGACATTTCTCCCACAAAACCCACATCTTGCCTGCCCAATTAAAGGATAAGAAGTCTTCCCCTTGGGCCCGTAGGATGTCCAAATGGGCAGTTGTATTGTCTGTTAGGGAAACAAACCTATCACTGGAAGAAGTAAATCCTTGAAAGGGGAATTAATGAAACTCCCACTGCAGAACATTCCCCCTTAGTTGATATGTAGATGAAGGTAAATCCCGGAGATCCAAATTGTTACCATCCACTTTCCCCTTTAGATAAAGCTCCCCAACTTTTTAACTTTGGGGAATTCTGTGTTAGAAATTTAATCCAATTGGCCTCCCCGAGAGTCCCCCTTTTTTGGTTGGAAACAAAAAAATTTCCCGGCCCACCGGCAAAAATCCCCTTTTGGGAAAGAGCAAAGGTTTTTATTTGAATGAGGAGGAACGTCTGGCATGCCTTTGAAAGGAGGCAAGGTATGGAAATAAAACCTGTAGCCGTGGTGTATGATATCCAATACCCATCTGTCTTGGGTAATTAAACTCCAATTTTCTTTGCAAAGTCCCAACCTTCCTCCCAAAGGTGCTGCCAGACGAGAAGGCTCTGGCAGCTGAAAAGGTAGGTCATTGGGTCTGTTTACGAAGGACTGACCCCTGCCCTCACCGAAGACTGTGCAGGAGAACTCCTGTTCTAGGCCTGAAAGAGCCCTGAGCTCTGCCCCTACCACGCGTCTAGATCTACCCCTAGACTGGGAATCATAAGAAGGATACGTCCACCCCTTAGTAGGCCAATTTCTACTAAACTTTGGAGGCTGGACCTGCAAAAAAATCTTTAACAGTCTGCATAGACTTAGCCTTGTCTTCCATTTTCTTTAAAACTGCCTCAACAGGAGAACCAAACAATACGTCAGATTGCAAAGGAGCATCTAAAATCCTTGTTTTAACATGGTCAGACAAATTCTGATCCCTCAGCCAGTCGTGCCTGCGAAGAACTGACCCAGTGGCAGCCACCCTAGACGAGGCCTGTACAGCATCAAAACCACATTGCAAAGAATGCTTACCCACCTGTTCAGAAACATGTACTAAATCTTGCAACTCTTTACAATCAATACCTTCTGCCAGAGCATCAACCTTAGCCTTCAATTGTGAAAGGAGATAGTTTTGGTATTTCAACATGTGAAACTGGCAATTCAAAGCCCTCATAGCAAGAGTGGAAGAAGTATAAACTTTCTTTCCCCATCTATCCAAGGCCCTGGCTTCTTTGTCTGCAGGAACCGGATTCTTTACAACAGAAGCCTTAACACCTTTAGGCCCCTGGCTAACAGTTTCTGGGTCTGCCTAGGACTCTTAAAAGAAACTTATGAGCTTCAGGCACCCTGTAATACCTATCCGGTTTAACAGGAGCAGGAGGCAAAGAATCAGGATTAAGAGAAGCCTCTGTAAAAGCATCTTCCACTACATCCAAAACAGGAGGTATAGCCAAAGGCCTATGCTGGGGTAAAAACAAAAATTCCTAAGCCTTTTCCTGGAATCAGAGAAGTCCTGACCTTCCCACTTAAAATGCTCCCTCATGGAATGAAGAGTTTCTGAAAAGAAAAATCCTCAGGAGGAGAAGCAGAAGGAGTAGAATCATCCATCAGAATCAGAATAAGGAGAGTACTCCTGCAAGTCTTCAACCGAAGACTCTGAAACATCTGAAGCCTGCTCAAAACTCCTAGCTCAGGCTCCACCCTAGGTCTCTTATCAGGAGGGGCATAGAACCCCTAATCAAAGTAATCAAATCTTCTGCCATTTTAAGCATATGCTTCTTGGGCACAGTTCCAGAAGAACTAGGGGTGACACCAACTGAAACAGAACCTGGCCTGCCCTGGGAGAAGCCTTTGAAACAGAAGGAGAGGGCCTAGCCACCCTAGGAAGGGAGGGTAGTATAGTAACCTGAGAAGCCCCCTCAGCCTGACCTGCCTCCTGAGAGGCCACATCTTGCAATAATAAAGTCTCACCCTGGGAACACAAAGAAACCTCCAGTGGAGCCACCCGCTCCACCGACACCTCTAAAGAACCAGCGTCCGGTACAGACGGTTCTTCTAGCCTAGGCTTAACTGCTTTGTCCTTGCGCTTCTTCGAAGAAGCGGGCGTCGGAGCATCCGACGGCATTTTATAATTGCACCGCTTCCCAAAGACTAACCTGGCACAATCCAACCTTCTCTTTATAGTGCGTTTATTGAATCTAGCACAAGAGCGACAGCCAACAACGTCGTGCTCAGGCCCTAAGCAAGGAATACACAAAGTATGATAATCTCTATGCGGTATCTGTTTCCCACAAGAAATGCAATTATTGACTTTTCTGACATCCGGTAAATCACTGAGGCAAGAAAAACTAAAATATTCCCCAACGGAGTACTTAGCCAACTTTGAACTCGGTCTGAAACTTCGAAATCGAAAAATCTCAGAACGCCAACCGGCACTCGCAATGCTGCTTCTGCATCGGACCATGCGGCAAAAAAGACTGAGGATATGACGTCGGTCATGCGCATTTGTACTCTGACGTCCTGATGTCAGTCAAATGCGCCTTGACCGACGTCAGCCTTATACTTTGATATTCGGGCCGACCGAGGACAGCGGACTACCCCAAGTGTAAGGACTGCAGCAACGTGAGATGAAGAACATCTGGGAGGGTTTCCTGAAAAAATGATTCTCCAGAGCCCTGGTTCTGCGGGCCTCCTCTGCTGCAAGGGTGGCATCTTCCATTATTATTACTTACCCCTCTCCCTCTGGGGGAAAAATCTCCCTGCGTGCCCTGGTACAAACTGAGATTTTTTTGACAGTCATCTTCCCGCTTCCTCTCTGACTTTTTGAGTAGGGTCTTGGGGTGAGGGGGGGGGGGCAGAAAAACATACGCCCCCCACACCAGAGTCTTACTTTCTTTTTCACACCTGGAAAGGGCATCTAACTTTCAATCCAAAAAGAGAAGGACCATCAAACAGGGCGCTGACAAGGGAAGACAAAGGGCTCCTCAAAGTTACATAGGTGCATCGAGGCATGCCTCCTCACAGCAATGTCGGAAGCCACCGCCCTAGTCGTTCTTTTGGCCATGTGAGCAATAAGCTTCATGGAAAAGTTAGCTACTGTGTAGGGTCACTAGCTGATGATACCTTTTGCTATACCCCCTCAGCTACTGCTCCTTGCAGGGTATCTGTTAGCTCCTTGATTAGATCACATTGTAAAATGGGAAAGATAGCTCAGCGATCGCAAGTCAAATGTCACTGAAGAGAAAACTCTCTTCCCACACCTATCCATTGTCCTAGAATCTTTATTAGGATGATGGATAGTAGAACTCTCCCCCGAGAGTTCCTTTTAGGTTGCTGCTGCAATGACCATGGCATCTACTGCAACACCCTAAATCCAGAAGGCTTTATCTAACGGAGCTGTAATTACCTTGTTTGGTCTCCGGGGAACAGGTTATATGGAATCTGGGGTCTCCCAAGCCCACTGAGAGATCAAACCTATGAGCTCATCAGTAGGCAGAGTAATCCTGGAGGAAGATGGGTGAGAACCAAAAGCCGCCAGGTAGACAGACTCCTCAGCTGAAGTATTACTGGATTGCCAGCAGTCTCTGTTTCAGTATTTCTAGAACCTCCCCAAAGGACACATCATCAGGAGGTGACTGTGGGGATCCTTCTCCTTCATCAAGGTCAGTGTCTTCAGTGGCAGACTCCTCAGTGGAGTCCAAATGTTTCTTCTTACAAAGTCTCTTCAGAGGAACCTCCTCAGTGGGAGACTCTGGCAAGGTATCTAAAGAGACTGGGGGACCCCACTGGGTATCTTGGTGCTTGAGATCTTGCTGTCCCAGTGGAACATTCTGGTTGGAAGAGGTGTACACAGAATCCTGGCAGGGCTGAGGATCTGAAGTGGGAGACACCCTTTTAGTTGCAGTGGCAGCTATCGCCCTCTCCAAGGCCCCAAAGGCTGACTGTTCCTGAGTGAATGAGGACTCCGGACCTGAGGAGACATGTTTGTGAGATGAAGCCTCTTCCAGCCTCGAAGACAGCTCATCCTGGGTAGAAGCCAGAGCAGAGTTCACCTGTGCAAGGGACCCGAGATGCATAGACTGCTCCGACAATCTGTGAGTGAAACGTTTGAGGATTGCGAGGGTCACTATGGCTTTGGGAGCTCTCCGGTTCCAAGAAAATGGACGAACTCAGAGCCAAGGCCTGATTCAAAGAAGACATTCTCAGATCCGACCTAAAGGCACCAGGCACATCGGATCTGAGGGCTTTGAAACTTGCTCAAAAGGAGGAGGAGGATCTAGAGGGGGAGTAATGGACTCAAGCAGCTCAGGAGCAGAATGGATCAGGGCCAGTGATGAGTTAGTTATACCCTGCACCCACAATATTTTCTGCACTAAGTGCTTCATGTCATCCTCAGTAAGGCTCCTGGCAGAACAAGAGCAGCCAGAGGGGGATTTCAGCATGGATAAAAGGGGGGATGGAAGGTACAGGATCATAGTTTGAAGAGTACCTGGTCCGAGGAAGAGACATCACAGTCTTAAAGGCACTCTTTCTTGGATCCAATTCCAACGGATCTGGCCCATCTTTATCAGGAGGACTCTCCAGGGCCGAAGATACTAGATCTGATTTGTCAGGAGTCGGTGCCAATGGACCCGACAGGTCTTTATCGGCATGCTCAGGGATTTTTGTCTTCAGCTCCAATTAATCTGTAGGAGCAGGAGGTGGCCTCTTCTTGCCCTTATCACATGATCTAATGGACAGGGAAGAAGCAGGACTAGAATGAGCCAACTTCGATTTAGAAGGCAGTTTAATTGGAGAGGCAGAAAAGGTCTTTTCAAAGGCAGAGGGAGACATCCCTTTCAAGATTAGTTTGTTTCTTCTTTCAACCAATGCACGATGGTTGAAAGAATGACAAACAGAGCAGTTCTGCAGGTGTAGAGGGCCTAGACAATACACACATAGGTCGCATGAATCACTGAGCGGGATTTTATTCCTGGCATTTAGAGCATTTTTTAAAACCAGCAGGCTTATGTTTTTCCAACATGAAGAGAAGATAAAGAAAGTTAGAAGAAAAAAACATTTTTTTGGAAGAAAAAAAACTACGGGAAGGGTAAAAACTACAAAAATAGTATTTAAGACTACCTAAAAAGATGAGGGAAAACTGTACTAAGAAAATGATGACTATTGGGAATGGGGGTGGGGGGGACAGAGATGTAACCTAATAAAAAGCAGTTACTAAGGAAAAAAACTTTTTCTAACAAGGGGAGAAAGAGATCAAAAGTAACGTACTGAAGGCTGAGGAAGAATTGGAGAAAAGCAATAATTAAAGAAAAACAATCTGCCTATCCGAGAGTTCTAGGAAGGACCACGTTTCTGTAAAGCAGCAAATGAGATATGAGGGAACAGGAAGAGGTGCATTGTGTCCAAGAGCTTCTTTGGTTGCCACAAGCTTGGTAGCGGCCGAGTCGGATCAGAGGATCTGATTCATAACCCATGAGAAGATGAAAAAAATTGACAATATCAGATTTACTGCTATTCTGCTTACGTGTCATCAGACTGCCCAGCAGGAATGTGTTACTTGAAATAAAATAATAAAAGACCTATGTACAAATGTACTTGTTTTGAAACAAAACAATCTATATGTATTTGCAGGAAGGCACAAAGATCTCCAATTTTTGCTTCATTCAGTCCTTCTCCAATAGCAGCTACTGAGTAGTACTATAAAAAGGTCCCACCTACACAAGTTGGTGGCAGTTCAGGTAGATAAGCAAATCCACAGTATTTATTGAAAAAAATCAGGGGACTTTTATCAGACTCCATGAGCAAGTTCAATGCATTATTACACTTGTTCACTTTACCTCATAAACATATTTTACCATTTTAAATCTACACTATACTTCAACCATTTCTGCCTTTGCTTAATTTTTCTATGCAATTACTCAACTATGTAATGCCCCCACAACTGCTCTTCCAAATATACCACAGAATCGTTTTGCCATTTTCTTCCCTGAAACCAATTTCCCACCACGACATCCATACATAACATTTTTATATGTATTTTGTAAGCTGTGTTTGAACATCTTTTCTAAACCCTGATGTTGTTTCCCAGTGTACAAATACATGTCGGATTCACTCACTACATACTCTCTTCTCTATCGTTTTCTACTTTAAAGAGGTGGTCACATCTATCTACGGCCTCAATATGCATTATTCCACATTGTATTCTTGAAACAGTGCATCAGTATTTCAGTATAAGTGTTTCTGCAAACATGCCTGAATTCCTGGTACAGAAACAGATGCTTTACTTTAAACTGTTGTGCTTAATGTAACACGTTCCAAGTTTAAAGAGTTGCACAGTGGGAACTGGCTGTACTTTATTTCTGAATTTACTGTAAGTTTTCCACATGTAATATTAGACTGCGGCTTAGAGGCAAACTATCAATTTTGCATCACTGTAGCACACTGAAATAATGTATCCTCTATTTGGGTAGCTGTTACCAGTCCACTTGCAAATCCCTACAATCGTGAAACACCTTAACCACATTTCCAACTTCTGATAAAACCTACATCTCAATCATGCTATTCCTGGTGTGGTTTCCCAATCTGAGATTTTTAATACTGCCTCCAGTTATTAAGTTACATCTTTTTCCATACCACTATTTCTGCTTCTCATCTTAATACACATGACTGCTTCTTACACAGGGCTCCTTTAATACTGTTCCACTACTTTAAATTTCTATTATATAAATCATTTATTTTATTTATTGCTTAAGCAGGGGTGAGCACTGAAACATATGACTAATTTCAGTCTCAGTCTAAGGAAACAGAATTGGCATAAATACGAACTGATAAGTAAATCACAAGTATATTAGAACACACAACAGTAATAATTAATATCATTGTAACATTTACCATACTGGTTTCCAGCTGCATTCCTCTTTCAAACATCTACTGTTACTGCAGGTTTACTTACACTGCTGTACCACGTTCATCAGTAAGATCACTGTTGCAGTAGCCCAAGCTATACCAGTAGTTTATCACAGCTTAGAACTGGGACGTAGAAGAGAAAGAAGCCATGAAAACCCTGGAAAATGGTCCTAGCAAAGCCCGCCAAAGACCTGGAGAAGGAATCTAGTTTATAGTGCTTTGTAACAGTAGGTACAGAAGGCTAAGCTTCTAAAATAGAGTCCAATCATTTCCAAAAGGCCATAGATGAAGCCAAGGCCCTGGTATGATGGGTCTTGACCCTACCTGAAACAGTTTGTTCTGGTGAAAACAACAAAAGGTAATAGCCAGAGACAACCATTTTTAAACAGTCTGCTTTGGCACAGGTTATTTCTTCTTATGTTTACAAGAAATGAGCAACTGATAAGAAGTTCTGAAAGATTTTGTTCAGTCAAGGTAGTCCCAAAGATGTAGGTTGAAGGTAGTCCCAAAGATGTAGGTTGACATCCAAGGTATGAAGTATCCTCTCTCCCTCATTATTTAGGTTTTGGAAAGAAAACGGAGAAGGACATATTGGCTTAAGGTAAACTCGGATACCAATTTAGGCATAAAAGAAGAATTAGTTGTCAAAGAATCTGTACGTTTATGGAAAATGAGATCATGTTGACCCACCAAGAGAGCTTGCAATTCAAGATGCACGCATTGCAGAAGTCAGTGCAGATAGTAAAGACTATTTTCAATGTTGAGAACCTCAAATCAGCCAGACAAGCTGGTTCCAGTGAAGCAAGTGTTAGCTTCTCCAATACAAAATTTAGATCCCAAGGAGAAGCCACTGGTTTTCTCAGTGGCTTCTTAAGAAGGACTCCTTTCAAGCACATTTTTATATGATAGTGTTACTGAATGAGTGGGACCCACAGACAGACTTGCTGAAATGGCTGACGAACCTTAATAAATGGAGTAATACAGGCCCATAAAAGCTAGTAACTCCCAAATACTGTAAAACCAGAGAAACACTAGCCCTGAATGAGTGCTGGTCATGTCAGCACCAATTAGAAAACTTTTTCCATTTGCTAATATACAATTGTCTAGTAGCATGCTTTCTTGCCTCCATTAACATCTGCTGCATGTCTTCAGAAAACCAAGTGCACGAAAGATGATAAAAACCCTATCATTCAGAAGTCAGTTACAGTTGTTTGGAGTCAGGATGAATCAAACATCCCTTGATCTTGTGTGAGAAGATCAAGTCTGTGAGGACGATTGTGGAAACTGCTCCTGGCCAGTTCTAAAGAAAAGGGAGAACAACTCCTTCCTGGGTAGTAAGGAAATCACCACAAAGATCTTTGGGGAATCCTTCTGAATCTTCTGAAGTCCCCTAGACAACAGCATGGAAAAGCATACAGGAACATTCCTCTTCACTGAAGATAAAAAGGAATCTGTCTTCCAGATCTTCTTGCATTAAGTCCTGGAACATAATTTTGTCAGTTGATTGTTTAGGAAGGAGGCAGAAAAGTCGGAGGAATTTCCCTCAAATTGACTAAATCTTGGAAGCCCCCCCCCGTGTCAGTTTCTATTTGTGAGGGTCTGACAGTTTTAACAGTATGTAAGATGCCTGTAAACAGATTATGCTGTAAAGCTATATCCTATCCCATTGCTAGCATGGCTACTCTGCATAAGGGGTAAGATCTGGCTTCCCCTTACTTGTTTAGGTACCACATCACTGTGTTGTATGTAAATACGAAAAGGGCACCAGGACCACAGTTAATTCAGATCTGACAGCCTTAAAAGGGAGCTAGCATTTCTTTTACAACTGCATGCTTTAGTCTGGTTTTCTTGTACCAAGACCTTGCACGTTTATGCTCACTGACACTGCACCCCGAACAAAGACTGAGAAATTTGTTGTGACTGACTGTTTTAGAGCAGGAGCGGAGAATGGGAAACCTGGATTCAGAAAAATCTGATGTCATCACAAAGTATTTTTCCCTTTTCACAAGTCCAGGACTGGAATTTTAAAAGATAATGGCTGCTGGTGCTGGAACCAAAGAGATTTCAGATATATATCTCATGTGGAGTCTTGCCAAATGTATCATGAGAATCACAGATGCCAACAGACCCAAAATCCTGATGTATTCCCTCGCAGAGACTGCAGTCTGAGTGGAAAACCCCTGGAATACATTTAAATAGAGATCTATTTTTTTCTGTGAAAGAAAAATAGAAGTTATGTTCTTACCATAACGTTCCATGTTAGTTGTCTTCTTCTCGCCTTCTTTCTTGCTGGATGGGCTCGGAGCCGACCTCGGCTCCGACTCGGCCACTCTAAAAGCTCGAGAGTTGGTTCCACCGGCTCGAGGCTCCCCTTATATCCCACAATGCTAGGCGGTATTACCTCAGATCTCGTTTGTAAGCTAGGCCCAGCCAATAATAACTCCAGAACTACTGGAAAAGGAAGAACCCACCTCTATAAAAGAAGGGAAGAAGGTGACCTGAAAACCTGATGAAGGAATATATGCACAGTATTGCATATACCTATATACAATAGAGGTGGTAGAAAGAGAGGTCACAATCAAACTCCTCTAGGTCTGTCCAGGCTAGGGGGAAGGAGGGTGGGGCCTTAAGAAAGAAGGTGAGAAGAAGACAACTAACATGGAGCGTTATGGTAAGAACATAACTTCTATATGTTAAGTTGTCCATCTCGCCTTCATTCTTGCTGGATGGGACAGCGTCCTAGCACCTTGTCCCGGGTGGCCTATCGGAACAGACTCTTGAGTACAGTGGAACCAAAATTAGCTCTATGTCTAGAAGCTAAATCCAACTTATAATGAGAAATGAAAGTGTGAGGAGTAGCCCATGTAGCTGCTGCACAAATGGTATCAATAGGCAGCCTGTCTTGGAAAGCTATAGAAGTAACCAAAGCTCTAGTCGAATGGGCCTTTGGTTTGTTAGGCAACTTTTGGTGTCTAATTTCATATACAAAGGAAATCAGGGACGTTAGCCATCTGGAAAGTGATACCTTTGAAACTGCAAGGCCTTTTCTGCCTTCTGCATAAGAGACAAACAACTGGTCAGTTTTTCTGATCTGTTTGGTCCTATCCAAATAATACCTTAATTGACGATGGACATCTAGCCAATGCAATTTTTGTTCAGACCTGTTAGAAAAATTAGGAAAAAACACAGGGAGGTCAATGTTTTGATTCAGATTTGCCGCATAGAGGCTACTTTAGGTAAAAAGGATGGATTGGTCCGTGGGATACCCTATCCTTATGAAACAAAAGATACGGTGGTCGACTGCTGAGTGCATGAAGCTCTGAGACCCTTCTAGCTGAAATAATGGCTACCAGAAAGAGAGTCTTCCAGGATAGCAATTTCATTGAACAGGAGGCTGCAGGTTCAAAAGGGGAAGAATTAAAGACGTGAGAACTAAATTAAGGTCCCAAGAGGGAGGAGGATTTCTTATAGGAGGTCTAAGAAGAAAAACTCCCTTCAAGAAAGCTTTGCAAAGCTTGTGAGACATGATGGCAGAATCTGAGGTGCCCACATGAAAGTTAGATATAGCTGCCAATTGAACTTTAAGAGTAGAAGGAGATGAACCTGCATGGAAGAGTTCAGCTAGAAAATCAAGGACTATTTGGATGGAAGCAGTGAAAGGATCTATGTCCCTTCCTTGAGCCCAATAGGCGAAACGTTTCCACTTACTAAGATAAATCTTCCGAGTAGAGGATTTATGGGAAGCTATCAAAATATCTCGAACAGAGTGAGATATTTGAGGAAGCCTGGCTAAGGTTGGAATTGGAGGAACCAAGCAGTGAGGTTCAGAGAGGGGAGGGAGCGATGTAACTGACCCGATTGATGGATCAAAAGATCTGGAACTAGGTCCAGATGCCAAGGTTGCTCCAACAGAAATTGATGTAGAAAGGGGAACCAAACCTGTCGAGGCCAGTAAGGAGCAATGAGGATCAATGAGGCCTTCTGAGCAATAGCTTTCTGTATCACTTAAGAGATTAGTGGGAAGGAAGGAAATGCATACAGAAGTCCCCGGGGCCAAACTTGGACTAGAGCGTCTCTGCTGGGCTGTCCTGGTAACGGGAATAGGGTGAAATAATCTCTGCACTTGCTGTTTTGGGGAGTAGCAAAAAGGTCGCAGCAAGGCTGACCCCACTTGAGAAAAATTTTCTCCAAAATAGAATCTTTCAGAGACCACTCGTGAGGCATGAGGATAGCTCTGCTCAACTTGTCCTGATTAGATTGGACTTCCGGGATGTGCGTTGCTATCAGAAACCGCTGAGAAGAAATCGCCCATTGCCACAGTCTGAGTGCTTCTCGACATAGGGGATAGGACCTGGTTCCGCCTTGTTTGTTGATATACCACACTACAGACATGTTGTCCGTCTGGATTGCTATCGTTCCCAAGGGAAGAGAGTCTTGAAGGGCTTGCAACGCTAAAAGCACTGCTCTCATCTCTAGAACATTTATATGCAAGTGGTGTTCGTCTGGTTGCCATATGCCCTGGACTGTTCTGCCCTGATAATGCCCCCCCACCCGATCAGGGAGGCGTCCATTGTCAGAGTAGCAACCGGAGGGGAAGGAACAAAGGGTCTTCCCAGGAAGAGCTGGGGGGAAGAAATCCACCAAAGAAGATGATTCTTGCATGCTTGCGTAATCATAATGGTGTGGGACATCGGAAGTTGCTGGTAGGACCATTGTGTGAAGAGCATCCATTGCAGGATTCTCACGTGAAATCTGGCTAATCGAAGTAGAGGGATAGCAGCCGCCATAATCCCCAGTACTTTCAGAACTAATCTGGCTTTGACTCTGTTGCTGTGGAAGAGAAGGGAGACCAGTTTGCGTATGTCTGCTATTCTTTGGTCTGTTAGTCTCGCAGACATGTTGACTGTGTCTAGATTTGCGCCTATGAAGGTAATAGCACGACAAGGCGACAAAACAGACTTTTCACAATTTATTGAGATACCTAGCTTTTGACAAATGCGAAAGGTGTAGTCTCTGGCTATTAGAAGAAGATGCTTGGTAGGAGCTGTGAGGAGCCAGTCATCCAAATATGGAAACACCTGGAATCCTTGACGTCTCAGGTGAGAAGCTACCACTGCCATGCATTTGGTAAACACCCGGGGGGCAGTGGTGAGACCAAAGGGTCTGAATTGAAAGTGACTGGTTCCCAGCCGGAAGCAGAGGAATCTCCTGGAGCGTCTGTTCATTTTTATATGACAGTACTCATCCTGGAGGTCTATAGAGCACATCCAGTTTTCCTTTCCCAATAGGGGTAGGATGGATTGTAGTGTGACCATCCGAAATCTTGTTTTCTTGACCGACTTGTTCAAGATACTGAGATCCAAAATGGGTCTCCAGTCCCCTGTTTTCTTTGGAACCAAAAAGAATTTGGAGTAGATTCCGGATCCTTGCTGGTCTGCTGGTACTGGCTGAATGGCTCTTTTTGCAAGCAACTTTGAGATTTCCAACGCTGCTTGATCCCTTTGAGCGGGTGGAACATCTGGAAGGGATTTTTTTGATTGATTTGGAATACGGAAGAACGGAATGGAATAGCCTTGAAATGATGGACTGTACCCACTTGTCTTGAGTTAGGGATCGCCAGGCTTCTGGGTACAGTGACAATCTTCCCGACTGCCTCGAAGGTGGACAGTCGGGCAACACCTCAGGGATGCTGGAAGGGCTTATCGGAAAGGTTTCTCGATTGCCCTGGTTCTGCGGACCCGCCTCTAGGGCGGCGTCTACCATTATTGTTCCCCTCTGCCTCTGAGGGGAACCGACTCTGTCGTCAGGCAAAGTCCCTTGAGATTGTTTGGAACCACATTTTCCCACTTTTCCGACCTTTGGGGTAAGGCCTAGAAGGCGAGAAAACGGACTCCACGGCAGAAAGAATTTTGCCATCCGTCTCGCACCTCGTCAAGGTTTCTTTCACTTGAGGACCAAAGAGAGATGATCCATCAAGCGGGAATTAGTGAAAGACGTTTTAAAGGGTCCAAATTGCATAGCCGCATCCAGGCATGCCGGTAAGGCGACACCTGTCCCTGCGGCTCTGCTCGCTCCATCAGCCGCATATGAAAGGAGGCATGGAGGAGTTAGCTATAGAGTTTAGGGTAGCCAGCTGAGCGTTCATCTTGTCCTGAAAACCCAGCTGTAGGGTCCTTCAACATCTCACTCGCTTCCTTGATTAAGTCTCTTTGAAGACAGTGAAATGGCATAGGTAGTTCAGCGAGCATAGCAAAGGTTGCTGACGAAACATCCGCTTCGCACCTGTCCATAGACCTAGATTCCTTGTTAGGAGGATGGACAGGCACCGAAGGATCAGCTAGTTCCTTCTTAGTGGCAGCAGCTACCACCATAGCATCCACAGAAACTCCCTTGGTCAGAAATTGCTTATCTGCTGGTGCTGTGATAAACTTTGAAGGTCTCCTGGGGGTGGGGTCCACTGAGTCAGGAGCCGTCCAAGCCTTTTTGCTACCACCTGCATGAGGGGGTCAAGGGGGGGACACCCAGGAGGTGGAAGGGCGAGAGCCAAACGCCTCAAGATACACAGATTCATCCTCCGAAGGGTTAAGGGCTGGCCAATTTGCCCTCTGTTTCAGGATCTCTAGAATGTCTGCAAAGGAGACATCTTCAGAAGGGGAACGGGGAACCCTCGAATCCTCTAAATCTGTGTCAGAGGTGACAGACTCAGGTGAGTCTATGTGCTTCCTCTTACACTTTCTCTTCCTAGGGGCTCCCCTGCCAATTCAGGAGAGGCCTCGAAGAGGATGAGATCCCACAGGGGATTCTTGAGGAGCTGGCTCTCTGCGGTCTGGGATGAGGGAGTGAGTAGACATAACCTGAGGCACCGAAGAGGGAGGGGCGGACGGAGCCGACTGTGGAGTTGAACCAGGTTCCAACACACTCCGCATGACCTCGAACGCACCCTGTCAGGTAGAGCCAGAGGTCCCGCCCAAGCTGAGAACCCCTCGGCACCGACAGTGATGGCTCCGAGGCGATGTCGGAGCCGAACTCACCAGCGCCAAGCACCGAGGGAGGCGGGTCGGACAAGGGTCCGATGCCACTCACCCCTCGGAGCCGGAAGGAAGTCCGCCGAGATTCTTCCAAGGAAGAAATCGGAGCCGACGACGGAACCGAAGACAATTGTATCGGTTCCGACGCTACCACAGTCTCAGTTCCGAAACGCCCCGGCTCCGAGCTCAAAGGAGTCGGAGGAGGAATATTTTGAGGGATAGGGTCAAGCATCGACTGATGAGTCGGGCTCTGAAGCATTTGGGCCAGTGCCTCGGACTTAAGTCGACTCACTACCCTCTGAAGGTCATGATCCGAAAGCCTCGATGATCTAGAGGAGTGAGATCTATGGCTCCATTCAGACAGCAAGGGAGATGCTGGAGCTGAATGAACGGAGCCAAGGGACGGTGACCTGGACCTCTTTCTAGATGTCAGTTCCGATGGTCTGATCGGAGCCGACCCAGGAATTTCCAATGCCTCGGCTCCAACCGGAGCCGAGGGAACCACAGAAGCTGCAGTTCGAGACTCATCAGCTCCAGCCGGAGCCGATGTAACAGTAGGTTTCGAAGCCTTAGACCTCGACTCAGAAGCTGGAGTCGAGGACCTAGAAGCCTTAGAGGGTTTGCCCGAAGTAGCAGTAGGGGAACCCTCAGGCTTAAGCAAACCTCTTAAAATAAGTTTGTTTTTTCTTTCCTGCAGGACTCTAGGGCTGAAGCCATGGCATACAGCACAAGAGTCCTGCAGGTGTAAAGGTCCCAGGCAGTATACACAAGAAGTGTGACCGTCTGTCAGAGACATTTTCTGACAGCACGAGTCACACTTCTTGAAGCCTGAGACCTTTGACTCCTTAGACATTTTCAAGGAAAGTGTAACCACACACACACACAAACACACCGATTACAATGTCCACAAGGTTAACTAAAAATATTAGTTCTTTTTCAGATCCCTAAAAGAAAACACATACACTCCACTAAGGGGATGGAAGGGCCCGAAGGCCTGAGGGAAGAACTAATAAGTTCCTGAGGAAAAAAGGGTGGATAAACAGGAAGGAAAGGGTCAAAATCCACTAAGTTAAGGGAATTAACTATAAAAGACTAAATTAAGGGGTTTTAATTTAACTATAGAGTAATCTATAATAACTGACCTAAAGCCGGTAGAAACAATACACCTCGATCGCTGTAGCGGCAAACGAGATCTGAGGTAATACCGCCTAGCATTGTGGGATATAAGGGGAGCCTCGAGTCGGTGGAACCAACTCTCGAGCTTTTAGAGTGGCCGAGTCGGAGCCGAGGTTGGCTCCGAACCCATCCAGCAAGAATGAAGGCGAGATGGACAACTTAACATACTTTTTTTACTGAGGTGTCCAGCAGGCCCCACAGGAACATGATCCTGTGTGAGAGAGACAAAAATGACTTAAGAATGCTATCTTGGAATCCCAGCCTGTGTAAGAGGTTTCTTACACAAGTGAGATATTCCTGACCATTTGAAAAAGATTCTGCAAAGATAAGCCAATTGTCTAAATACAGGAAAATAAGATACCCTGCAATCTACAGTAGGCTATCACAAGAGCTGACACTTTGTGAACACTCAGAGAGTGGACAGCCCAAAGCATAAGGCAGAGAAACAAATGTTACATTACTTACCATAACGATACATCCCCAATGCCTTCCATCCAGTTCAACCTGTGGGCTATCAGATTAGACACCAGCCATCCCAAAGTCTTCAGCCCGTGAGCTCTGCTTCCTCTACCCATAACACCCTGCACTCCTCTTTTCTCTTCAGATCAAGTTTGTGCCCAAAACCTCCCTTAAAATAACATAAAATCTAAACACCATGCTACCAAACAATGTAATGGGTACAAGGAGGGACAGACAAGGACCCCTACACTCCAGCTCATAAACCAAGCCACTTGACCAATCAAGAGCACTTCACTAACAACCATGGCAATTAGGAGATAGATGGAGGAAGAGATAGTGTAACTGGACAGAAGATGGCAACACGGAACTTTCTTTATGGTAAGTACACAACTTTCGTATCCAATGCTGTCTTCTGTCTAGCTTCAACTTGTGGAACACAGTCCCCAGCCAGATAAAACCCTAAGATAGCCCTAGGAAAGAACATTCTGCAAAACGGGGAATCAAATGAAGCTCTTGACCTAGACTGAACATCATTTTTGTATTGGGAGACAAACTTATGAGTGCTACACCAGGTAGTAACAGTACAAATGCCAACATAAGCCTGCAAGAAGAAGGCAGTTGAAGTAGCAACTGCTCTAGTCGAATTACCTCTAGGCTTCACAGGTAAGGACAACCTTCAATGGAGTACATAAAAGGAGAGACAGTTGCAGAGCCATTTGGATAGGGTAACTTTGGAGATAGGTTGTCTGAGCCTTAACTTAGAAAAAAAGAAGCAAACAGTTGGGCATATTTTCTATAATGTTTAATTCTAATCAAATAGAACCAGAGTTATCTATGCACATACAATGAAGCAAATATTCTTCCTGGTTACTTAAAATTTGGAAAGCAACTGGTAAATGAATGGACTGGTTCAAAGTAGACCTTTGGGCAAAAAGGAAGGAATTCTCCGGAGGGTAACACTGTCCTCATGAAAAATCGAGTACATAGGATAGCATTTGCAAGCTCAGAAACCCTCCTGGTGCAAGTAACTACCACCAAAAAGAGAGCATCCCATGACAACTTTAAGGATACCATAACTAATGTTTCAAAAGGGAGGTGAAACAAGCACTGGATCTTGCATAGTCAGCAGCAACAAAACAATGCCCCACAGGAAGGTTTTATAAAACTCAAGAGTCATCACAGGTGCATTATCTCTGCCCAGGTGTATTACATCTGCCAGTACGGAAGATGGAAATGGCAGCCAGTTACCTTTATGGTAGAGTAACTCAAACCAGAATAAAAAGATCAGCAGAGATTGTCAAGCATGGCATCCAAAGGTAAAGAAAAGGGATCCAAGCCTTTCAAAGAGGCCCAAACAGAGAAAAGTACAGTTTTGTACCTACCATAAATGTAGATTGCTGCAGTCCTTACATATGGGTAGTCCGCTGTCCTCGGTCGGCCCGAATACCAAAGTATTAGGCTGACGTCGGTCAAGGCGCTTAAAACTGACATCAGGACGTCAGGGTACAAAAGCGCATGACCGACGTCATATCCTCAGTCTTTTTTTGCCCCAGATGTCAGAAGGCCCTAACAAGAAAGGTCAAAGCCAAAAAACAGCAAAAAATAACCAACCACCCCTGCACTAACCATATTTACAATATGTACAACCCAATCCACACCACCACCTCTAACTACAGAGGGAAGGAGGGAGGTAAATTGGACTGCAGCAATGTGGATCTTCGAACATCTACATTTATGGTAGGTACAAAACTGTACTATGTTCTTCATCTCACATTGCTGCAGTCCTTACATACGGGTAGAATCCCAAAGCAGAGGAAAGGGAGGATGGCAAAACTATAAAGCATTAGGGGCTGCCAAAATGCCCTGTAAAATTGCAGTGGCAAATCCAGCCCTAGATTTAGAGTAAAGTGGAAGGTGGTAATGCTTAGAGAAAGTATGCACTGAACTCCAAGTAGCTGCCTCCAAAATATCTTTAGTAGCCACCCCCTTAAAAAGCTGTAGAAGTGGCAGTAGCCCTAGTGGAATGAGGCCTAATCCCAGCTGGAATCTCCTTACCATGATGGGAATAACAGAAAGCAATACAAAACCAATCCACTTAGAAATAGTTTGTTTTGAAACAGGTTTGCCCTGAGAACCCAAAGCAAAAGAAACAAACAACTGCTGAGACTGCCTGAACCCTTTAGTTCTGCTCAAATAATAACGCAACTGTCTGTGTATATCCAAAGTGTGCAAAATCCTCTCCCCTTTATTTTGGGGTTTGCATAGAAAGTAGGCAAATGAATAGTTTGGTTTAATGCCACACTAGAAACCACTTTAGGCATAAAAGAAGGGTTTGTGCAAAGACACCCTATCCTTGTGGAAAATTAAGAAAGGCTCAACCGCCATAAGGGCCTGTAATTCAGAAACCCTTCGCAGAGGTAATGGCCAACAAAAAAGCAGTTTTCCATGATAAATATTTCAACTCTGCAGTTGCTGCAGGCTCAAAAGGTTGTAGAGTGAGTTTCTCCAACACAAAATTGAGATCCCAAGCAGGAGTAGGAGCTCTACTGGGGGTCTTATATTCTTTGCCCCTCTAAGAAATTGCTTAAACAAAGGATGAGAAAATAATGGTGGGTCACAGTCATAGTGAGCAGAAATTGCTGCAGCATGAACCTTTATAGAGGAGAAGGACAAACCTTTGTCCAATAACTCAGTAAGGTATTGAAGAGCAACACTTAAATTAGGTTTAGAAACATCAAAGTCCTTTGCTGTACTCCAAATTAAAAATCTCCTCCATTTATCTGCGTAAACTTTCCTTGTACTAGGCCTTCTGGCCTCCAAAATAACATTCAAAACTTGTTGTGGAAGCTGGGACCCTCCAGGGTTTAAAACAGAATATGCCAGGCTGTTAGATGTAGAGTGTGAAGTTTGACATTGAGTAAATGACTGTTCTCCTGAGACAGCAGGTGAGGAATCGAAGGCAAAGGCCATGGAGGCTCCCGAACCAGACTTCTCAGTAATGGGTACCAGTGCTGTCGAGGCCAATCAGGAGCTATCAAAATCATGGTTGGCTTGTCCTGTCTGACCTTCAGGAGTACCTTTGGGAGGAGAGACAGAGGTGGAAAGGCATACACGTGCAGATTGCTCCAATTGAATGAGAGAGCATCCACTTTCCAAGCTGTGGGATGAAACCTTTTTGTGCAAAACTTTGGCAGCTGGTAATTTAGTGGAGAAGCGAACAGATCTATGTCTGGAGTTCCCCATAACACTGTCAATTTCTGAAATACATGAGGATCCAATTTCCACTCGTGGGGATCCATAATTTGTCTGCTCAACACATCTGCTAAGGAGTTCTGTGCTCCTGGCAGAAACCTTGCCTGAAGATTTAGCTGTAAACTGAGAGCAGTCTCCCACAAAATCATTGCTTGTCTGCATAGAGGATATGAATCGTCCCCCTTGCTTGTTGATGTACCACATGACAGTTGTGTTGTCTGTTTGAATCAACACCTGCCCTGGAAGAAGTAAATCCTTGAAAGCTATCAATGCAAATTGGACTGCTAACATCTCCTTCAAGTTGATATATAAATGTTGAAGTCTGGCAGGCCACGTGTCTTGTACCCATTTTCCATTTAGATGAGCTCCCCAAGCTATGTCTGAGGCATCTGTCGTTAGAATCTGACTCGCCTCTGGTCGGGTCACAGAGAGTCCCTTGTTTAGGTGACATTCCTGAGCCCACCACAAAAATTCCTTTTGAATGCAAGGTATTATCTGAATGACAGTGTCCATATCTTGGCAGTGTTAAGTCCATACATTTTTGAGATACCATTGTAGCTTCCTCATATGCAGTTTGGCATTGGGAAGTACCAGAATACAAGATGCCATGAACCCCAAGGCTTGAAGGACTGTCCTTGCAGTCAGCCTGGACTGACGAGACAATTGGTGGAAGTAAAGAGAAAGATTCTTTTGTTTGTCCAGGGTCAAAGACGCCATCTGGGATGCTGTATTCAGTCTCACACGCAGAAAGCACATGTCCTGAGAGGGTACGAGACTGGACTTTATTTCGCTCACAGAATACCCCAGGCATCTTAACACTGCCATCACATACTGTAAATGATGAAGAAGTTCGTCCTTTCCTTGGGCCAGAATCAGGCAATCGTCCAAATAAGGATAGATTTGTATTCCTCTTAGCCTGAAGAAAGCTACCACTGGAGCCAGAACCTTCGTGAACACTCTTGGCGCAGTAGATAAGCCAAAGGGCAATGCAGAGAACTGATAATGAAAAGTCCCAGCCCGAAAACGCAGATACTTCCTGCAACTGGGCCTGATAGGAACATGAAGGTAAGCCTCCTTGAGATCCAGAGTCACCATCCAGTGATCTTTGCCCAGCAGAGGTAAAAGCTGTTGTAACGTCAACATTTTGAACTTGGGAATGTCCAGATATGTGTTGAGGATAGATAAATCCAAAATTGGTCTCCATGTGTTCCCTTTCTTTGGTACTAGAAACAGGCGAGAATAAAATCCTAGGCCCACTTCTGGCAGAGGGACAGGTTGTATGGCCCCTATTTGTAGTAGTAGAGAAATTTGTTTGTGAGCCTCTAGTCTTTGCTGAGGAGGAATGTCTGGCATGCCTTTGAAAGGAGGCAAGGTATGGAAATAAAACTTGTAACCTTGGTGTATGATATCCAATACCCATTTGTCTTGGGTAATCAAAATCCAATTTTCCTTGAAGAGTGCCAACCTTCCTCCCAAAGGTGCTGCCAGGCAAGAAGGATCTGGCAGCTGAAAAAGTAGGTCATTGGGCCTGTTTACGAAAGGACTGGCCCCTGCCCTCACCCGAAGATTGTGCAGGTGAACTCCATGTTCTAGGCCTGAAAGAACTCTGAGCTCTGCCCCTACCACGTCTAGATCTACCCCTAGACTGAGAATCATAAGAAGGATACGTCCACCCCTTAGCAGGCCAATTCCTACTAAACTGGAGGCTGAACTTGCAAAAATCTTTAACAGCCTGCATAGACTTAGCCTTGTCTTCCATTTTCTTCAAGACTGACTCCACAGGTGGACCAAACAACACATCAGACTGCAAAGGGGCATCCAAAATCCTTGTCTTAACATGGTCAGATAAATTCTGATCCTTCAGCCAGGCGTGCCTGAAGAACTGAACCAGTGGCAGCCACCCTAGACGAGGCCTGTACAGCATCAAAACCACATTGTAAAGAATGCTTACCCACCTGTTCAGAGACATGCACCAAATCTTGTAATTCTTTACACTCAATGCCTTCCGCCAGAGCATCCACCTTAGACTTCAATTGAGAAAGAAGAAAGTTTTGATATTTCAACATATGAAACTGGCAATTCAAAGCCCTCATAGCTAAGGTAGAAGATGTATAGACCTTCTTTCCCCATCTATCCAAAGCTCTGGCCTCTTTATCTAGAGGAACCGGATTTTTCAAAACAGAGGCCTTGACACCCTTAGGTCCCTGACTAATAGTTTCTGGGTCCACCCTAGGACTCTTATAAAGATATTTATGAGCCTCAGGCACCCTGTAATACCTATCCGGTTTAACAGGCGCAGGAGGCAGAGAATCAGGATTAAGTGAAGCCTCTGAAAACACATCTTCCACAACATCCAGAACAGGGGGTATAGCTAAAGGCCTATGTTGAGGTAAAAGCAAAAATTCCCTAAGCCTTTTCCGGGAATCAGAGAAGTCCTGACCTTCCCACTTAAAATGTTCCCTCATAGCATGAAGAGTCTCTGAAAAAGAAAAATCCTCTGGAGGAGAAGCAGAAGGAGTGGAATCATCTGCATCAGAATCAGAATAAGGAGAGTACTCCTGCAAATCTTCAGTCAAGACTCAGAAACATCCAAGCCTGCTCAAAACTTCCCAACTCTGGCTCCACCCTAGGCCTCTTATCAGGAGGGGCAAAGAACCTCTAATTAGAGTAATCAAATCTTCTGCCATTTTAAGCAAGTGCTTCTTAGGCACAGACCCTGCTGAACTAGGGTGACACCAACAGAAGCTAAACCTGGCCTGCCCCTGGGAGAAGACTTGGAAACAGAAGGAGAGGCCTAACCACCCTGGGAAGGGAGGAGTACAGTAACCTGAGAAGCCCTTCAGCCTGACCTGCCTCAAGAGAGGCCACATCCTGCAAAACTAAAGTCTCCCCTGAGACTCTAAAGAAGTCTCCGCCGGACCCACGGTTCCACTGAAACCTCTAAAGAACCGGCGTCGGAACAGGCGACTCATCTTGCCTGGGCTTAACTGTTTGTCTTTAAACTTCAGGAAGCGGGCCGGAGAATCCGGCGGCATATTATAATTGCACCGCCATCAAGACCAGCCTAGCACAATCTAACCTTCGTTTAATAGTGCGCTTATTGAACCTAGCACAAAGCGACATAACTACGTCGTGCTCAGGCCCCAAACAAGGAATGCACAAAGAATGATAATCCCTATGCGGTATCTGTTTCCCACAAGAAATACAGTTATTCACTTTTTCTGACATCCGGTAATACACTGAGGCAAGAAAAAAACAAAATATTCCCCAACGGGGTACTTAGCCAACTTGGATTCGGTCTGAAACTCCGAACTCGAAAAATTTCAGAACGCCGAACGGCACTTGCAACGCTGCTTCTGCATCGGACCATGCGGCAAAAAAGACTGAGGATATGACGTCGGTCATGCGCTTTTGTACCCTGACGTCCTGATGTCAGTTTTAAGCGCCTTGACCGACGTCAGCCTAATACTTTGGTATTCGGGCCGACCGAGGACAGCGGACTACCCATATGTAAGGACTGCAGCAATGTGAGATGAAGAACATCGTTTTCACTTGCCAGTGGTGGGCTTCTGGAATGATGAAAGAACATCAATAACTCTTGACAGAGTTGAGAGATTCTTGGCCATCATCAGAATTGAAGAAACCATGCAATTAGTTTCAGGCAGCGGAGGTTCAGAAGACGTATCCCTGGCGGATAGGAAATCAGATTTGGGAGCAGATCCAGCACCCAGTGAGGCTGACACAAGTGAATTCAGAGAAAGGAGAACCAAACTTGAGAGTCAGAACAGGGCAATGAGGATGACTGCTCTGCAACAGTGTGTTCCCTGAATAGTCTTCCCTTCAAAATGCCATCCCCTCCCAACTCCAGAAGGGAAGCAGCTGTCATGAACATGGCTTTTGAGTAGGAAAAAAACAAAAGCTTGCCCTGCCACAACCAGTAGTGAATCCAACCACCACCGAATGTGGCAACAGATTTTTGAGAGAAGCACTGGGAAGTTCATGAGATGTGCAAGACAAAACCACTAGACTATTAGAGCCCGCAATAACACTCTTATTTGGAAACTTGCTAGAGGAATGAGGCATAGAGATGCTGCCGTATGCCCAAGGAACTGAAGAACTGTTGCTGCAGAAGGTTTGGGATCCTGAAGAACATTAGACACCTGCACAGAAGGGAAGTTAAGCTGGATAACAGAAGTTTGTCTATTTGAGTGACTGTTTCCAAATGCCAACCTATAAATTCCAACACTTCCACTAGATCCAGGTTGGGCTTTTCCCAATTCACTGCAATGCCTAAGGACAGACACAGCTGCAGTAAGGATTTCAGAGTCTTGATGAGAAATGCTTTTGGGGAAGTGATGAGAAGCCAACTGTCCAGACCAAAGTCAGGCTGCCACTACCACCATATAATTGGTGAACACCTGAGGAGCTGTGTCTGCCACTACCACCATCCAATTGGTGAACACCTGAGCAGCTGTGTTGAGACCAAAAGACAGAATCTGAAATTTTTAATGACCATCTCCTGCAGCACCTTTGCTATCTTTATGTGCAAGTAGGCATCCTTGAGATTTACAAATCACATCCAGTTGTACTTCCTCAGGAGAGGAAGAATAGACTGAACTATGACCATCCATGGTCTGCTTGTCAAATTAGCTCAGTTTGCAGAGCTCCAGAGCTGGTCTGCAGTCCTTCTTTGGCACCAAAAAGAATCTGGAATACATCCCGGATCCTTGGTGGTCTGGTGGGACCTCTTGGGTGACTAGTTGGCTAGCAGTTTTTAGATTTCAACTGCTGCCGCCCCTTCCTGATGGGGTGGCATGACTGAAGAGAATTCTGGGAATCCTTTGGAGTACATAAAAAGGGGAATTGTACGGCCTCTGGACAAAACTCTCAACACCTATGCGCCTTGAGGTGACTGCCTCCCAAGCTGCTGTGTGGAGAGCCAAGCAACCAGACTGCCTCCAGATCATGGCAGTTGGGCAGTCATTTCTACAGCACTCAAAAGGCCTCCTGGAAAAAGCTCAATAGAAGCCTCGGTTTTGTGGATTGTCTGCTACTTGGGTGGCGTTCATTGTGGTTATCCCTTCTGCTGCAGGTGGAACCTTCTCCAGGAGTGCCTTGGAAAGGCTGCTGCACTTTGACAAAAAGAGGAGCTTGCTCCTCTTCCGATTCCTGTGGCAAGATCATCAAAGGGTGGCAAAGTGTACTCTGACAGCAACGTCCTTCTGTTCACTCAAAACCAATGTTTCTTTCACCTTTGGGACCTAAAGGGAAGAACCATCAAATAGCCATTGACTAAGGATGCCTTAAAGCAGTCTGCAAAATTGCACAAATTCATCCAGTCCCTACAGTGCATGTCAATGCCAATGCCTGCTTCATGATATGTCCCATCGGCTGCACTGGACAACATCGTCATGGAGGCATTTATAAAAGACTGCATAGCGGAAAACAGTCTCCAGAGTTTGCTGCATCTCCAGGGACTGCTGGGTCTTCGCAATGTTTGGCACTTCAGACAATACACTAACTCGCATTGAAGTCTTCTCAAATGAGCAAGGTAGTTGAATGCAAGCAATGCAAAGGTTGCCGAAGCATACTCATGCCTTTTAAACTGGTCCAGAGCCTGATGCTCCCTGCTGGGAAGATGAACAGATGAACTCTCTTCAGAGATGTGAACTGCAGCCACAAATGCAGAAGCAGTGTGGTGAATACAGTAAAAAAAAGTAAACAGACAAACCAACGTGTTCTTGCACAAAAAACTGGTCGCTTTAATATGATAAAATCACGAGAGACAGCGCTTTCGCCTTTTTAAAATCCAGGCATCATCAGAGATGTCCTTTTTCATGGCAGCCACAACCACGACAGCATCACCTGCTGGGCCCTTACTCCAATGGGGACTGTCTTTAGGAAGGGCAAAATACTATCCGCTTTGAAAGGAACTGATTCCACCACAAAAGTTTCCTTCCAAGCTATCCATGACACCAGGTCTCTATAAAAGGCATCCGGGGGAGGGGAGGGACCACCCAGGACATGAACAGGCCCGCACCAAAGTCCTAAAGAAACAGCGACTACACCAGGGAAGGGGCTTCGATGGTCCACTTCTAAAGTGTTTCAACAATTCTAACATACTGCCAAAGAGGCTTCACCGAGGGAATATTTGGGGGGTCCTCCCCCTCACTGAGGTCAGTGTCCTCGGTGAGTGATTCATCAGGGGAATTCAAATACATCCTCTTGCACTTACTGTCCCCCCCCCCCGACCAGGAAATCAGAAGGCGACACATAATAGGTTCATAGGTTCATACTAGGCTATCTGTCCTGGGGCAATTATAAGCCTAGCCCGATTCTGTATGGCTTACGCCACCCCTTGATTTGAGTATACTGTGCCCTTTTTAAGGTTTAGTTTACTGTGCCTCTGTCTAATAGTGACACGGGAGTAATCCCTGGGACACACCTACGATCTCCCATCCACCTATCGAGATTCTTCTTGAAGAGATTCAGTGAGGTGCTCTGCCTCACATGAACTGGAATTCTATTCCAGAGCGAAGGGAGCCTCTGGGTTATGAACCTGTCCCTCCAGCAAGTTCTATTTATTTCTGTGCTGAGGTTCAAGTCCCTCGAGCGTGTGGCTCTAAGGGATTTAGATTTACTGAGGTGGAGCATGTCCATTAATTCTGGATTTGACATAGCTTTGTATGTCAGGCATAGAGCACCTCGAAGTAGGCGGTATGCAACTGAGTAGAGATGGAGTTTTTTTAACCGAGCAGCATATGGCATCTGTTTGAGACCCTTGATCCTCTTGGTGAGATACTTTTGGGGTCTTTCTAATTGCTGCAGGTGTCGGGTAAGGTACATCCCAAAAGGGGCATTGTATTCTATGATGGGCCTGATGAGGGATGAATAAAGGGGCACGATTACCTCTCTTGATCTAGATGTGAAACCCTTCGTGATGAGGTGGGCTATGTAGAAGGTCTTTCTAACCACTTTGGCAATGTGGTTTTCAAAGGAGAGATTGCTATCAACTTGGGTCCCCAGGTCCCTAATAACTTTCTCTGTACTTAATGGGTTTCCGCCTATGTGGTAATTTGTGGGCACATTGTTTCTGCCAAAGGGTATGACTATACATTTTTTGGCATTTAGCTTTAAACCATGGCACTGGCACCAGTTATCCGTCTCTGTAAGACCTTTTTGAAGGATGTTTGTGTCAGCTGGAGAGTCTATTATGGCGCCCAGTTTGCAGTCGTCTGCGAACTTGGTGAGCCATAGTCCTCCCACGTTTGCCTGTACCTCGGAAAAGTATATACCGAACAAGAGTGGTCCCAGGACAGAACCCTGTGGGACACCACTTGTGACCGGTTTCGAGTCTGAAATGGCTCCAGTAACTCTCACTCTGTAGGTTCTGTCTTTGAGCCAGTTTGTGACCCATCTTGTGACATAGGGGTTTATATTTAAGCTGGATAGCTTATCTATGATGCCTGAGTGGGGTATTGTGTCAAATGCCTTTGCAAGGTCCAGATAGGCTGTGTGGACTACCTTCCCTTCATCTATGGCTTTGGTGACTGTTTCAAAGAAGTCAACCAGGTTCAAAAGGCAGGATCTGCCCTTGACAAAGCCGAACTGGGTAGGATCTAGTGTCTGTAGGTCCCCAATGTCTTTGTTTATGAACTCCATGATGATCCTCTCCATAGCCTTGCAGACTAAGCTAGTCAGGCTTATGGGGCGATAGTTTCCAGGGTCCGTAGAGGCTCCACCTTTGTGGAGTGGGACCACTGTTGCTGTACGCCATTCTGTGGGCACATATCCTGTACTGAGGCTGAGATTGTATAGCTGTTTTATTTGAGGGATTAGTTCCTCTTGGAGTTTATGTAGGATGCAACCTGGGACGCCATCTGGTCCCATGGAAGCAGTGTTTTTTGCTTTGGAGAGGGCAGCCTTCACCTGAGCATCAGAGATGTTTGGGAGGCAGCCCTCTGACGGGATAGATACTTGCTCTTTGGGGAGGGGTGCAGAAGTTTGCACTGAACCTGTCTGCCAGGATATTGGCAATGTCTGTGGGTTCAGTGTATTTTTTGTCGCTTAGAATCAACTCAGAACAAGTCTGGGAGTTGCATCCCAGGTTCCTAACATAACTGAAAAAAGCCTTATGATTGTCTTTGGTGTCCTCTGCAATTTTTCTCTCGAAGCTGGCCTTGGAGGATTTTATGAGGATCGTAATTTTTGCTAGTACTGATCAGAGATGCCTTCCCTATTAGGGATTTTGCTCTATCATGTAGTAGCTTCCTCCTTCTGTTGTACAGTTTATTTAGGGCAGAGTGCCACCAGACTGGATGCCTGCCTTTGGATGATCGGGTCTTGTTGTTGTTTGGGATAGCATGAACCATGCATTCCTGGAGATGTCCGTAGAATGCTTTATATAGGATTCTGCAGTTTGGGCGTAGTTTCCACTGGCCCTGGGGCCTTGAAGGATTCCACTTCGGTTTTGAGAAGTGAGAAGTTCACTTTGAGAAGTTTTTCTCTGTGGTTTTCTGGTCTGTGGGTTGGTTCGGGATGTGGACATCCAGTGAAATTAATTTATGGTCTGATCTTACCAATGAGGGATATACTTCTGGTGTGGAGCATAGAGTCCCCATGTTGGTAATGATCAGATCTAGTATGTTGCCCCTCTTGTGGGAGTGGTGACTAGTTGTTCCATAGCATTTGAGTTTATAATTTCCAGGAACCTTTGGGCTAAGGTGCTGGGGCTTGAGTAGTGCTCCCAGTCAATGTTTGGGTAGTTGAAGTCGCCCAATATAATGGTGTTCGGAGAGATCTTCATGTTCTCCAATGTTTTCAGGAAAGCCGAGTGGGATTCCTGACTGAGAGGGTGGTCTGTAGGATGCTATAAACTGAAAGCAGTCTTGCCCACTGTTAGTTGCACATGGATGGTCTCCGATACTTCGTGCAATGCCACTAACCTGGAGGTGTGGATATCCTTGATAAATATGGAAACTCCCCTCCTTTTGTGGTTCGGTCCGGGTTTTGGGGCAAAAGCATGATATGAGGTATAGCCTGGTAGTGCTGGGGTGCTCTCTGGAGCCTTGAACCAGGTTTCTGTCACTGCACAGATATCGATGTTCTCCATGCTGAGGAGAGCTTCGAGTGCGTGCATCTTGAGGTTAAGACTTCTGGCTAAGCAGCATTACCCTTAGTTTCTTGTTCCTTGTGCTGTCTATGGGGTGGGTTTGACTTTTGAGCCTTGCCTAAAAAGGCACTATGGGGTGGCAAGAGCCTTTGCCAATATCCGAAAGCCCAGTGGTGACAGGTGAAACCATCCCTAGCGAGCAACGTGGCTTGTCGAGCATGTCATCCCAGGCTGACAGACACTGGATCCCCTTTGAATGACACCAAAATTTTAGCCAATTGTTAAAATCGATCATTTTGTCTTTGTACTGTGGCATCATTCTAGGTGAGGGTAAGATGCTGCTCAAGGTCAGGGTCATACCAGCCTGGGCTACATGATCAGAGAGCTCCTCTATGTCTCTTTGCATGTAGTCCAGGGAGGTAATCTCAGGTCATTCACACCAGCATGTACAATGACTGAGTCATATTTGTATTTGCTTTGGAGTGACCTGAGTGCTTAAGTATGTAGCGGATCCTAGCACCCGACAGGCAGCTCACCGTGACCTTCTCTTTATTCAGCCTGGTGAGCGGGACGTCAGTGTGTCTGACAATAGAGTCACCTATTACAAGAGTATCAGGTGTGTTATTCAGCCTTAAAGGCTGTGGCTGCTTGGCACACTGACTTTGTGGGCTATGTGTTGTGCGTGTTTTGTTTTCAGGTAGCATTTGCTTGGATGTCTGCTTTGGAGGTCTCTGTTGCTTAGGTAGATTTTTATTTAGAGCCTCCGAGTATGTTTTTGTGTATTTATGTGTTTGGTTCGCTGATGTGGTGGGACTATGTGATACTAGAATTGTGTTGTGTGAGGTTACCTTCTCCTCCTGACTGGTTACACCAGTTTTGAGATGAGAGAGCTCAGCCTCCAGTTTGGCTAAATAGTTGCATCTCTCTCATATATTTGAACCTGTTTGGAGGAGGGGAGGATTGTCCGTGTACATGAGACAGTTGTAACATTGCCTCAAAATTCCCAGATTCACCAGCTGGACTGGAGAGGAAACCACTGACTGACCTTTGGACATGCTAGAGTAATATAGGGAAACTGAATTTAAGATGGCCCAATAGAGGACAGGGTAATCGTAGAGAGTATAAGAGTAAGTAGTGCTTATGGTTTAATAGTGCTAACTTGTAGGATTACTTAATTGGACCAGTGAAGGGCCTTAGAATGAGAATATGGTGTTTAAATTGAGATAGAGCAGTTCTAAGGGAAAAAGTGAAGAGCAGACTTTGTGGAGCCAGGAATAGTTTAAACCCAATTAGGCGGCGCTGCCCACTGTTGCGCTATGCACAAAAACGCGCAGAGTCATGGATCACATCAGCTGTTCCATGTCAACAAAGAAACAGAGGGCCCCGAATGCAGAGAAACCAGGGACGAGAAGGCGCGTGTTGTCCAGAACCATCTGGTACAACTCTACAGGCCCAGAAGCATGGAAAACGAGAAGGATCAAATGCTGCTGGCAAAGCTCCCCTCTCCGAGTGGGAGCAGACCCTCTCTACACCATCAAAAGTTAAAGCTGAACAACCAGATCCAGCACTCCTCAGATACAAACTCCCAAGAGATGCAGCAGTATCTGGAGCCAATCAGACAGGCTCAGATGCAGAAATCAGAGCTGAATTTTGAGTACCAAATATCCCAGGGCCATGGACAATTCTGAAATCCAGAGCATCGATCCTGAACCCTTGACTCTGAGGTACACTTGGCTCCCACAATACCAGAGTCAAGAAAGGCAAGGAAGGAGTTGGTGCCTGAAGTGGCCAACCTGACAGGACAGTTGGCATCATGATCACACCTGTAAACTCTGGAGCTGAACAGTCTGGGGAAGAAAAAAGAAAAAAAAGCAGTTGGAGTAGCAACCTCAGGCGACTGGGTCAAGAAGGCTAGGAGGACTCCCGGTTGTATCTGGGTTTGAAAAAAGGATCGCATCAGCTGTTCCATGTCAAATGGCTTAATGCTCCCAACTTTTCTAATGGACCAGACAAAAGATGCCACTGATGACAGCTTGAAGACCCCACTTACACAAACCTGATCCAAGAAATAGATCTAAAAAAAGAGAAGCTTGATACTGTGGCAGGGGAGGGTAGAACTCTGCCAGCATGATGGGTGAGAATGGAGTATGCAATCTGCCCACTAAAGCAGAAGAGCCTTCACTAGGAAAGGACTGTAGATGTGGAGTGTGGGGGACTTTGACCTTTCAGACACCAGAATCTGGATTGGATTCTGCCCCTGGGACGTCTATTCCTGCCCACAGGAGGTATAGCTAAGGGCCCTGTGCTGTGGAAGGTGCAGAAAGGTTCTAAGTCTTTTTCTGGAATTTCTGAGGGAAGCAGCTGGAATGGATTCTTCACTGTTCTTCTACCCCGAACTCCGACCGCTGCCGCTCGCCGGTTGAAAAAGCGCCAGGCTGAACAGGCTGCTACCCGCGGGCTGGCCTAAACAAGGCAGGGATCCAGATCGCACTCAAGCGCAACAGCTTCTGCTTCGGCGCCACGCTGCAGACTGAGGAAAATGGCGCCGGCTGATGCCTTTATGCAGACCAACAGAGATGACGGAAGCGACATCGATCAGCGAAGACCCCGACCTGACCCGGACCCCCGACTGGCGGCTGCCTGGACGACAGGACAACCCAGGTGGCTTGGGAGAACTGGTGGAGCCAGACTCAACGGTGTCACAGCCAGAGGTGCCAAAGGTCTGTGAAACTTCATCTCCATGTGACCCTCAGAAGTAGAGTAGGAAAGACTGCAGTCCCACCACTCCTTAGAATGTGACTTCAGGTCCTTGCCTCAGCATCGCTCTTTCTCTTTTCTTGTATCTCTTGCTGGGAGAAGGAGAAGACAAAAGAGCATATGAAGCAGGAAGCATCCCTTTTAATATGAGCTTGGCTTAACACTCATTAAGTGCTCTTGACCCAAAAGTTGAACAGGCTGAGCAGTCTCTCAAAATGGGCAACGTCCAAACAATACAAAAAATGAGGGTGCATCCTGCAGGAGCAGTCTGAGCCCATTAGTCACACACATTTTAAACCCAGACTTGTGCTTCTTCATAAGCTACATTATAACCCCACCCCCTCCAAAGGAAAGGGTGGGAATGCCCAGACAGAAACACAATACAGAAATAAAAACTTACCCTAACAGTAAAACTAACTTACCACCCTAACACCTACTACTTATACTACTATGACTACACAAAAAAAAAAAAAAAAACAGTACACAGGACATATCCAAAAAGTAGACTATAGCTAAGACAATACAACAAGTGGAGTTCAAAGGACCATGAGCCACTCTCAAGGCAGGGCACTTGGGCTTAAGACTCAGGAAGTAGCCAGTGTATGATCAGTGTCGGATCTCATAACCCACAAGTTAAAGCAGGATGAAAAAGACAACATCCAATCGCATAATGTGATCTAGACATAAGAAACCTTAAGAAAAGCATGAAATCAGTTTGTTTTTCTTTCGGCTTTTCCCAGTTAGGGGTCACCACAGCAAAACTCCGGCCTGCCAATGATTGACAGTAGATTTTTTATGGGTGTAGAGGTGCCAGCTCGATGCCCAACCTTCAACGAAGGCACGCATAAAATTACTATGAACATGAATTTAATGGTATGCATCTTTTAAATCGAAGGTCCGTAAGAAACTCAAATGAGGAACAACAGTTAACATAGTGTGAAGTGAAAGCATTTTGAACTCAGGCAATATAACAGACTGGTTCAGGAAGGAAAAATCCCAGACTGGTCTCAAAGAATCTTCTTTCCTTGGCACCAGAAACAATTCTTGAATAAAATCTTTCCCCTAGTAGAGGAGGAGGAACAGCTTCTATTATCCCCAGGGACTGCATGCGATGTTATGACAGGAGGAAAAAAAAGTACAGTCAAATGAGAAAAAAATCCATTGGAAACAAGGGACAGACTCCCTCTGCAATCTGTAGCCTCAATGGATCACATTCAGGACCCACCTGTCTAAAACAACCTGCTGCCAAAGACGGAAATGGAAATTCAGACTTTTTCTAGTACTGCCAGGGCTTTGGCTTTGGGGGGGGTGGGGGGGGGTGGAGTCAAGGTCCTTCATATAGTAATTCTGAGTTCTTTGACTGCCCTTTTTCTGGCAGCCTTGTGCTTTCTTTCTGGAACCTCCATCCCATTACTTTTTATATGCCTGCTTTACCAATATTTTGCTGTGACCGTTTATTCTGCTTTTTGCTGTAGTTAAAGGAGCACAGAATCCTTTGCCAAACTTGGAGAAGGAGGTCTGAACAGTCTGAGATTCCCTGTATCATCTTAACCCTCTAATCACACTTGTTGATAATTTCTGCAACAGAAAGTCCAAAAGCTAAATCTATATCCAAAGGAGAATTTATTTGTAACATCTTCTGGGAGGTTCTGAGAACTCAGCCAGGCAAATCTTAAAACAGTTCAAGTGGAAGCAGCCCTGCAACTGCCCACAATCAAACACATTTTAAGCCATGAGAAGTGACTTGTGAAACATTAGAAACTAAATTACACAATGCAAATTTCACATCACAAGAGTAAACTGATGCCAGAACACTCCTCATACTTTCAGAATTAGCCAGGCTAAACATCAACATATGAGCCTGAAGTTTAGAATTCTAAAAGTTAAAGTTACAGAAGCACACACTTTTTCCCCAAACTTTTCAAAATCTTTCCAATCCTTACCGGAAGAAGAGAAACTTTAATTCAAGTGCTTAGCAGTGGCTGAATTCACTAAAGATATAGCGACCGGGTCAGGTCTGGGATCACTGTATAAAAACTTGAAAAACAGAGAACTATGTATCCATCTGCTTTTTAGGGGCAGCAGCCTGACAATTAGGGAAATTGCAGGCTGTGACATAAAAACAGTTCAACGCAGCCAAAGCTGGAAGGATAGGTGAAGGTTCTAGAAATTCCACTTGTAACAAATCATAACATTTTTCTGAGAGGCTGAGAACATCAGTATCTTCCCAATGAAAACACTGGCTCATGCTGGAAATAGTCTCAAAGAAAAAGAATCCCTCACATAAAAATTCAGACATCACACATGCGTCAAAATATGAATACGAAACTGGGAGAGAAAAAAATGCATCTGTCCTTTCACATTCCTCTACAGGTTCAATTTCTTGAACCTTTTAATGGAAATCGAAGTACGGTTGTGTAAAATCTTACCACAACAGTGGATGTCCTTCTCTTTACTGTTGCAGTATTTTTCATCTAAGGGATTTTGTCCCAAGAACAGCCCAACACCCAGCCAGTATACCAAAGCCTTCAACTTTTATAAGCATCGTACAGCACATATATGCTCCCCACACAAAATGTAGGACATAAAGGTGATGTGTGGAAGCAAACAATCAGCACTGAAAAAGCACCAGGAAAAAGAAAATAGCCTCAGGGACAAAGAGAAACATGCACCCAGAAGGAAAAAGAAAGAGAAGGGAGAAGGGCCCCTCAGCCACAAGAGAAATGGAACATAGGGCAAGAGAGTCAGGACAGAGGGGAAAGGGGGGTTGAATACTGCAACAATGAAGTGAAGAACATCTACTATCTACCATGTCCTTCCATATTACTGCTGCAGTATTAATCTATGGGAGAGATTAACAGCTCAAGAGGAGGTCTGGGAGGGGATAGCATAGGAAGAACCCTCCAACAGACTTATGCAGAATAGCTCTGGCAAAGCCTGCTCTGGCCCTGGAAATAACATCCAGCTTGTAATGTTTAGTAAAAGTACGGACAGAGGACCAAGTAGCAGCCTCAAGGACAGAAATTTATATCCAGACACTCGAAAAAAAGCACTTCAGACAAGGAAAGATATTTGCCATGACAAGAACAAAAGGAAATGACCTTAGAAATCCAGGAAATGGTTTGTTTAGAAACAACCAAACCCAAAGTCCTGAGATGAAAAACAAAAGGCTGCTCAGATTTGCGAATAACTTTAGTTTTGTCTAAATAATATCTGGAACTGTCTATGCAAATCCAAGGTGTGAAGAACCTTCTCACTGGCATACCGCAGAGAAGAAAAAAGGAAGGAAAATGAGCAGACTGATTAACGGACACTCAATGTCCACCTTGGGCATGAAGGAAAGATTAGTACCAAGGGTCACCATGTCTCTATGAAAAACTAAAAAAGGAGAAATAGCCATTACGGCCTGAAGTACAGACACTCTCTTGGCTAAAGTAAGAGCCAAAAGAACAGTCTTCAAAGTTCAAAGTTATAAACAAGCTAAAGAAGCAGGCTCAAAAGGAACCCAAGTCAATTTTTCAAATAGAAAACTAAGGTCCCAAGAAGGCAGAATAGGTTTCCTGGGAGGCCGGACATATAGGATGCCTTTAAGAAATCATTTTACCTCAAATCTAGAGGCCAGAGGAAGATTCAAGGGCAGACAACTTAAAATTATGCCAACCCGCGTCTATATCAAATTACTGAAAGTTTACTTAATCGAATCAAAGGTCGAACTTTATTGATCGATTAAGTAAAACATTGAATAATGTAAAAAACAAAAAAAAAACTAAATGGCGTAGGCAGGGGGGGGCAAGACCCCCCGCACCCCCCCCCTTACTTACCAACTCCGAGACCGCACTACATTGAGGCAAACGGAAATCTCCCCTTACGGAGATTTCCGTTTACTTGCACGATGTTCTTCACTTTCAATATTGTCGTGCCGACAATATCAGACTCAATATTATCAGCTTAAGACAACGTCAAGTAGACCCGCCAACCCACCATGAAGCAGATCAACACAAATAAAAAAGAACCAAAGGAACCTCCACAGATAGGGTATTCCTGATGGTGAGAGAAGCACCGGACAGAAAACGTCTTCCATTTGAACAAAGAGGATTTTCTGGTAGTGGGTTTACTGGCCTCCTGCAGAACCTGGAGCATGTCCTCAGAAAAGAGGTGCCTAAAAGGGATCAAAACCCTATCACAGACAGTGTCAGTTGAACAGTGGACAAGTGAGGATGGACAAGAGATACCTCGTCTTGTGGTAACGGCACCTGCCCAAGTGAGAGAGAGAAAGGGGAATCAATGCTGTCTGGGCAAAAAAGGGAGTCGCCAGCAAGATTTTCGGAGTGTCCTACCTGAGCCCATGACAATAGAGAAAGGGGTGGAAAGTATATTGAAACATCCCCTTCCAAGGAAAAGACAGATGTTCACTTTCCAAGTTAGATGACTACAGACTCTGGAAAAGAATAGAGGAAGTTGTCTGTTCAGAGGGGAGGCAAATAGATCTACCTGAAGAGAATCCCTACCAATGGACAATGTCCAGGAACACATCTGTGTGAAGAATTAATTTCATGATCTTGTGTTCTTGACCTGCTCAAAAAAAGTCTGCCACTAATCTGTGTTATGAAAGAATGCAAACTGCCTGAAGAGTTACCTGATGCTGGATAGCTAGACCCCAGACCAGAAGAGCCAGTCTGCAAAGGAGACAGTACCTCGTGCTCCCTTACTTGTTGACATACCACATCACTGTGGTACTGTTGAGACTTTGAGGGAGTCAGAATGAAAAGCTTGTAGAGCCAACAGCAGAGCTCTCAGCTCTGATATTGATATGATCTAACCTCTGATAAAGAGGACAGATACCCGAGACATTTAGGAGGCCACAAGAGGCACCCCCCCCCCCATCCAAAGCATCCATGAAAAGCTTCTGATTGGGAACTAGAGCTTGAAATGAAGCCCTGGATTGATAGAGATTGTTTACGAATTCACCACTGAAGCTTAAGCTTGACAAAGAGAATAAAAGGAATAGGGAAATCAAAGGGGTGGCAACACTGATGCCACAATTGAGTTACCACTGAAATTTCCTCATACAGAGCCTGGCAAGAGGAAGCATGGGAATGATGGAAGCCATAAATCCCAGGATACTGAGAAATTCCCTGGCCATGAGAGAGGAAGAGATCAGAAAAAAGTGATCAAAGCCAGAGCCTTGGGGGCAGAAGAAATGCCAGAATGGGAATTTTCTGAAGCCCATATCCAAGGAAAACATGATCCTGGGAAGGCATCAGAACCAATTTCTAGAGGTTTATGGTGAACCCTAGACTGTGTAAATGACAAGTGGTGAACTGGAGATTATGTAACAGACTGCTGAGAGAAGCAGCTTGAACAAGCAGATAGCCTAGACAGGGAAAGATCTGTACACCTCAAAACCTACCAAAAGCAATAACAGCAGTGATGCATTTGATGAATATCCCTGGGGCAGTAGAAAGGCCAAAGGGCAAAGCAGAGAACTGAAAATACAATAAGAGACAGAAAAAACTAAAAATTTCCTAAAGAGAGGATGAAAGGGGATGTGAAAGTATGCAACCTTGAGATCCAGAGACAACAGAAAGGCCTGGGAAAGCAGAAGAGAAAAAAAATGTTTTAAGGGACATCATCCAAAAAAGGGATATTGAGAAAGGTGTTGAGCAGGATATTGAGAAAGGTGTTGAGCAGGGAAAGATCCAAATCAGGTCTCCATGTATCCTCCTTCCGAGAACGAAAAACATTCTAAAGTAAAATCCCTTCCTCACCTGGGTGGAAGTAACAGGCTGAATGGTGTCCTGATCCAAGAGAAATTGCAGAACCTCTGGGAAATAAGGAAGCTGTTTCCCAGGAGGTTAAAGAATGCCTGAAAAGGGAGGTAGGGACTTCCAAACCATGAAATATCACTGATGGATAAATCGACAGAATCCAGGAATCTGAGGTGATCTGATGCCACACTGGAAGAGACAAGGAAAGGTGGAGAGACAAGGGGACATGGCAAAGGGGAAAGGAATGCCATACATCAAACAGAACCAGGCTTATCCTGAAAATAAGGATTCTGAGAGGACAGAGTCTGAGTAGACTTAGTAGGAGGAACAAGTCTAGAATCCTTTTTACCCTGGGGGGGGGTCTGTCTACAAAAGGTAGACTTGAAAGTATAGTTCTCTTGAAACTTCAGAAAAGAGGAAACAAAAATTCTTAATTTCTTGCAAGGCCTTACCAGTGTCCTGAAGAGACAAAGTCAGCAGCAGCAGTTCCAAAAAAAAGAAGTTATGTCTTACCATAACATTCCATCTGAGTTGTTGATCTTCTTCCATTCATCACTGATGGGTACAGTTCCGGAACCGAGTTGGCCAAATACCAAGCTAGCATACACCAAACTCTCGAGCCACGCTACTACCCACAATGCCCTTCATCCCATACCTCAGATCGAGTTTCCAGAACATATAGTAGAAACATATAAGAAACAGAAATAAAGGCAGAGGCCATCTCTGTGCAAAAACCCTAACGCACCAAAATGACCCGAAGATCCGCCAGGAGCCCTTGGCAGGGGAAGGTGGGAGGGTGTGATGAATGGAAGACGATTAACAACTCAGATGGAACATTATGGTAAGACACAAGTTCTTTACCTGAAGTTGTTAATCTTCTTTCATTCCTCACTGATGGGACCGAGTCCCTAGTTACTACAGAATCTGGGTGGCCCTCATGGAAGAACATTCAGGAGTACCATAGAGCCAAAGGCAGCTCTTCCCCTGGAGATCAGATCCAATTTGCAATGCTTGATAAAGGTATGGGGATATCATCCATGGAAGCCCTAGCATGAAAGGCGACAGAAGCAGCCACAGCTCTAGTGGAATGAGGTTTAATGCGGCCATGAGCCGATTCCTCCTCCAGAGAATAAACAAAGTAGATGCAATCACTAAGCCATTTAGACAAGGTAACCTTAGACACTGCCGATCCCATTCTAGAGCCCGCTAAGGCAACAAAAAGCTGATCTGACTTACAAAATGACTTTGTCCTCTCCAAATAAAAACATAACTGTCTGTGGACATCCAAGGAATGGAGACAGTATTCCCCTTTGTTAGGATAATTAGGGAAAAATACGGGCAACTCAATGGACTGATTAATAGAGAATTCAGAAAGCACCTTGGGTAAGAAAGTGGGATTGGTGCGAAGTGATACTCTGACCTTATGGAAAATCAAATAAGGACTCCATGCATAATGCTTGCAGCTCTGATACACATCTGGCTGAAGTAACCACCACCAGAAACAAGGTCTTCCAGGACAGAAATTTCACATCACAGGTTACAGCAGACTCGAAGGGAGGTAGAGCCAAAGTTTGAAGCACCCTAGACAGATTCCATGATTCCACAGGTTGCCTAATGGGAGGTTTAGAATGAAAAATCCCCTTCAAGAAGGTCTTACACAGACAAGACGATATAATAGGAATTCCGTCTGAACCATCATGGAAATTGGAGATGGGAGCTAGATGCACCCGAATCGTGGATGCAGAAGCCCTGTTAAGGAAAAGATTGATCAGGTATTGAAGAACCGTAGCAACTGGAACAGAGACAGGATCCAGAGACGGCTCTTGTGACCAACAAGGAAAACCATTTCCACTTGTCTTTATAAAGATTTCTAGTAGAAGGTTTACAGGAGGCCAAAATATTATAACGTACCGGGGAAGAGAGTGATTCAAGCCTGGCTACTAACGGAAGTGGAGCAACCAAGCTGTCAGTTTGAGCGTGGTCAGATTTGGAGACTACAACCCTTGGGGGTGAGAAATGAGATCCTGACGGAAGTCCAGGATCCAAGGAGGTCTGAGCAGGTATGGCTGAAGGAAGGGGAACCAAACCTGTCGAGGCCAAAACAGAGCAATGAGAATCATTCTGCTTCTCAACAGAGTAGCTTTCCTTAAGACCAAGAGTATCAAGGGGATGGGAGGATAAGCGTACAGGAGTCCCGCGGGCCAATCGTGAGTCAGAGCATCTCTCGGGGACTTTCCGTGCTGAGGAAAGAGGGCAAAGTAGCTGTTGCACTTTGTATTGGAGGGGGAGGCAAACAGATCGCAGCGAGGCCGGTCCCAGCGGCTGAAAAATTTCCTCTGCCACTCTTAGGTTGAGACACCACTCGTGAGGAAGCAGGATGCATCTGCTCAGCCTGTCCGCAATCACGTTGGAACTCCCTGGGATGTGTAGCAATCAGGAAACGGTTGGAAGCTATCACCCACTGCCAAATTCTCATAGCTTTGTGGGAAAGGGGGTAAATATCTGGTCCCTCCCTGCTTGTTGATGTACCAGACCACAGACATGCTGTCAGACTGGATAGCAATCAGTCCTAGAGGAAGAAGAGGATGGAGAGCTTGTAACACCAGTAACACAGCTCTGAGCTCTAGAACGTTGATATGTAAGTTGAATTCTAGAGGAGACCACGTGCCTTGAACAGATTTTCCCTGAAAGTGGCCCCCCACCCTATCAGGGAAGCATCCGTAGTCACCGTGGCGTTGGGATGAAGAGGTTGAAAGGGGCGACACCAAAGACTTTCTGCCATTCTCATCCACCAGAGGAGATCCTGTTTGCAGAGATCGGTGATGAGGATTAGTGCGTTCAAGGGGTGATGATTGTGTATCCAATGAGTTTGAAGAAGCCACTGTAACAGGCGCACATGGTCTGGCCAATGGAACAATGGGAATGGCTGCCATGGAACCCAGAGCCGGCAGAACTTCCCTTGTAGACACTTTCCTGCAGTTGAGTATCACTTGCATTCTCCGTCTTAAGAGCCTGTGATGAGGAAGAGATATTAAGCTGAGCTGAGTGCTGAACATAGCCCCTATGAATTCCAGTTGTTGTGAGGGCTGAAGGTTTGATTTTTCCCAATTGATAGTAATACTCAAAGACTCCGCCAAAGACAAGAGTGTAGCGAAAGGCCCTGGTCAGTAGATGCTCAGTGGGGGCGGAGAGGAGCCAATCATCCAGATAAGGAAACACCTGGAATCCGTGAAGTCCCAAGTGAGCTGTCACCACAGCTAGACATTTCGTGAATACTCTGGGGGCCGTCGAGAGACCGAAAGGCAGGGCTCTGAATTGAAAATGATTGGCTCCCAGTCGGAAGCGCAGAAGTCTCCTGGAGCGTTTGTCCATTTTGATGTGGTAATACGCATCCCGGAGATCTAGAGAGCACATCCACACACCCTCCCGAAGGAATGGAAGGATGGAGTGAACAGTGACCATGCGGAACTTTGTCTGTATGACTGACTCGTTCAAACAACTGAGATCCAGGATGGGCCTCCAGTCCCCCATCTTTTGTGGCACCAAAGAGAGTCTGGAGTAGAACCCTAATACACACTGATTTGGGGGGACCTGTTGGATGACTCGCTTTAGAAGAAGCTTCTTGATTTTGGAAGCTGCCTCCTCCCTTTGACTGGGTGGTACGTCGGGAAGGGAGAATTGAAGTCTTGGAAAGGATTTGAGGGGAATGCGATAGCCTCTGGTGATAATTCTCTGCACCCATAGATAGTTGGTAATGGAGGACCTGGGTGTTTGGTGCAGAGAGAAACATGCCCCGACTGCTTCCAGAGGAAAGGAATCGGGCAACACTTCAGGAGCGCTGATAGGGTCTACCGGAGAAAGAATCTCTGGAGTCCTGATTCCGGTAACCCCCTCTGCCCCTAAAGGGGTGTCTTCCACCGTCAGACCTCCCCTCTGCCTCTGGAGTTGTCCTCGCCACGTGCGTCATGAAAGAAACCTTGCGACTTCTTGTGCCACAACTTTCCAATCCTCTGGTTCCTGGAAAAGGAACGCTGAGGTTTGGAGAAGTGCAGTCTCACGGCAGACAAGGTCTTTCCGTTTTGCTTGCACCTGGCCAAAATATCCTTGACCTTAGAACCAAAGAGCGTGGAGGGTTCAATAGGGACATTCAAAAAGGAAGACTTGAAGGAATCCGATAGTCAGAAATGCGCATCCAGGCATGACGGACAACCAAGCCAGCACCTGCTGCTCCTTCGGTTGCGTGGGAGAGCAACCTCAGGGAGGAACTTGAAATCGTTTCAAGGGTGGCAAGTTGGGAAGCCACTTTGTCACGTGCTCCATCCGACACTTCACCCGCGAGGCTACCAGAGATTTCTGAAATAAGGTCTCCCTGGAGTCTTGTAAAGTGTGTCACAAAATTCAGCGAATGCACGGCAGAGGTCGCTGCAGCAAAAACTCTCTTCCCTAACCTGTCCACCGCCCGTGACTCCCTGTTGGGCGGATAAACAGCAGGACTCTTCCGCCAGGTCCTTTTTTTGTGGCCGCCGCCGCCACCATCACAGCGTCTACTGGCAAGCCTTTCAACCAATGGGGTTGACCCTCTGGAGGAGAAAGTACCTTGTCTGATGATCTGGGGATAACTTCTTCTGAATCCGGACTCTTCCACGCTCGCTGCATGATGAATTTGACCAATTCATCTGCAGGAGGGGTCACCCAGAAAGTGGTGGGCCAGGAGCGGAAAGCTTGTAGGAATACGGATTCCTCCAGGAAAGGGGTGGAAGGTTTCCAGTCACCCCGCTGACTCAAAATCTCCAAGATATCCCCAAAGGAAATAGTCAGGTGGTGATCTAAGGGGAACCTTCTCCATCATCGTAATCCGTATCCTCAGTAAAGGGACTCTTCAGGTGAGTTCATGTGTTTTCTTTTGCACACCCTCTTCCGAGGGGGGTCTTCGGTGGGGATGTCCGAAGAGGTCTCGGAAAGGGGGGTGCTTTGGATTAGTGGCCCCTGCTAAGGGCTGGCGATGGCTGAGTTGGGGGGGGACTAAAGGCGGAGCTGAAGGAGGGGGGATAGCTAGCCGCCAGCGCCCTTTCCATAATTCGGAAAGGTGGGCCCACCCGAAGAGGGATGGGAGCCTGGAACCGAAGAGGACTGAATTGGAACCGGGGTCACACCCCACTCCGAACGGCCCACCTCCGAGACTGGAGTTTGAGAACGGTTCTGTGCTGATATAACTCTCTGATCCGACACGGGAACCAAAAGGACCGGTGCCGGGGCCAGAACAGAGTATTCTACCGCCAAAGCAAGGGGTTGAGTAAGGTGGGATACTGTCAGAACAGACAACCACCAAGGCTTAGATGCTTCAGGCATCAGAGTAATCTGTGCTGAAGGAAGGGGTCACGTTGAATGCAACGGGTAAGGGAGGCCTGGAACCAAAGGATCCCCAGCAGGAGAATACGAAGGAGTCGAAGGAGGAAAAAATCCCAACACCCTGAGTGGAACAGGGTCTGGACATTCCTCTTGCAGTCAGTACCTGATCGACGAGATGAACAATGTCTATTTCGGAAACGCTCCTGGCAGGCCTAACCGATATCCTGGAAGGGGATTCAGGCTGGTCCAGAAAGGGACTGTAGGCTTGTCCGGCAAATGGATCCACAGAAGATGAATACCTGGTCTGTGGTAAGGAAGCCGAGGATTCTGATTTGAATTGCGTAAACGGTAAGGTCGGCACAGAGAGGGGGCTTGGAGCCGAAGTCATAATCTGGGTAGTAGTCAAAATCAGATCTGAGGTAGTCGGAGTCGGTGTCTGTAAAGGTGAGGTCAGTGCAGAGGTGCCTAAAACCAGACTGGTCGAAACCGAAGTAATCAGCGGTTCAGTAGCTGTCGGTGCCGAGCCCGGAACAGACAATTCAGACTTCCCAGAAACTGTGCTCTGCACCAAAATCGGTGGCACTGAGGCAGCAAGCCAATGCTCGGAGGAAGATCTACAGGCCTTAGATCGATGGGTCTTGCCCCTGTCACCGGCCGGTGAAGAGGGGTCTGAGCGGGGACGCTCCCTTGTCCTTGACTGGAGGGGTTGAGGCCTCTGAGAAAGGAGAGGAAAGCAATCCTTTCAGAATCAATTTGTTGCACCATTCATTCAACGTTAGTTGACTAAAACTCGCACAAATATCACATGGGGGAGTCGCAGAAAGATGCGAAACGCCCAAACAATAAACACATTTAAAATGCAAGTCGCTGTTCGGTAATTTACCACTGCACGACGTGCAGTGTTTAAAACTTGAAGTACCCTTTTTCTCTGACATACTAGCACTCACTCGGACAAAAGGAGCGAGGGAGAGAAAGGCAAGACTACCAGCAATGGTATGAATTACCACGAGGGTGGTAAAAAGTAAGGAAAGGCAAGAAAATACCAACAATGGTAAGAAAAAAAAAAGGAATACATGTGGGTAGAGCTAGACTATGAAAAAGACATTAGTAGAAAAATTAGTGGAGAAATCCACACTTTATATAAGTCAAAACGACTTAGCTGGAGAGCTCTGTGAAAACGCTGTTATATGGCTGCGTGGCAAACAAGATCTGAAGTATGGGATGAAGGGCATTGTGGGTAGTAGCGTGGCTCCAGAGTTTGGTGTACGCTAGCTTGGTATTTGGCAGACTCTGTTCCGAGGGTTCGGAACTGTACCCATCAGTGAGGAATGGAAGAAGATTAACAATTTCAGATGACTTATTATCTAGACAAGCATTCAAAAGTTTGGCCTTGATATCAAGCAAAGCCTGAAAATGTAGCCAAGAACAGCAGAAAGAGGTAATCCGGAGCCACAAGTAGTTAAAATAAATGTATTGTTGCAAGTAAAAAGTTTGACAAAAGCTGCTTCTTCAGACAAAAAAAGTTGTTACTTGCAATAATAAATTTATTTTAACTACTCGTGGTTCTGGATTACCTTGTTTCTGCTATTTACATTTTTTTGTGGTGGATCTACACTTATAAGCCAAGAAATTTTGTTTTTAACATTTTTTAGACATAGCCAGGAATAATGTCTCATCACCTAGCCAAAAGCCGCAGCACTAGAAGAGGCATCAGCTGCCTCATAGCTTCATTTTCCCAGAGTGACGGGCAACTTGAGACATGGACCCTAATAAGGAAAGGGGAGAAGCCTTCCCTTCAAAATCAGGAAGGTCAGATAGCAGCTTAGAAACATGGAAAAGGAGGGCCAAAGCATACCTGGTCATACGAGTCTGGTAGTTAATGGCCCTAAAGGACAAGGTGTAAACAGTATAAACTTTATTGCACAACCTTTCCATAGGTAAAACTATCCTTATTAGAAGGAACGAACTTAGTAGACTGCAACAACTAAGTTTGCCAGAAGAAACAGATACCACTGAAGATCAGCAGAAGGGCACATCTAAAGAAATGTACAGTCCTCAGCCAGCCTGGCATCTCTGATGCAGGGGGCTGAGAGTCAGGAGCTAGAAGTTGAAGAAAAAATATCCAAAAGGACAACCAGAACAAAAGGGACGGCAGATAGTTTGGGAGAGTCCATCTGCAGAACTCATAATACCTCCTTTGAATGTCAGAGACCTGGAAACAGTCCTACTTAAAACTGATCATGCGGGCAATGGTATCCCCAAAGGACAACTCTTTTGAGGGGGAATTTGGACTCAAGGATTCTTCTTCCTCCAGACTAGCGAGGGGGGGGGGGTTTGGGAAGAGTAGAGTAAGCAGGGATTCTTCCCCACAATCCAAATCCTCATCCAAGAAATAAAATTCCCCAGGCCTCTTAACAGGAGTAGAAGGCTGGGGAGAGGCGCAGGGACAGACACCCAAACCCAGAGTGAAATCCTGCCATTCATGCTGAGAATCTTAACAGGGGAAATATGCTTAGTCAATTGGGGTTTTTTGCCATTTTTTAATTTCTCCAAATCTTTTTGGTTTCTAATACCATGACATGAATGGACCCCATTCCTAAGTCAAAGTATGATTAAAGTTCATGAAATTAGTATTGTTTCACTCTTTGATGTTGGCCAAAAGTGCTCTTCCCAGCACCCAAAATGTGCCCAGTAATGACTCCTCCTGCAATTCATACGGTGTTACATGAATTGTTAACATCTAAATACCACTATAAATTCTTTTTTTTTTTTATAAGACCAGTTGCTCCTACTACTACTGGAACTGTCTGGGTAGCCTTCTTCCACATGGCTTTCGTTTCTGCCTGCAGATCGAAGTATTTTATGACCGTCTCTCTGTACGCAAGACACTGTAGTCATTAGGTGTGGCGATTTCAATAACTAATGCTACTTTTGTCTTCTTTTCTTGGACCACTATATCTGGTTTTCTAGCATCTATCTTTTGAACTGTTGGTATTGGGTGATCCCATGTGATATAAACCATCATTTTCCAGGATTCTTTGTGGCTCATGTTTCCAATGTTTTTCAGCCACTTCGATACTATAATGTTTGCACACTGCCCAGTATAACCGTCTCGCCACATTATTATGCCCTTCAATATATGGTCATTTTGCCATTAGTGCGTCGCAACCAGCAACATTCTCCCACATGTTCATCGGACTTTAAAACATCATGTACATAGCGCACTATCTTGGGCTGCCAATATTAACCTTTCATTTCTTGATGTGACTTCACCTCTCCTTAACCATTCCTGCATTCATTGTTGATCAACATGAGGCTCTTCCAGAAGTTTTCTATACTTGCAACTATATTTATGTTTTTTTCCAAATTTCTTGCCTTTTCTAAGGTCCTAAACCGTATATTCTTTCGTTTTTTTAGCACATTCAGTTGCTGCCTAGTTTTTATCTACTTCTGGTTTGATTTCCATTCCTGCTTGACGTTGATATGTTTCTGCTAAATTAAGCAGAGATGTCATCTTAGATTTACTCTCATGTTTCAAAATATTCACTACATTTGGATCCTGTGAGGTCAGCAGATGTGTGGAGTCCCACGACTGCAGATCTATACATGTAATCAATTTTAAGGAGGCCCATCCCTCCTTCGGAACAGGGAATATATAATCTTGGTATACACTGAATTTTATAAATCATTTGGTGAGCATGAAGCATCGTTCTCGTTTTAATATCCAATCTATCCAACACTTTTTGGGGCCAGTCAATCACCCCAAAACTATACGTTAGGACAGGAAGAGCAAACTGATTTATGGCTTGGATCTTGTTTTTAGATGTCAATGCTGTTTTCAGGATTAATTTAAGTCTTCTAAAGTACTCCTTACTGAGCTTTATTCGCATTTCTTCATGTTTTATTGCTGAGCGTTCATCAATTCAAGTATTTATATACTCCCTTTTGCTCAAGTTCTTTTATATCACATTCTTGTTCCAAACTGAGGTTTTCCTGGTGCTGAAGTTTTCCTTTTTTAAAGGTTGCTTTTGTACATTTATCAAGACCAAATGACATTCCAATATCTGAAAAAGTTTTGACAACCTGCAGCTGTGCTTTCAGTTCCTCATCTGATGTGCTATACAGTTTTAAATCATTGACAAAGAGAAGATGAGATGTCATTAGACTTTGCTGTTTTCTAGAAGCCAGATTGTAGCCATGGCCTATGCTGATAAGTAAACAGCTTAATGGATTAATGGCAAGGCAGAATAGCACCTGTGACAGAGTCTCACCCTGGAATATCCCCTTTTGGATTTTTATCCCTGGGATAATAATCTGTCCTTTATCATGGCTTAATTGCAAAGTTGTCTGCCACTGTTTCATGGTTACTGTAATGTAGTCAAATCAGTGTAGAGTGTATCTTATACATTTTTAAGCACTCATCCATGAATGTGGGATACTATCAAATGCTTTTTTGTAGTCGATCCATGCCATACTTCGAGTCTTCTCCTTCTTACAGTTCTCCATTATAACTGAAGTACAGTTTGTACCTACCATGAATGTAGATGTTCAAGTGTTCACACTGCTTCAGTCATTAGACTTGGGTTATCCTGCCGTCAGGCGGTTCCCCCAGTCGGCCTGAGTTCCAAAGTCTTGGTCGGGCGTCGGTTGCTGTCGCTTCCTCCCTGGCATCAGTGCGACAGGGATATACAAGATGCAACCAACGCCATTTTCTTCAGTTTTTTTGCCCCAGATGTCAGGTGCCCCCAAATAGGTAGGCAATTCAAATTGCTAATAAAACATAAGTAAGACAAGCAAACAACAACTTACAGTTACCAGCAAATACTCCCCATGGGTAGTAAAGGGTAGATGACCTAGGTACGTAGCAGCAGTATAGAGGGGAAGGAGGGAGGGTAACCTGGTGTGCAGCAGTGTGAACACTCGAACATCTACATTTATGGTAGGTACAAAAAGTACAGTTTTGTACCTACCATAAATGTAGATGTTCGAGGATCCACATTGCTGCAGTCATAACCTGTGGGTAGTCCGCTGTCCTCGGTCGGCCCGAATACCAAAGAGTTAGGCTGGCGTCGGTCATGGTCGCCCGGTGCTGACGTCAGTACGTAGTAGTACTTAAGCGCATGACCGACGTCATATCCTCAGTCTTTCTTGCCCCAGATGTCAGAATGCCTTAGAAAAGGAAAGGCCAGAGCCAACAAAAAGAAAATGCCCAACAACCACAAAGGAGAAAATAACAATTGTCCCAAAGGAACAACAACCACAACAACAAGGGAGGGAAAATAGGACTGCAGCAATGTGGATCCTCGAACATCTACATTTATGGTAGGTACAAAACTGTACTATGTTCTTCGTCTCACATTGCTGCAGTCATAACCTGTGGGTAGAATCCCAAAGCAAAGGAAAAGGGGGGGGCTGGCCAACTAAAAAGCATTAGGGGCTGCTAACATGCCCTGTAAGACTGCAGTGGCAAACCCAGCCCTGGACTTGGAATAAAGAGAGAGATGGTAATGCTTAGTAAAAGTGCGAACTGAACTCCAAGTAGCTGCTTCCAAAATATCTTTAGTAGCTACACCCCTCAAAAAAGCAGTAGATGTGGCAGTAGCCCTAGTGGAATGAGGTCTGATCCCAGCAGGAACATTCTTCCCATGATGAGAATAACAAAAAGCAATACAATGACCAATCCACTTTGAAATAGTCTGCTTTGAAACAGCTTTCCCTTGTGAACTCAAAGCAAAAGAAACAAATAACTGTTGAGTCTGTCTGAACTCCTTAGTTCTGCTCAAATAGTAACGTAACTGCCTGTGGATATCCAAAGAATGCAAGACTTTTTCCCCTATTTTGGGGATCAGCATAAAAGTAGGCAAATGGATAGACTGGTTCAAGGCCACATTAGAAATCACTTTTGACATAAAAGTAGGGTTAGTACGCAAAGAAACTCTATCCTTATGGAATATCAGAAAGGGTTCAACTGCCATGAGAGCCTGCAATTCAGATACCCTCCTGGCAGAAGTAATGGCCAACAAAAAAGCAGTCTTCCAAGACAAAAACTTCAATTCAGACGTAGCTGCAGGTTCAAAAGGAGGCAAAGTAAGCTTCTCCAACACAAAATTGAGATCCCAGGAAGGAGTAGGAGCTCTACGTGGGGGTCTTACATTTTTTTGCCCCTCTAAGAAATTGCTTAAACAAAGGGTGAGAAAATAAAGGAGGGTCACAATCATAGTGAGCAGAAATGGCTGCAGCATGAACCTTCACAGAGGAAAATGACAAACCCTTGTCTAGTAATTCAGTAAGGTACTGTAGAGTAAAACTCAAATTAGGCACCGAGACATCCAAGCCCTTTGTTGTGCTCCAAAGAAAAAATCTCCTCCATTTATCAGCATAAACTTTTCTAGTGCTGGGCCGCCTGGCTTCCAAAATGACATCTAAAACCTGTTGAGGAAGCTGAGACCCCACAGGCTCTAAAACAGAATACGCCAGGCAGTTAGATGCAGGGACTGCACCCTGACATTGAGCAAATGACTGCTTGACTGGGACAACAAGTGAGGAAGCTGTGGTAAAGGCCAAGGAGGCTCCTGAATTAAACTCCTCAGCAGAGGATACCAGTGCTGACGTGGCCAATCTGGTGCTATTAGAATCATGCAAGGCTTGTCCCGCCTGACTTTCAAGAGTACCTTGGGAAGGAGAGGCAGAGGAGGAAAGGCATAGACGTGAAGGTTGTTCCAACTGAAAGATAGAGCATCCACTTTCCAAGCTTTTGGGTGAAACATCTTTGTGCAAAATTTTGGTAGTTGGAAATTTAGAGGAGAAGCGAACAGATCTATGTCTGCAGTTCCCCAAGCCACTGTCAACTGTTGGAATACCTGAGGATCCAATTTCCACTCGTGGGGGTCCACAATTTGTCTGCTCAATACATCTGCTAGGGAGTTCTGTGCTCCTGGCAGAAACTGTGCTTGAAGAGTGATGTGCAAACTCAGAGCAGTCTCCCACAATATCATTGCTTGTCTGCAAAGAAGGTAAGAATGGGTTCCCCCCTGCTTGTTGATGTACCACATGACTGTAGTGTTGTCTGTTCGAATCAACACCTGTCCTGGGTGAAGTAGGCCCTTGAAAGCCATCAGGGCAAACTGGACTGCTAACATCTCCTTCATGTTGATATGCAAATGCTGTAGTCTGGGAGGTCACGTGTCTTGAATCCATTTCCCATTGAAGTGTGCTCCCCAAGCCAGGTCTGAGGCATCCGTCGTTATGATCTGACTCGCCTCTGGTCGGGTCACAGAGAGTCCCTTCTTTAGGTGACATTCCTGTGCCCACCACAAGAATTCCTTCTGGATGCAAGGTATTATCTGAATGACAGTGTCCAAATCGTGGCAGTGTTGAGTCCATACACTTTTGAGATACCATTGTAGCTTCCTCATATGCAGTTTGGCATTGGGAAGTACTAGAATGCAAGATGCCATGAACCCCAAGGCTTGAAGGACTGTCCTTGCAGTCAGCCTGGACAGTACTGATAATTGTTGGAAGTATAGGTGAAGAGTTCTTTGTTTGTCCGGAGTCAGAAAAGCCATCTGAGAGGCTGTATTCAGTCTCACACCCAGAAAGCACATGTCCTGAGAGGGTACTAGACTGGACTTTATTTCGTTCACAGAATACCCTAGGCACCTTAAAACTGCCATTACATACTGTAGATGTTGAAGTAACTTGTCTTTGTCTTGAGCAAGAATCAGGCAATCGTCCAGATAAGGATAAATTTGTATTCCCCTCAGTCTGAAGAAAGCTATTACAGGAGCCATAACCTTTGTGAACACCCTGGGCGCAGTAGATAAACCAAAGGGCAATGCAGAGAACTGATAATGAGAAGTACCAGCCCAAAATCGCAGGAATCTCCTGCAGCTGGGCCTGATAGGAATGTGAAGATAGGCCTCTTTGAGATCCAGAGTTACCATCCAGTGATCTTTGCCTAGCATAGGCAGAAGTTGCTGTAATGTTAACATCTTGAACTTTGGAATGTCTAGGTATGTATTGAGAATGGACAAATCCAGAATTGGCCTCCAAGTGTTTCCTTTCTTTGGCACTAGGAATAGACGAGAATAAAACCCTAGGCCTACTTCTGACGGAGGTACCACCTGGATTGCTCCCATCTGTAAAAGCAAAGAAATTTGTTCCTGAGCCTCCAGCCTTTGCTGAGGAGGTACATCTGGCATGCCTTTGAAAGGAGGAAAAGTGTGAAAATAAAACTTGTAGCCTTGAGTTATTATGTCCAACACCCATTTGTCCTGGGTGACCAAATGCCAATTTTGTTTGAAAAGGGCCAACTTTCCTCCTAGAGGAGCTGCCAGAAGAGAAGGATCTGGCAGCTGGAGATACAGGTCATTGGGTCTGTTTACGAAAAGGCTGACCCCTGCCCTCACCAGAAGATTGTGCAGGAGAACTCCAAGTCCTAGGTCTGAAAGAACCCTGAGCGTGAGCCCTGCCCCTACCACGTCTAGACCTGCCCTTAGACTGAAAATCCGAAGAAGGGTAGGACCATCCTCTTGCAGGCCAATTCCTGCTAAACTTGGGGGGCTGCACTTGCAAAAAATCCTTAACCGTCTGCATAGACTTAGCTTTATCTTCCATCTTTTTCAAAACTGACTCCACAGGGGAACCAAAAAGAACTTCGGATTGAAGAGGAGCATCCAAAATCCGAGCTTTAACATGCTCTGACAAATTTTGATCCTTAAGCCAGGCATGTCTACGAATAACTGAACCAGTAGCAGCCACCCTGGATGAAGCCTGAAGAGCATCGAAGCCACACTGCAAAGAATGTTTATCAACTTGATCTGAAGCATGAACCAATTCCTGCAATTCCTTACACTCTATACCCTCAGATAAGGCATCTACCTTAGATTTCAATTGACCTAACAGAAAGTTCTGATACTTCAGCATATGAAATTGGCAATTTAAAGCCCTCATAGCTAATGTAGAAGAGGTGTACACTTTTTTTCCCCACCTATCCAACGCTCTAGAATCTTTATCCAAAGGAACTGGATTCTTAACCACAGCAGCCCTGACACCCTTCGGCCCTTGAATAATAGTTTCCGGGTCAGCTCTAGGACTCTTATACAAATATTTATGTGCCTCTGGAACTCTGTAATACCTGTCTGGCTTGACAGGGGCAGGGGGTAAAGCATCAGGATTAAGTGAAGCTTCAGAAAAAAAATCCTGAACAACATCTAAAACAGGGGGAATAGCCAAAGGCCTATGTTGTGGCAAAAACAAAAATTCCCTAAGCCTTTTACGAGAATCTGAAAAATCCTGACCCTCCCACTTGAAATGCTCCCTCATGGAATGCAAGGTTTCAGAAAAGGAAAAATCCTCTGGAGGTGAAGCAGAAGGACAGGAATCCTCTGCATCCGAATCTGAATAGGGAGGGAAATCCTGAATATCCTCAGCGGAGGACTCAGAGTAATCTGAAGAATGCTCCATTCCCTCTAAATCTGTCTCCACCCTAGGCCTCTTCCCTGGAGGGGGCATAGAACCCCTAATCAAAGTAATCAAATCCTCTGCCATTTTCAACATATGTTTTTTAGGAACAGAACCCGAAGAACTAGGGCTATGGCCCGTACCAGTAAGACCAGGTTTAACCTTAGCAGGGCCTTAGTCACTGAGGTAGAAGGCCTAATAACCTTTTGTAAGGATGGAACTACAGACACTTGAGAAGCACCCTCGGCCTGGCCTAACTCCCGAGAGGCCAACTCCTGCAAAAATAAAGGTTCCCCCTGGGATTCAGCCGAGACCTCGGCTGGATCCACAGATTCAACCGTAGATTCCATAGAACCGGCGTCCGCAACGGACGACTCATCCGGTTTAGACCTTAAAGATTTATCTTTTCGCTTTTTTGCGGTAGCGGGCGTCGGAGGATCCGATGGCATGTTGTAGTTACACCGCTTACGAAAACAAGCCTAGCACAGTCTAATCTCGTTTAATGGTGCGCTTATTAAATCTAGCAAAGCGACACCCGACTACGTCGTGCTCAGGCCCCAGGCAAGGAATAGAGAGAATGATAGTCCCTATGAGGTATCTGTTTCCCACAAGAAATACAATTATTAACTTTTTCTGACATCCGGATTAACTGAAGCAAGAAAAGACAAAAATTTTCCCCAACGGGGTACTTAGCCCAACTTGGTCTTCGGTCTGAAACTCTAAAATTGAAAATTTCAGAACGCCGAACGGCACTTGCAAACGCTGCTTCTGCTTCGGACCACGCGGCAAGAAAGACTGAGGATAAGACGTCGGTCATGCGCTTAAGTACTACTACGTACGGACGTCAGCACCGGGCGACCATGACCGACGCCAGCCTAACTCTTTGGTATTCGGGCCGACCGAGGACAGCGGACTACCCACAGGTTATGACTGCAGCAATGTGAGACGAAGAACATCTTTACTATGCTCATAGTGTTACACTGCTGCAGTCATTACACTTGGGTAGAATCCCAAAGCTGAGGTAGGCTGGCTGGTACTACAATGCATTTGGGGTGGCTATAAGGCACTGCAGAGCCGAAGCCAGCGCTGGATGTGGACTATAGAGGCAGGTGGTAATGCTTGGTGAAAGTATGCACAGAGCTCCATGTTGCTGCTTCCAAAATATCCTTGGTAGGTAATCCTCTGAGGTAGGCCGTTGAAGTGGTTGTTGCCCTGGTGGAGTGAGATCTAATGCTGGTAGGCACAGGTTTTCCATGGTGTATATAGCAGAAACGTATGCAATGTCCTATCCATTTGGAAATGGTCTGTTTTGAAATGGCTTTTCCCTGTGCTCCTGCAGTATATGCTACTAAGAATTGCTCAGATTTTCTGAAAGCTTTGGTTTTGTCCAAGTAGAAGTGTAACTGCCTGTGTATGTTCACAGAATGCAGTAGTCTCTCCCCTTTATTCTGTGGCTTTGGATAAAAAGTTGGCAAGGGAATAGTTTGGTTCAAAGACACACCTGAAACCACCTTATGCATAAAAGTAGGGTTAGTTCTTAAAGACACCCTGTCCTGGTGGAAAATAAGGAATGGTTCCACTGCCATTAGTGCCTGTAATTCTGAAACTCTTCGTGCTGATGTTAGTGCCAGGAGCAGAGCAGTTTTCCAAGAGATATATTTTAATTCTGCTGTGCCAGCTGGCTCAAAAGGAGGTAAGGTTAATTTTTCCAAAGCAAAGTTGAGGTCCCATGTTGGAGCTGGTACTCTACGGGGCGGTCTTATGTTTTTTGCCCCTCTGAGGTACTGTTTTAGCAAGGGATGAGAGAAAATTGGTGGATCCGTGTTGTAGTGGGCAGAGATGGCAGAGGCGTGCATCTTTATGGATGAAAAGGAAAGGCCTTTGTCCAGCATCTCAGTCAAATCTTGTAATATCTGAGGAATGTTTGGCACAAGAGGATCAAGGCTGTGAGCCTGGTTCCAGGCACAGAAGCTCTTCCATTTATCCGAATAGGCTTTCCTGGTACTGGGCATTCTGGCCTCCAGGATGACATCCATAACTGCTTTGGAGAAAGGCAGTGCTTGTTTGGCTAAGGTATCTTCCATGCAGCTAGGTTTAAAGGTCTTTAGCTGGCTGTGGAGTATCTGATTGTTGTTCTGAGACAACAGATGTGGTATTTGAGGTAAAATCCAGGGTGGTCCTTGTGCCAAGTTTTTTAAGATTGGGTACCAGTGCTGGCGTGGCCAGTCTGGTGCAATCAGGATTATATGTGGCTTCTCTTGCCTGGCTTTTATGAGTACTTTTGGAAGGAGAGGCAAAGGTGGGAAGGCATATACTTGTAGTTTTTTCCAGCTGAATAAGAGGGCATCCACCTTCCATGTTAGTGGATGGTAACTCCTTGTGCAAAATTTCTGTAGCTGGCAATTCTTTGGGGATGCAAACAGATTTATGTCCGGGCTCCACCATTTTTGTGTTATCATTCTGAATATTTGTGGATTCAAAACCCATTCGTAGGGATCCATGATATTTCTGCTTAAGTCGTCTGCCAGTGTGTTTTTCTCTCCTGGCAGGAATTGTGCTTGTAGATGAACTTGATAGTTTATGGCTGTGTTCCACAAGGTCATGGCCTGTCTGCATAGGGGGTAGGAATGGGTTCCCCCTTGCTTGTCTTCATAGGGGGGTAAGAATGGGTTCCCCCTTGCTTGTTTATGTACCACATAACTGTGGTGTTGTCTGTCTTTAGTAGTAGTTGTCCTGGATGTAGCAGGTCCTTGAAAGCTATAAGGGCATTTTGTACAGCTAGCATCTCTTTTTGGTTGATGTGAAGATGCCTTTGTTCTATGGGCCACTTGCCCTGAATACATTTTCCTGCCATGTGTGCTCCCCAGGCGTAATCCGATGCATCTGCTGTCAGTGTTTGCCTGGCCGTGGGTTGAGTAAAAGGCTAAGCCTTGTTGAGGTGACAAGCCTGAGCCCACCATCGAAACTCCTTCTGAAGGCAAGGTATTAGTGGTATAACTGTTTCCAAACTTTGACAGTGTTGAGACCATACACTCTTTAGGTACCATTGTAGTTACCTCATATGCAGTCTGGCATATGGAATTAGTAGTATACAAGATGCCATGTAGCCCAAGGCCTGCAGAATTTTTCTTGCAGTGAGTTGGGTCTTTGTTGCCATTAATTGAAAGTGTTGAGTCAGTTGTGCTTGCTTGTCTGGCGTGAGATAAGCCATCTGGGCCATTGTGTTCAAGCTGGCACCCAGGAATATTATCTGTTGTGAGGGCACTAGTTTTGATTTCTTTTCGTTTACTGTGTACCCCAGGCAACTAAATAACTTTTTTTACAAACGCCAGATGT